>NC_090695.1:339642-679285 GCF_013368605.1 Nyctibius grandis
CATCCAACCTGGCCTCGAACACTGCCAGGTAGGGGGCAGCCACAGCTTCTCTGGGCAACCTGGGCCAGTGTCTCACCACCTTCACAGCAAAGAATTTCTTCCTAAGATCTCATCTCAATCTCCCCTCTTTCAGTTTAAAACCATTACCCCTTGTCCTATCTCTCCATGCCCTTGTAAAAAGTCCCTCTCCAGCTTTCCTGTAGCCCCTTCAGGCACTGGAAGGTGCTAGAAGGTCTCCCTGGAGCCTTCTCTTCTCCAGGCTGAACAGCCCCAACTCTCTCAGCCTGTCTCCATAGCAGAAGTGCTCCAGCCCTCTGATCATCTTCGTGGCCTCCTCTGGACTCGCTCCAACAGCTCCATGCCCTTCTGTTGGTGGCCCCAGAGCTGGACGCAGCACTGCAGGTGGCGTCATGATGATCTGGGGTCATGATCAGGTAGAGACTTGATGGTCTTAAAGGTTCTTCCCAACCAAAACAATTCTATGATTCTAATAACACAAAAATAAAGGCATGCGTGGGGCTGCTGGACTGAGGAGAAGAGGTTTCTGTACGGCTGCTGTTCATACAGAGTGTGTATCCTCATTTCGGTGCTCCTGTTCTCTGCCAGAACAGCCGTGTGGGCAAGGGTCAGGCTCACAGATGGTTTCAGTGAGTGAGGGCAGAAATCAAAATCTCTGCAGTTCTCTCCCATCTTCCTTTGACGTTTGTTATGCACATTTTTTTGAAATAACGATGGCCTTACTTGACCTTGCTGGAAATGCCTAGTGTTTTAATTAAAAACTCGGGTTTTGAGGGGTCCATAACTCACTGTGTTAATTTGGAGAAGGCTGAAACTTGGCAGATGCTGAACCAATTTCAGGATCCAGTCAGGAGGCTCTACATCTAACAGCTGTGGCAGGAGGTGATATTTTCTAGCAGTAAGATACAGTGCTCTGCTTCCTTCAGTTAGCGTTGTGTCTTTGGAAACTTCACTGCTGGTGACAGTGAGGCATCTTCCAAGTGGCTCTTTGTCTTTTCAGAGCCCAAAGATTTTTGTGTTTGTTTTAAGGGTCTCGGCCAGAGACTAGAGGGATTAGTGGATGAGTGGATTCAACTTCTATTCAACAGAGTTTGGAAAAGCATAATGAGGAAGAGTTCCTATTTGATTCATTATATATTATCAAGTTGGTTTTAAAAATTTTTTTGGCCAAATCAGGAGATCCATGATGTCTTCAAAATGACCATATCCTTTCTGAAGGGAACAGGGTGGTTGTGTTTGGTAAAATGCAGCAGCTTGGGAAGCACATCAGGAGGTGTCAAAGCAAGGTAATCCGTGGCCTTTCTGTTCCAGGCTAGAAAGGCACTGATAAGGGGGTTCAGTGGCAGGGGAGGGCTGAGACTGGAGGTCAGGTTTGGGGTGACCTAGCTCCTTTTGGATGGCTTTAATATATGCTGAGGGTAGTGGTGAGAGATGCCTCAGTATACAAATTCCATGTTTTGACTCATCTACGACTCCAAATGCTTTATTTTAAGGAAATAATGCCCAGCAGGCAGACTAACCCTGTGTATGATTTGCTTTCAGATGGTCCTACCACGACTTTTTCAATAGGTATCGTGTTCTTATGAAAAAGAGGGACCTCTCTAAGAACGACAAGAAGCAGATCTGTCAGACCCTGTTGGAAGACCTCATTAAGGTGAGTTGGAACCAAATCTTTGGCAATGATTTTTACAGCACAGAAGCTCATGGATTTGATATCATCCCCCTGTACTCAGCACTGGTGGGGCCACATCTCAAACACTGTGTTCAGTTTTGGGCCCCTCACGACAAGAAAGACCTTGAGGTGCTGGAGCGAGTCCAGAGAAGGGCAACAAAGGTGGTGAAGGGTCTGGAGCACAAGTGTGATGAGGAGCGGCTGAGGGACCTGGGGGTGTTTAGCTTATTGCTGTCTACAACTACCTGAAAGGAGGGTGTAGTGGGGTGGGGGTTGGTCTCTTCTCCCAGGTAACAAGTGATAGGATGAGAGGAAATGGCCTCAAGTTGTGCCAGGGGAGGTTTAGATTGGAGATCAGGAACAATTTCTTCATGGAAAGGGTTGTCAAACACTGGAACAGGCTGCCCAGGGCAGTGGTAGAATGCCTATCCCTGGAGGGATTTAAAAGCCGTGTAGATGTGGTGCTGAGGGACATGGGTTAGTGGTGGGCTTGGCAGTGCTGGGTTAACGGTTGGACTTGATGGTCTTAAAGGTCCTTTCCAACCAAAACAATTTTATGGTTCTATTATCTGAATTGCTCTTTCTCCTCCTACTTCACCTGCTGCTCATGGAGGTGATTCTTCAGCCTAGGCAGCCTGGGGCTTTTTCCAAAATGAGATAGTCTTGCAAGGAGGTAGTGAGAGCAAGCGTGATGTGAGATCTCTAGATTGCACTCGAGCTGAACATACTGTTTCAGTGTTGATGGAAGTCCAGAGTTTGTTATCACTGACTGTACGTGAACAACTGGCCATTTCCAGAAAACTCATCCCTCCAACCCTTCCTGTGTTTTGGCTAGCCATAGCTGGAGCACATTTTGGAGGTCCAGTTTTGGGATAACATCCTGAACCTTAGTCAGTTATTAAATGTCTCTTTGCACAAATGAGTAAGAGAAAAATGCAATAGATGTCCTTTCTTGATGTGTGGGAGTCTTTTTAATAGCCACTAATATGTAGAAAAAGCATCCCATAGATTGGGACTTCTTTCCCTTAAGCAAGTAAGAAGTCTTTGCCACCTCTCCTCGCCCAAACCTTACTACTCAGACTCAGTGTGTTATTTTTAAATTGCAAATGTGCACGCAAAGGTTTCTTGCTGTTGAGCAGCCCAGAATGCGCACGGCACCTTAACCAGGTTTTAATTTTTGATCTCTGTTTTCCCTGTGGGATTTTGAGGAATCTACTCAGTTGGGTTCCTCTCTGCAAAAGCCATTTTCCTTATGCACCAAGTATTTCTATTAGCTGCAGAGCCATTTGCAGTATATGTATGACTGTGTAGATGTAAGCTTTAATCTGTTTGAGAAAGAAATATTTTCTCCAAGTCCTCTGGCATTGCATTGCTCTATTTAACTTTAAAAAAAAAGAGAAATAAAACCCCCAAAATTTTCAAAATTCATGTAAATATATGGAACTTTAGACTGAATCGGAGTGCTTCATTCCTCAATGGGTATATAGAAGCTCAGGTAGTTTGGAGTCTAATCATCACCCAATTAAGAAGAGATGTGAGCTGAGCTGATAAATTTGATTCAAAGTGGTTTTTTTTTATCTGTATCTACTGAGCAACATAGACTGAAAAAAAAAAAATGTTTGCCTTAATTAAATTTAGTTTCCTTTATGCTTTTGAAAAGGATCCAGACAAGTTCCAGTTTGGACGTACCAAGATCTTTTTCCGTGCAGGCCAGGTGGCATATCTGGAGAAACTGAGAGCAGATAAGTTCAGAGCTGCCACAATCATGATTCAGAAGACGGTGCGGGGCTGGCTGCAGAGGGTCAAGTACAAAAGGCTGAGACAAGCTGCAATCGTCATCCAGCGCTACACGCGTGGGCACCTGGCGCGGAGGTGGGTCCTAGGAAGCCCTCCAAGGAAGGGCTAGCTGGGAGGTCAAGTAGAAAAACACTTCTGGGCACTTGTATTCTCAATCTGTTCCATCTTGTGGACCTTAAACTTGGGGGTTTCATAGGAGAAACATTGAAAATGCTCTGCATGGGGTGTTGCCTTTCAGCCGTGTGAAAACAAGACCCGTATCATGCACGTAGGTACCACTATGGTGAACGTTTCTTTGCTAAGTTGTGGGGAATGAGAGAGGTGCCTGAGGACTGGAGGAAAGCAAATGTCACTCCAGTCTTCAAAAAGGGCAAGAAGGAGGAACCGGGTAACTATAGACCGGTCAGCCTCACCTCCATCCCTGGAAAGGTGATGGAACAACTTGTCCTTGGTGCTGTCTCTAGGCACATCAAGGATAGGAGGATCATTAGGGGCGGTCAACATGGCTTCACCAAGGGGAAGTCATGCTTAACCAACCTGATAGCCTTTTATGAGGACATAACCCGGTGGATAGATGATGGTAAAGCTGTGGATGTGGTCTATCTCGATTTCAGTAAAGCGTTTGACACGGTCTCCCACAGCATCCTCGCAGCTAAACTGGGGAAGTGTGGTCTGGATGATCGGGTAGTGAGGTGGATTGTGAACTGGCTGAAGGAAAGAAGCCAGAGAGTGGTGGTCAATGGGACAGAGTCCAGTTGGAGGCCTGTGTCTAGCAGAGTCCCTCAAGGGTCGGTTCTGGGACCAGTACTATTCAATATATTCATTAATGACTTGGATGAGGGATTAGAGTGCACTGTCAGCACGTTCGCTGGTGACACCAAACTGGGAGCAGTGGCTGACACACCAGAAGGCTGCGCAGCCATTCAGAGAGACCTGGACAGGCTGGAGTCCACATAAATATGAGGAAAAACTTCTTTACAGTGAGGGTAACCAAACACTAGAGCAGGCTGCCCAGAGAGGGTGTGGAGTCTCCTTCTCTGGAGACATTCAAAACCCGCCTGGACGCGTTCCTGTGTGACATGATCTAGGTAATCCTGCTCCGGCGGGGGCATTGGACTAGATGATCTTTCGAGGTCCCTTCCAATCCCTGACATTCTGTGATTCTGTAAAGTCAGGACTCATTCCTGGCCCTTCTCTCCAGCTTTATTCGGGGGCAAGAGATCAAAATTCTTTGTCTCAATTCGATTTCATATCTGTATTGATTTAATTTCTAGGTGCTGGGCCAGGGTTAGAGCATAAGCAGCTAGGCTGTAATCAAGTGACTGAAGTACCCTGAGATATTTAGGTGAAAGCGTTTCACAGAACTAATTTTTTTGGGGGACTGCCTCTGGCAAAGGGCGTTTGGATCAGCTGGTGAGCGCTTTGCTAGTTGGTATGCGCTCCTCTTCTGCAGAGACCACATTTGTACCTCATTGGTATCCAAGGAGAGTTCTCAGAATTGATTTACTGTATCCTTTGTAATGAGGAAAATCACTCTAAATCACTGGAAAAGGGGCTGTTTAACAGTACAGAATAATAGGGCTCGTTGTTTAACTCCGTGTGCAGGAACCTCCAGCTTCCTCATGTCGGTGGCTTGCTGGGATTTCTGTAGCTAACACTGAGCTGGAGAGCAGGCTGCTGGTAGCAGATGTGGGGTGGGTGTGAGGGAGCAGTAAAGCAACGTAGCAGCATCCCAACACACAGGTCACCTTCCATCTTGTGCCCCTCGTTCACGTCAAATGCTGCCATTCTCCTGCATCTAGCCAAGCTGGCTTGAGGCACTTCGCAGATGGGAACAAGGACTAGATTTGGGTCCTTTCAGCTTTGTTTGCTGCCTTGTTTTCTGCTTTTCTGTGTATGCTGTGTTTGGTTTGGAGCAGCAATGTTCTCTGTGGCTCTGAGTTAGCATCTGCCCATCAGAAGTGCTGGTACCTAATCTGCAGCCCAATTAACTCTGCTTGCACTTGGGCAGCGTGACATGCTGCCTGTATGCTACAAGGCTCCTGCACAGTCACTTCACTCCTGATTGCTGGATGAATGTTGGTTTCAATCAATTACTGAAGCAACTAAAGGTGAAGAACTTCCATGTTCCTTCCAAGGATTTCCTCTAAATCGTACTGTATTTTGGAAGAACATCAGAGATGCTAACTGAATTTGTGGTATTATTTGTGCTTGTGAAGGGGATTGGCATCATGGAGAATCCAGGGATGAGAGGGTCTCAAATAAGCAAAGCTGGGCAGTTTGGTGACTTTTATTTAAATCTGAGCACAGATTTTTCTTGTCCTCAAAAGTCCACATACTTCTCTAGGGTTGTGGCTGCAGGTCCCTCTCGGCAGTCTTACAGCTCACCTGAAGACAAAGCGTGTGAGACTTAAGAAATAAGAGGAAGGTTAAGAAAAAGGGAGAGTCTGTGATTAAATTTAGCCTCTCCGATGGGCTCTCCATGCACAGCTACAGACTTGGACTCTATGTTGACCTTTGTATCAGCCAACCATCCCTCTACAGAGGGGAGGAGGAATCCCTGGTGATGTCGAAGTGATGGGTTATGAGCTAAAAGAGAGGCTGAAAGCTGATATGCTGAAATCAGCTGCTATGGTGTTTCTTTATCAGAGATCTGTATGAGCGGATCAAGTGCACACTCAGTAAGTTCGCAGATGACACCGAGTTGGGCGGGAGTGTTGATCTGCTGGAGGGCAGGAAGGCTCTGCAGAGGGATCTGGACAGGCTGGATCGATGGGCCAAGGCCACTGTGTGAGGGTCAACAAGGGCAAGTGTTGGGTCCTGCTCTTGGGGCACAACAACCCCATGCACCGCTACAGGCTGGGGGAAGAGTGGCTGGAAAGTGCCTGGTGGAAAAGGACCTGGGGGTGTTGGTTGATGGGCAGCTGAATATGAGCCATCAATGTGCCCAGGTGGCCAAGAAGGCCACCAGCATCCTGGCTTGTATCAGCACTAGTGTGGCCAGCAGGACTAGGGCAGGGATCGTCCCCCTGTAGTTGGCACTGGTGAGGCCGCACCTTGAATCCTGTGTTCAGTTCTGGGCCCCTCACTACAAGAAAGACCTTGAGGTGCTGGAGTGAGTCCAGAGAAGGGCAACGAAGCTGGTGAGGGGTCTGGAGCACAAGTGTGATGAGGAGCGGCTGAGGGAGCTGGGGGTGTTTAGTGTGGAGAAAAGGAGGCTGAGGGGAGACCTTCTTGCTGTTTACAACTGCCTGAAAGGAGGGTGTAGCGAGGTGGGGGTCGGTCTCTTCTCCCAGGTAACAAGTGATAGGATGAGAGGAAAAGGCCTCAAGTTGTGCCAGGGGAGGTTTAGGTTGGAGATCAGGGACAATTTCTTCACGGAAAGGGTTGTCAAGCACTGGCACAGGCTGCCCAGCGCAGTGGTGGAGTCCCCATCCCTGGAGGTATTTAAAAGCCGTGTAGATGTGGTGCTGAGGGACATGGGTTAGTGGTGGGCTTGGCAGTGCTGAGTTAATGGTTGGACTTGATGATGTTAAAGGTCCTTTCCAACCAGAATGATTCTATGATTCTTCAACATGATTTTTCAGTTCACCTCTTCGTGCAGGTTTCATATGGATGGATGTCATCTGAGTAACTGCTTTCTCCTCTCTTTGGAAACAGACCATCCCTTGTCCTCTTTAATAAGCTCTGGTTCAGTGGGTCCTAATGAGAAACCGTTGGCCTTGATGAAGAGAATATATAAATCCAATATGGCTCTTAGTTTTCATATGCTTTTCACAAAATAAAGCAGCAGATCGACTGTCTAATGCTGAGAGCAACGAACAAATTATAAATTCAGCAAAACAAGCTAATTATGAAATTAAGTGGAGCTTTTATGGGCATTTATTAACCTGTGTAACAGCAAATTGAACATGAATTCAGTTGGAGAATTATTTACTCTCTGTGAATTGCTTGGGGCTCTGCTCATGAATGTTGTCAAACCAGCGCACGCTGGTTTAAATGTCAAACCAATTTGTAGCTGTTTTCACCGAGTGGGTGGATACCCTGTGTGACACTTGCTTTTTATAGTTAGGGAAGGGGTGGAGCCAACCTGGGCATTGATTGGCTCAAGTACGTAAGGCAAAGAGTTCAAACTAAGGGAAAAGCTGGAAAATATTTAGTTTTAATGCTGTTCAGGAATAATGAGGTGTGTTGCTTTCTGGTGCCAGTGCTCCTGGGTGCCATGAACAGTGGCTGATTGCATATGTGTTCCTGTTATTCTAACAGAGACATGCTATCAGCTGCTCTTTTCTTAACCCTGCTGCTGGGATGGTCTTTCTTAAATGGGTAGGTCTTTCTCATGAGACCCCACCTGCAATACTGTGTGCAGCTCTGGGGCCTGCAACGTAAGAAGGACACAGAGCTGTTGGAGCGAGTCCAGAGGAGGCCACGAAGATGATGAGAGGGCTGAAGCCCCTCTGCTATGGAGACAGGCTGAGAGAGTTGGGGCTGTTCAGCCTGGAGAAGAGAAGGCTCCAGGGAGACCTTCTAGCACCTTCCAGTATCTGAAGGGGCTACAGGAAAGCTGGAGAGGGACTTTTTACAGGGGTATGGAGTGATAGGATGAGGGGGAATGGTTTTAAACTGAAAGAGGGGAGATTGAGATGAGATATTAGAAAGAAATTCTTTGCTGTGAGGGTGGTGAGACACTGGCCCAGGTTGCTCAGAGAAGCTGTGGCTGCCCCCTCCCTGGCAGTGTTCAAGGCCAGGTTGGATGGGGCTTGGAGCAACCTGGTCTAGTGGAAGGTGTCCCTGCCCATGGCAGGGGGGTTGGAACGACATGATCTTTATGGTCCCTTCCAGCCCAAACCAGTCTGTTATTCTATGAGATACCATCGAGCTACTTTTGGACAAAAGGTTTTTCTCTCTGTCCGGTTTAAAACTTATTACGACAGAAAGAAGGGGAGTTTAGTTTTACTGCTAAGCTTTTTCCTCTGCTTTGCAGACTTGCTGAGCACCTGAGGAGGACGAGAGCTGCCATCATCTTCCAGAAGCAATACCGAATGCTACGGATCCTCCGAGCTTTCCAGAGGGTTCGCAACGCAACCATCACCATTCAGGCTTTTGCTCGGGGCATGTTTGTCAGGAGGATTTACCACAAGGTATGACTCCACGGAGTGTATTTTCGGTAGAAAAGAGTAGGAAGAGACTTTGTATTTACCTCCCCTGGCATAGCACGATAATGTATTTATTGTGGCTACTTTGGTGTTTTATGAAGCCGGCTGCCTCTGGTGTTTCTGGAGAGCACACGTTGATGGCGAGCGTTGCCATTTAAAGCTGTGCAAGCAAAAATGAGTTTGGCAGCAGCAAGGAAGTAAAGGTTTGATGACAGCAAGTGATACAGTGAGAAATTAAGGGTCTAGAGTGGAAGTGTGATGAGGAGCGGCTGAGGGACCTGGGGGTGTTTAGACTGGAGAAAAGGAGGCTGAGGGGAGACCTTATCACTCTCTACAACTACCTGAAGGGAGGTTGTAGCAAGATGGGGGTCAGTCTCTTCTCCCAAGTAAGAAGTGATAGGACGAGAGGAAACAGCCTCAAGTTGTGCCAGGGGAGGTTTAGATTGGAGATCAGGGACAATTTCTTCACGGAAAGGGTTGTCAAGCACTGGAAGAGGCTGCCCAGGGCAGTGGTGGAGTCCCCATCCCTGGAGGGATTTAAAAGCCGTGTAGATGTGGTGCTGAGGGACATGGGTTAGTGGTGGGCTTGGCAGTGCTGGGTTAACGGTTGGACTTGATGATCTTCAAGGTCTTCTCCAACCTAAATGATTCTGTGATTCTATGAAATCATCTGTCAGGAAAGTGAGAACAGCTTTGGGGAATCTTCTGTCCACTCCTCAGATCCAGCCTGACTTTGGTAGTCACCTAAATTTATGCCTAATTGTGATCGCGGGGATATTCGAAGAAGTGAGAGGCGCGATGAGCCAGGAGGGGAGACCCTGCTCCTGGAGATGATGAGGTTTATCTGGACAGCTGGTGACCCACCAGAGAGATTAGGGATGTCCTCCAAAACAGAGCAGCTGGATGCACATGATGAGGAATTTGTGCTGCTGCTGCTTTTTCAGCATCTATTTTTTTAAATCAGAAGGGACAGTAAGTTTATTGCTAAGTGCTGGTGTGTCTTTTAATGGCTGTTTTTTTCTGCTAGCTGTGGATCCTGTAGATCTATGTACTATTCCGAGGTGGTCCATGAAGTCTTACTTGAGCCCAGATGTCCCCTGTCCCTGCTGAGTCCTCTACTCAACAGCCAGGATTGTATCCCCTCATTTCACTGGCCAAGCAGGTCTTGACTCTCTTTAGAGAGCAGGGTATCTCCTCAGAGAGGACTCGATGCATCCTGCCTGTATCACTTGAGTGCAGTCCTGGAGAAGCCCCCCAGGAGCAGGGGTTGAAGTACCCCTCTAAAAGAGCATGTAAAATAACAGCCTCTATCTCCAGCCATCACCCCCTGCACCTACCAGGACACTCCTGGTTGGAGGAGAAGCCCTTCTGAAGGCAGATTGGGAAGTGTTGAGTGCCGTGTTGCAGCCAAACCAAGGCTGCTGCTGCCTTTCCAGGTGACTTTTCTCCCTTGATGTCCCTTTTCTGCCCATGTTTTGTAGATCCTCGTGGAGCACAAAGTCACCATCCTCCAGAAGTATGCCCGTGGCTGGCTGGCCCGCACTCGCTTCCACCGGGTCAGGGCTGCCACCATCGTCCTGCAGTGCTACTACCGGCGTATGAAGGCCAGGCAGGAGCTGAAGGCACTGAAGATTGAGGCCCGCTCAGCACAGCACCTGAAGAAGCTCAACATTGGCATGGAGAACAAGGTGGTCCAGCTTCAAAGGAAGATCGATGAGCAGGTATGTCCTAAGCTGCGCTGGGACAAGTGTGGTCCTGCTTCTGCTTTGCCCCTCTTCTGTTGTCCTTCCTGGAGGAAGGATTTTATCTTCCCATGGTGTCTGGGAAGGATGTCATGGTGGTGGCAGCCTTCTGCTGCTGCTGGGCAGACACTTGTAAGGGTATGACACCACCGTGGAAGTGCAGATGCACTTGGATCTTGGGTCTCCACTTTATTGTCTGAAGACCTTGCTCAGTAAGTTGCAAAAGCTGCATTGTAATTGTTGTGAGAACTGCCCAGAAGGACTTGGAGGAGGGAGATAAAATAGCAATTTTGAAAGCTGTTGCTTGAAAACCCAAGCTAGCTTCACGTGAGAGAGCCCTGCATCAAACAGGCTTTGGGCTGGATTGTTCCATGGTGCTTTCTGCTTTGCAAGCACTGAGGATGCAGAGCCTCTGCCACAGCCTGTTGTACTGAACCCTATGTGTTGTGAGCCACATTACCTGGAAGGGAAAAGAGGTAAATTGGGTAAATACTCTGCAAAGTAGTTTGAGCATGTTTGTGTTGCTGGATGTAACAACTGTTCAGAAGCAAGAGCCGTGATGAGGGGTGGGATGGGGCGATGTACGTGATAGATGCCTGTGTGGGTGCCTCGATGGTCTTACTCTGACGACTTGATCACAGAGAGGTCTTCATCAATTGCCACTTGTCATTAATGGGCTGCAGAATAATCGTTTGATGACACACTTAGGAGGAGGGTTTTCCCCACCTACTAACCTGAGACTTTGCAAGTTACTCTGATAAGTACCCTCTGTGTTGCTTCCTAGTGCTGTACAAAGACTTCAGGGACGAGTATAAGAAATGCTGAGTAGGGCCTGGTTGTATCCACTAATGTTAATGGAGAAATTCATATCCACCTATATCCTTAAAATACCCTGTTACGGGCAGGAGAAACGTTCTCTGTAAGTCAGGATACCTAGTTACTTGTACCAGTTGTTAGGAATCACAGAATCAATCAGTTTGGAAGAGCCCTCTGGGATCATCGAGTGCAACCGTTGCCCTGACACCACCATGGCAACTAGACCAGGGCACTAAGTGCCATCTCCAGTCTTCTCTTAAACCCCTCCAGAGATGGTGACTCCACCACCTCCCCGGGCAGCCCCTTCCAATGGCTAATGACCCTTCCTGAGAAGAAATGCTTCCTAATGTCCAGCCTGAACCTCCCCTGGCCAAGCTTGAGGCTGTGTCCTCTTGTCCTATCGCTGGTTGCCCGGGAGAAGAGGCCGACTCCCACTGCGCTACAACCTCCCTTCAGGTAGTTGTAGACTGCACTAAGGTCACTTCTGAGCCTCCTCTTCTCCAGCTCCCTCAGCCATTCCTCGTAGGTCAGACCCTTCACCAGCTTGGTCGCCCTCCTCTGCACTCACTCCAACACCTCAACATCTCTCTTGAAGTGCGGGGCCCACAACTGGACACAGGATTCAAGGTGCGGCCTCACCTGTGCCCAGTACAGAGGGACCATCACTTCCCCAGACCGGCTGGCTACACTATTCCTAATAGAGGCCAGGATGCCATTGGCCTTCTTGGCCACCTGGGCACACTGCTGATCATGTTTAGCTGCCTGTCCATCAGCACCCACAGGTCTCTTTCCACTGGGCCGCTTTCTAACCACTCTTCCCCCAGCCTGTAGCGCTGCAGGGGGTTGGTGTGGCCCAAGTGTAAGACCCGGCACTTGTTCTTGTTGAACCTCATGCCGTTGGTCTCGGCCCATCTCTCCAACCTGTCCAGATCCCTCTGTAGGGCCTTCCTACCCTCCAGCAGATCGACACTCCCACCCAGCTTGGTGTCATCTGCAAATTCACTGAGGGTGCACTCAATCCCTACGTCTAGATCATCTTCAAATCCCCCGCGGTGCCTCCGGCTATGCCCCCTCCTCACCTGATTTGCTGCTGGGAACTTCCGGGTCCAGACGGAATTATCCTTCTGGTTGGGATGTTGCCAGGAACCCTTACACATCACACGCCGTTTCCTCGCCGCCTTAAATCTCTCCCATCCCTGTATGACACGAGTGTTCCTGCCGTGAAGAAGATGAGAGATGACTGTGCGTTGGCTCAGATACTGCCGAGACTCGATGATCCCAGAGGTCTCTTCCAACCTGATTGATTCTGTGATTCTGTGAGTCAAGACACCCGGGGATTTGCCTTACCACTGGCCACTTGGCAGGGAGCAGCAGTATTAATTAATTTATTATTATTTTTTTTTAATTCCTTGCCATTTACTAGTAGGAAAAGCATGAACAATAAAGAAGAAACAATCTTTGGTTAATGTTGGCTTTCCTGTGGTGGGTTACGATAGCAGCAGAAAGGGGGTGTGTAGGGAAGGAGACATGGAGAGCTTGAAGCAGGCTGGAGCTCCTCTCCATCTCCCTCTGTCTCTGCACAGACCATTTTGAAGGAGTTACTTTGATTCTTTCTGTGTAACTTTCGCAGGAAAGACTTGCTGCTCTGTATTGTGGTCATCTGTCCAGTGACATAATTTTAACCATCGTTTCAGGAATGACAGATTTCCCTGGGACGCTTTGGATGTGCTAATGAGCACCGTTCCAGCGGACTTTCTTTTCAGTGCACTGAAACTGTCACCCCAGTGTTGCACCATATTTTCCCTGCGGTATCTGATTCTGGTCCTTTCTAATCTATAAACACGACCTTTTAAAATGCCAATTAACTTTTTAAGGAAAAAAAAAAAATGCAGGTAACCTGGAGAGCTGCAGTTGTATCATTTTCTGACTAGCCATGGAAGAAAATGTTTCTATTCCTCCTACTTTACCTCATGCATGAACAGAGAGATGCAATACTCCATGTGCCCCCAAAGAACAGGAAATCTTTCTTGGAAAACATTAAAACCTGTTATTGTATGTCAGCTGGAGCTCCCACGCTCTAGCATCCATAACTGGGCCCTATTTAATTCCGTTTCTAAATCAGGTGAGGGTTTTTTTTTGCACACACAAGAAAGTTTTAAATCTATTGTGCTGTGAAATATCCAGACTGGACCACTTTTTTTTTTTGGTTCCTTTCAGTTAAGTGAGGTTTTTTTAAAATGTGTATGTTGCATCTACCTGAGACACTTTTAAGGCTGTTACTTAATTTAGGATCATAGAATCGTTTTAGTTGGAAAGGACCTTTAAGATCATCAAGTCCAACCATTAACCCAGCACTGCCAAGCCCACCACTAACCCATGTCCCTCAGCACCACATCTACACAGCTCCTAAATCCCTCTAGGGATGGGGATGCCACCACTGCCCTGGGCAGCCTGTTCCAGTGCTTAACAACCCTTTCCATGAAGAAATTGCTCCTGATCTCCAATCTAAACCTCCCCTGGCACAACTTGAGGCTGTTTCCTCTCGTCCTATCGCTTGTTACATGGGAGAAGAGACTGACCCCCCCCTCGCTACACCCTCCTTTCAGGCAGTTGTAGAGAGTGATAAGGTCTCCCCTCAGCCTCCTTTTCTCCAGACTAAACACCCCCAGGTCCCTCAGCCGCTCCTCATCACACTTGTGCTCCAGACCCTTCACCACCTTCACCACTCACAGGGTCGTGTCCAGGCGGGGTTTGAATATCTCCAGAGAAGGAGACTCCCCACCCTCCCTGGGCAGCTTGTTCCAGTGCTCTGGCACCCTCACAGCAAAGAAGTTCCTCCTCATATTCAGATGGAACTTCCCATGTTTCAGTTTGTGCCTCTTGCCCCTTGCCCTGTCACTGGGCACCACTGAGAAGAGTCTGGCCCCATCCCCTTGACACCCACCCCTAAGGTATTTGTAAGCATTGATAAGATCCCCCCTCACTCTTCTCTTCTCCAGCTGAACAGACCCAGCTCCCTCAGCCTCTCCTCATAAGAGAGGAGAGTCCTCTTATCATCTGGAGAGTCCTCTGCTCTAGTCCTCTGATCATCTCTGTACCCCTCCGCTAGACTCTCTCCAGTAGTTCCTTGTCTTTCTTGAAGGGGGGGGCAGAACTGGACACAGTTACTCCAGGTGTGGCCTCACCAGGGCCATGTAGAGGGGGAGGAGAACCTCCCTCGAGGCCACACTCTTCCTCATGCACCCCAGGACACCATTGGCCTTCCTGGCCCCAAGGGCACATTGTTGGTTCATGGTGAACTTATCCACCAGAACTCCCAGGTCTTTCTCTGCAGAGCTGCTCTCCAATCTAAAAGAGACTAAGCCTGAGTATGGGTGGGGGGATCAGTATCCACCAAATCACTGTACATTTGTATGGGGGCCTGTCTGGTCTGGAAGAACCTGTGTAGGCCTAGAAGATAAAATTCTCTACTTTCAAGAGTGTTTTTTTTCTTTTTCAGGCTATAAAGCTCTTTGAAAACTCTGTTGTACTGGAGCTAATGGGAGCCTTTGGCCCCGTTACAGACATAGGTCATACTTATTTGCATTGAATGTTGTTTTCTTGCTTACTGGACTCTGGTGAACATCTTAGAGGAAGAAGTTGCATCTCAGGATCTGTGACTTTGCACCTTTATGGCTTATCCTGACCAGTCCGAAAATGCCTATCAGGACTTCCTTAGCCCATTGAATTGTTTTAAATGATAAATTTGTGTCTTTTGAGAAGCTTCTGGCTTCTTCACCTCAAGCTTTTCATAGCCTCCAGATCAGCTAACAACTTGTGGATGGCAGGAGCAGTTTCTCATAACTCTGTTGGTGCCTAAAGCTCTGAGAAACAGCAAAAGGCTAAGTTGCAGATTACCAGGACACTCATCTGGTCTGGACAACTTGGTCTTGCCAAATGTTTTTCAGCAAGGCCAGGAAAGACCCAAACCTGATATTTCTATTACTTAAGTGAAATAGTCACCAAAAGTCCCATTTAAGAAAGGAAAGCCTTTTGGCTCTGTTGTACAGTGGATGATATGAGCTCAGATCTTTAAAGCTGTATTGAAAGCTTTCAAAAAGTAAACTTCTAAAAACCAGACTACATTTTGAATTTCAAAATGGTTCTTTTGCTCTCAAGTTATCTACCTCATGTTAGCAAATCTACTTCATTGGCTTTTTGCTGGAGTTCTTGGTCTGTTGTGAATCCGTTGCCGTTTCTAGGGCTGGCTAAAAATGATGATGTTTTATTAGTCACAGTGTAGTTCCCATTGACTTTCATTTGAACCACAAAAATCAAAGCTGCTGAATTTTCAGGTCTCAAAAGTTGGGAGCATATCATTGCTAAGTGCTTTAAAAGAGAAAATCTGAGCAAATAAAAAGAGTCTTGAGGTGGGATATGAACTTAAAGCTGGGGTTTAGGGAGCTCTTTGTGCTCAAGGCTGCAATTATGCTACAGTACATTGTCACCCCAGGCTCCTGCGGGCACGGGAGTCAGGAATAAAAGGATAAACTGCAAACCCAATATTACACGCACAAAAAAATTGCAGACTAACTGCATCAAGTGACATTGTTTGGAAGCTGTAATAAAAGTGTAGGTATTTTGGTCTGGTTGCCAGTGCTCAGGCGTTGTTTGCCTTTGCTTCAAGTGTAACATCAATTTAACAAACGCTTGTATAATCGTTACCAAAATATTATTGAGCTTTTGTCAAAGTTTTGAAATTGATGTTAGCTTCATGAGCTTTATTAGCATATGCATGGAAATGCTCATTATTGGAAGTTTGTTTTACCCACCATGCTCAAGGATTTTTGACAGTTACTTTTGCAGCACATCAGTGCACGCTTTGGTCTTGCTTACGGTCTTATTGTCTTCTTTTTGGGATGTTGGCTGCAGAACAAGGAATACAAGCTTCTGAACGAGCAGCTCTCTACGCTCACATCTGCCCACTCCTCTGAGGTGGAAAAGCTGAAGAAGGAACTGATTCAATATCAACAGAGCCACCGGGGTGATGGCAACCAGCTTGTCAGCTTGCAAGAAGAGATGGAGCATCTCCGACTGGAGCTTGAAAGAGCTCATGGTGAGAGGAAGGTCGTGGAAGACAGCTACATTAAGGAGAAAGATCTACTGAGAAAGGTATGTGTGTTTCATAGAATCATGGAATGGTTTGGGTTGGAAGGGATCTTAAAGACCATCTAGTTCCAACCCCCTGCCACGGGCAGGGACACCTTCCACTAGACCAGGTTGCTCCAAGCCCCATCCAACCTGACCTTGAACACTGCCAGGGAGGGGGCAGCCACAGCTTCTCTGGGCAACCTGGGCCAGTATCTCACCACCCTCACAGGAAAGAATTTCTTCCCAATATCTCATCTCAATCTCCCCTCTTTCAGTTTAAAACCGTTCCCCCTCGTCCTGTCACTCCATCCCCTTGTCGAATGTCCCTCTCCTGCTTTCATGTAGCCCCTTCAGGTACTGGAAGGTGCTAGAAGGTCTCCCTGGAGCCTTCTCTTCTCCAGGCTGAACAGCCCCAGCTCTCTCAGCCTGTCTCCAGAGCAGAGGTGCTCCAGCCCTCTGAGCATCTTTGTGGCCTCCTCTGGACTCGCTCCAACATCTCCGCGTCCTTCTTATGTTGGGGGCCCCAGAGCTGGACGCAGCACTGCAGGGGGGGTCTCACAAGAGCAGAGTAGATTCTATAGTTAAAAAAAAGGTCTGGGATTAGCTGCGCTTTTAGTTATGGTGGAAGAGTGCCCAGATGGGGCTCTTCTGGGGCACTTCACTCAGCAGCACCTGCCCTGGCCAACCTCCCGTTGCAGGTGAGCCCTCAGAGGGTGGGTTTGGGTGAGTAGCTGGGGGTCTCTCTGGTTAGGATATCTTAATCTGAACAACTAGCACAGCTGAAATGCATTTTTGGATGTACTTCTCAAAAGGGTGTTTAACCATGGACACGTGTTGTCTCTTGGCTGGACCAAGAGCTGTCAGAAAAGCAGTTGCTCTGCTTTTTACACATGTATTGCACCCACACGGGGACGTATGGAATCAGTGATTTTTTTTTTTTCTCTAGGACCAAATTAGAAGATCCTTTTTGTTGGCACAGGGCTCAGTTCATGAGCTGGCTGCAGTACAGGCTTTTAGAGCTTGAAAGGATGCTTTATTTTGAAGGTGATGCAGCTGGGGAAAAACTGCTTCTCTTTTGTTCTTGATTGCAAATCCCCTTGGAGTACTCGGAAGAAAGGTTGATTTAATGACTAAAGAAATGCTCTCTAAAAGCGTGAAAACAAAGCAAAAGCTTTCCCTTGTCGTAGAAGTGCCTACAGCAGAGAAAATATTGTGCACTTCACCGTGACAATAAACGGTTTAAATACAAAACATTTCTACTGAGCAGTGCAGCCTCCCATTTCTGACATTAGCTTTCAATTGCTCCCTTCAGTTCCTCGTCAGTGGGAAGACGGAGAAGACTTGTTTCGTTCCTGGAAATATTTAGGTGAAACGCTTTCTGAGAAAAATTCTCATTGAGATTTTTTGAGTAGTTCTAATAACTACCCAAAGCATGGGAGTGTCGTGAATCTGAATTCAGGTGCAAGAAGCTCTTTTTCACCTTGGTTGGTGGTTGTGGTGGGATGCGCTCACTCTAGAGATGATACCCAAAGTCATCAGACACTTCTGAGTGAGACTGAGGTGACAACCTTAATTTTATCGACTTGAGCAGCGGCTGCTGCTTCTGCAAATCCATATTAGTCATGATTTTGCTACTGAAAAAACATCCTTTAATCTCTTCCTTACAGCTTTTCTCTCCAACTCCTTAATTTTAGAATAGCTCTTCTTATTCCATTTTGCGATAAAGCTTCAAACATGAGATCTGGGTGAGTACCAACAGCTCTCCCTAGGGCTTCCAGCAGCATCTGATCTTCTCACTTGGTGAGCTAGGATGATCCAAAGCCTGGCCAGGACTTTTATTAGGAAAATCCTAAATGCCATCGTCCTTTCCTCATGAGATTAGGGGAGGACCTGAGCCAGATCTCATGAGCAAGTGGTTCCGGTGTAACACTTAAATAAGGGCTGAAGCCATCACAAGTGCTCACTGCTCAACATCTTCCATAGAAATACTTCACACCAGGTGCTGTTGCATTTGAAGCACCTTCAAAGATGTTTCCTGTAGAAAGATGAGCAAGGGATACAAAAGGTACCAGTGTAGGTAGCAGAGATGGAGTTTGTGTTTCTTGGCCATTGTGTAACCTACTCCATTTGCCTCTACCTGTGTTTAATGGACTGTTTTCATTCTCATTGGTTTTCCATAAACACAAATGTTGAATTCCAGCTTGTTTCTATTTCATATGGAAACACGAGTGCGATAAACAAGCTCAATCACTTAAGATCTCATCCTAAAAATATCTATACCCAATCTGGATTAGAAATTTTTAAACGTGGGAATAATTGATGAGGGTTCTACCAAGTCTCTCAGTTCTAAAATAACCCCCCAGCACAGTTGCAAATAATCCGAATTTCTGTCTAGGTTTGTTTCCCAACCATCATGTCTTTATTTTCTAGGCAGAAGATTCATTATCAGCATCCATTAAAGAGCACTAGTGAAATAATCCCATTGCCCCTGATCTTTAATCTGATATTGAAGTGATGTAGGAATAAAGGAATGGAATTAATTTTAGTACAGAATATTAACATCATGGCTCAGTTCAGAGCATTTAAAACGCTAGTAGCTCTGTGTACATTAAATTGTGTTTTCTTCACTTTCTCGTATCTCCAGACTCCAACTTTCCTGTTATATATAGAGAGATGCAGGAGAATGGATGGAGAGCGAGGTGTAGTAGGATCTTCCAGTTTCTGTGCATGGGATATGACTGCTTACAGTAAAATATTCGTTGTGCTTTTTACCCTCACCGTTAGTATGTATCTGGCATATGCAGTATTTGAGAAAATACCTTGATTTGAGCACGGTTGTGTGGAAAACAGAAGTCTGTGGAAAGCTGGCTGTGAAGCCAGCATGCCAGCTGGGATGCCTATGCACTTTATCTAGCGGTGACAGCAAAATTATTATTCTTAGGCACTAAAAACTTTTATTGTGGGGTGTACAGTGGTGTTTATCTTCGGCGTCTTGAGGTCCTTCTGCTGTGTGTAGCTGTTTTCTACGCCGTGGCAATCGGATGCAATGGAGCAGGCACAGGGAATGACATTATGCTGGGGTGTTCTCCTACCTGACAGCAGCAGAATCATCCTGCTTTTAACCGTAGCAGCGTTATTTCATTTGGTAGTGTGTTGTTTTTGTGTTTTGAGATAACGCTGTTGAATGCATCAAAATACCCGAGGATGAACAAAAATTACAGGATCGGTTGCTGTCAGCATCAGCCCAGCCTTGTAGTTGTGACGAGTGGCCTTGCTTCCCTTCGTTCTTAATAAAGAGGTAGTGAAAAAACAATAAAATAGTATTTTGCAGGATTTAGTTTCTGTTTTCATTAATTTTTGCTAGGCAATTGTTGGTGTTAATTGCTATATATGCTCCTGTTGTATTACCAAAGGCCCTGGTACCTGCCGTGCTTTACTGTATAGAGGTTCTGTGGTAGTGTGAAGCATTTAAGTGACTATAATCTTATTAGATGAAATTAAAAAAGCCTGAACTATTTAGCATTAGTGCTCACATTCACTGTGTCCATATTAACTACTGAAGTGTTGCTTGAAACGATCAGCAGATTTTTGTTTCCCTGACAGCGGTCAGTGCTGTGACTTGAAGGTAGCAATGAAGCCCATGGAGATCATAGAATCATGGAATGGTTTGGGTTGGAAGGGATCTTAAAGACCATCTAGTTCCAGCCCCCCTGCCATGGGCAGGGACACCTTCCACTAGACCAGGTTGCTCAAAGCCTCATCCAACATGGCCTTGAACACTGCCAGGGAGGGGGCAGCCACAGCTTCTCTGGGCAACCTGGGCCAGGGTCTCACCACCCTCACAGCAAAGAATTTCTTCCTCAGATCTCATCTCAATCTCCCCTCTTTCAGTTTAAAACCGTTCCCCCTTGTCCTGTCACTCCATGCCGTTGTGAATAGTCCCTCTCCAGCTTTCCTGTAGCCCCTTCAGGCACTTGAAGGCTGCTAGAAGGTCTCCCCGGAGCCTTCTCTTCTCCTGAAAACATTAATTTAAGGGAGACACACACTCAGGAAAAGCAAAGTTAGTCTCTGTTGTTGCAGTGTGGTTCTCCTACGCTTCAACTCCTGGTGTATGAAGGATAACTGGCAAAACACAAGGGCATAGATCTTTTAAACAGCAAAGAAAGCCCCAACAAAGCTCCCTATCTCCAGGCAGGTGATATGCAATCCCTCTGCAGAGGCTCTGACCCTGCAGCAAGCAGTAATTCTTTGCCTTGTTTTGTAGCGCATATCCGACTTGGAAGAAGAAAACGCTCTCCTGAAGCAGGAAAAAGAGGAGCTGAACGGCAGGATCCTGTGTCAATCTGAAGGTGAGAAAAAATACTTAGAGTATATTAAAATATAGCATTGTAATGCCTCCATAAAACGAGGAACTTAACTCTTCTGCCCTGAAATTGTTTTTTTCCTGCGTGCTTCGCTAGTAGCTCCTACCTTGAAAAGTGCTGATCTTCCCACACTCCTTTCCTTGGTGGTTTTTGTTGTGGTTTTTGTTGTGCAGCTCATTCTGTTCTTGCTGTCCTGCTGGTGGATGGCAAGACAGGCTGGTTTAATTGATATAAGGATCCAAGGAAACAGCACTGTTAAGGATATTGAGCTGTGACAAAGGATGTCTCTAATGTGACAGGAGTCTGTGAGTGCTTTTTAAAGCAGAGACTTAGATGGTGAGATGTACATAGAGGAAAGCAATCTGAGAAAATCCCAAGCCACAAAAGCAATTCTCATGCAAGTATTGAGCTTTTTAAATTTTTTATCATCCTTTTCAGCTTTGATTTTGTTGCAGGATTTACAAAGAGCATCGCGCATCATTCTGTGGACGTATCTATCACTGCTACATGGTACTCGTGAAGTGCCTCTTGCTCTCATCCCAATGTGAAATAAAGGAATGAAAATAACATGTTAAAAAGCAACATGCTGCAAATATTTCTTAGGGGATGTTTTTGGAGCATTGAAGCTTGGGGAAAGCAAGTGGAGGAGGTTTATTTGGTGTTCACCCTTTTAAAAGGACACATAGACTATATTTGACTGGTCTCTTAGAAAGAGGAGGGACCAGATTTGCTTCCAAAAGGGAGTTTTTAACAAAAAATATGAATTTATTTGGATATAAAATATTTTCAACCTCTACAGTCTTACCGTGGTAGATGGTTGATGATGATATGAGAAAGAGATGCTGCTGTTGATGAGCGCCTGTGCCAAGTCTGGTGGTGGGAAGCAGGCAGAGAAGTTTTTAAATGCAGCGAGTACCAATTCTTAAACATGAATGTATTTCCTTACTGTGCTGGTCTTTTCTTAAGTGGGTTTATGGCTGGCCCGTGGGAGCTGGAGCTGGCACAGTTGAGTTAAGCATAATAAATCTGATGGTTTGTAGCTGCTGGAGCTTTTTCTTTAACAAAAAAGGCAGAGGACTCTGCTCTCTGAGCAGGAGAACTCAAGCTGTTCCAAATGGCGAGGAGACAGATCTAGGTTATAATAGTCTCTAAATATTAGAGAGTGCTTATATGTATTTCAAAGGTTCTTGGCAGAGAGCATTTCGTTAATTAATCACGGTTATTGCACGTATTTACGAGAAGTTCATTTCAGAGATGAAGATCATAATTTCTTTTTTTTTTTTCCCTTCTTTTAAAGATGAATTTGCACGAAACACAGTTGAGGAAAATATCCAGATGAAGAAAGAGCTGGAAGAAGAGAGGTCTCGTTATCAGAACCTGGTAAAAGAGTATTCGAGGCTGGAGCAGAGATATGACAACTTGCGGGATGAAATGACTATTATAAAGGTAACGAAACTGAAATTATCCTTGTTTTCTTGTGTCCTGGACCTGATGTTGGTGGCTGGATGACGTGGCTCACTCATCCCCAAAACACTTAATAGAACTGACATTATCGTGCAGTTTGTGCTTGATATTTCTAAGACTAAACTTCTACACTGAAGCCGAACCACGTGTGCCTTGAGAAAGGAGCCTGGTCTTTCGTGCTTCTCAGTTAACTGCGTGGAGATATCACTGCATCTCAGCAAAATCTTGTTCATGCTTCTTGTTTTGCTTTTTACTGTGGTGATGTTCATGTGTAGGTGTTGGATTAAAAGACAAAAACCAAGAAAAAAACCAACAATGTGGCTTCAGAGTTTCAAAAGCCAATGGTTTTAGGTTCGGCTTTGCTGAAGTGTTAGAAGAACTGTTGAAAATTAGATAATAATTTGAGTGATGCTGGATTAGGTAGAAGGTTGAGCATTTAAAGGGAGCCCTGGAGAGTGCTGTGAACAGCATAATCTTGATCTCAGATTTGCGTGATTGTACTTAACAGGCATCTGGGGTCATGAAAAGCCTTTAATTCATGCAGAAATTTTCAGCTGAGCTTCTGTATCACTTCACATTTTAAACTATTCACTTGTGTTAATCTGAATGTTGTGTTAGGGCGTAAGAACTAGAAAACGGAATTCACTATGAGGTGACAGCCAAGCCTTTTGTCAAGGTAACCTTAACATATAGACATATATTTGCTCTAAGAAACAATGCTACATGAGGAATCCTTCCTCAAACATTGAATGTGTTATGTATCTGCACCTCTCCTTGGCAGCAAGCGCCGGGGCACAGGAGAAACCCATCCAACCAGAGCAGTTTGGAGTCCGATTCCAATTATCCATCCATCTCAACCTCTGAGATAGGAGACACCGAGGATGTAATACAACAAGTGGAGGTATTGATTTTGTGCTATAGAAATACGTTGTTAATTGTGTGAGAGGGACTGCAGGGTCGCGGTGCTGTGGCAAATGCTCGTTTGTGGGGTCAGACTTCAATAGGGCTCTAAATATAATTAAATGTTGTCTTTTGGCCATACCACCTTAGAGACTGGTGGAAATTCATCAAAGTGGTCAGCGTTGTTACGTCGACACAGTCTCCCGCATCATTCTCCTGGAGAAACTGACTGCTCATGGCTTGGGCAGGCGTATGCTTTGCTGGGTAAAAAACTTGCTGGATGGCTGAGCCCAAAGAGTTGTGGTGAATGGAGTTAAATCCAAATGGAGGCCGGTCACATGCAGTGTTCCCCAGGGTTCAGTATTGGGGCCAGTTCTGTTCAATATCTTTATCAATGATCTGGACAAGGAGATCAAGTGCACCCTCAGTAAGTTCACAGACGACACCAAGTTGGGTGGGAGTGTTGATCTGCTGGAGGGCAGGAAGGCTCTGCAGAGGGGTCTGGACAGGCTGGATCGATGGGCCGAGGCCACTGTATGAGGTTCAACAAGGCCAAGTGTCGGGTCCTGCACTTGGGGCACAACAACACCACACACCGCTACAGGCTGGGGGAAGAGTGGCTGGAAAGTGCCTGGTGGGAAAGGAACTGGGGGTGTTGGTCAATGGTGGCTGGACATGAGCCAGCAGTGTGCCCAGGTGGCCAAGAAGGCCACCAGCGTCCTGGCTTGTATCAGCACTGGTGTGGCCAGCAGGACTAGGGCAGGGATCATCCCCCTGTGCTCGGCACTGGTGAGGCCACACCTCGAATCGTGTGTGCAGTTTTGGGCCCCTCACTGCAAGAAAGACCTTGAGGTGCTGGAGCGAGTCCAGAGAAGGGCAGTGAAGGTGGTGAAGGGTCTGGAGCACAAGTGTGATGAGGAGCAGCTGAGGGATCTGGGGGTGTTTAGCCTGGAGAAAAGGAGGCTGAGGGGAGACCTTCTCGCTGTCTACAACTGCCTGAAAGGAGGGTGTAGCGAGGTGGGGGTCGGTCTCTTCTCCCAGGTAACAAGTGATAGGACGAGAGGAAATGGCCTCAAGTTGTGCCAGGGGAGGTTTAGATTGGAGATCAGGAACAATTTCTGCATGGAGAGGGTTGTCAAGCACTGGAAGAGGCTGCCCAGGGCAGTGGTGGAGTCCCCATCCCTGGAGGGGATTTAAAAGCCGTGTAGATGTGGTGCTGAGGGACATGGTTAGTGGTGGGCTTGGCAGTGCTGGGTTAATGGTTGGACTTGATGATCTTAAAGGTCCTTTCCAACCAAAACAATTCTATGATTCTATGATCTAGTTATTCCTAGCACCGATGGCAATGACTGTATAGAGATTCTTCTCTGCAAGGACACCAGAGTTCAATACCCCCTTGCCCCAAGCATTTTCATTCCAATGCATCTTCACGGACGCTTTGTTGGCCAGCACAGCTGCTGTAATCAACAATCTCTTAATGCAGAAAAGAGCAGCATAAATTATTTCCTGGCTATTGAAAATCACGTGGAAAAGGGAAATGTTTCTTGCTTACATCTGCTGGAATAGGCTGCTTTTTAAACTCACTTTCATGATTCAAGAGCACGCATGGATGGAAAATGTTCTTACTGGCACGACCATATTTTGTGTCCCACTTCCCTTTGCTGGCTGCTGTGTTAGGTTGCTTTAGTATTTCTGACCTGCTCTGAGAGCATTTGCTGAAGTCAAAGTAATCAGTATTGGCAATGCTGTAATAGAAAATATTCCAGGTGAAGCCAATTAAAAAACAACTAATAAATACTTGGCTAGAAGGGACTCAGTAGGGCATCTTTAATGTTCTGAGCTGTGGCCCCAATCAGCCCACTTAACTGTTGGGCTATTAAACACTCAGGGATTTATTAAAATGAGTCGACTGTTTATTGACATTAAAAATAGGTGTTTGAAATGAGGGTTTGGTCTTTGAAAGTACGTGCTTGGGATGCTCCTGTTACTGGCTCTGGCTGGGGCTGGTGCTGGTGCACAGTCAGGGTGTATCTGGCACTGTGCGTGGTTACAAAACTTGACTGAGGTCTTCTCTTATTTTCCTCTCTCCTGTTCTTGTCCAGGAGGTCGGGATGGAGAAGGCAGCCATGGACATGACCCTCTTCCTAAAGCTACAGACGCGAGTGAGGGAGCTCGAGCAGGAGAGGAAGAAGCTGCAAACCCAGCTGGAGAAAAAGGAGCAAGAGAGCAAGAAATCCCAGGTAAGAGACGCCTTTTCATTGATACTAATATTTCATGTTGGTCAGTGGCTTTCCTCGTTTGCCTGAGGACACACGATGTAGGAATTGAGGTTTGAGAGTGACAAGTTCAAGTTAAGAGACAGCAAAATCCATCTGGGAGATGGAGAGAAACTTCTTTGGCAGCTGAGGACAATTGGACAGGAGAACTGATTTTTAAAATCATTTTTTAAATAAAATTGTTGTAACAGATTTAGGACAGTATCTTAAGATACAAGGCATGTCAGTGCTCAGGAGCTGTGAAGATAAAGGCCCTGGTACCCCACATCTCCAACAACCCTCCCTTTCAACCAATTTAGATTATTCAAGTGTTCCTTTGCAGTTCTGGCTTCCCTCCATCCAACAGTGTGTGGCACGAGCTGATAAGCACTTCAGATGTATCAGACTTGTGTCCTTGGTTTGGTATCGCTATAATCTGTGTGGTTTTTTTTTAATCCCCAGTAATGAATGTTTAGGAATATAGCTTAAAAAATGGTATAATAAATCAGAAATAGCAAGATAGCTGTTACCAGGAGGCGTTCTTCCGTATCTCTGTGTCGCAGGGCAGGGGTATTCCTTTGATGTATTTTTTCTTCCTTGTGAAAAAATATCTTCCTACAGTTGGGTCGTTTGCTTGGAAGTAATTTAAAAAAAATAAATTAAAAAATCAAGATTACTGACAGCCCAGTGGTAACTTAAGAGACAGGAGTCAGTCCTGACTTGCAACTGTAATCTGAAAATACAGCTCTCTTTAGGCACCAGCGAGCTGAACTGCTGTGCTGAAGGTTGTTCCCCTAATGACTGCCTTTGTTTGAAAGCTGCAGTGAGCCACAGTTGTTAAGGTATTAATGGGAGATTAAACCATTTTCTCCTGAAATGGCCTCTGCCCCACTACGTGTTGCTGGGACTCCATCTAATGGCAATTAAGAACATTATTATGGTTGAACTGGCCGGCAGCGCTGGCTGTGGGTGGAGGCATGCCTAGCCATCCTGTGTCATGTGCCAGTTCCTGTGGCTGCTTTTAAATATTAATTTGTCATTTTAATCCACGCAGGTAATTGAAATGAAGACCGAAGTGTCTTCGGACCATGAAGATTTCGCATACAACAGTCTGAAGGTGAGTGAGGAGCTCCTACTTAGGTCTGTAACCTATTGCATGGCTCCAATGGCCCAAACTAACTCTCTGAACATGGCAATAACCTTAAACCTCCTGTAATCGGCTCTGGCAATTAGAGATAGCAATTAGAGAGAGTAGTTTGTACCTCTCCATCAGTTGCTTGGCCTGGGGTGGGCTCATAGATGTTTCTCTCTGGGGCAACATCTGTTCTATTCTGATCCACCTCTTTGAGTCTTCCCACAGAGGTAACAAGCCCACTTACACTGGAGGGTGCTTTTTCCCACATATTCCCCCTGGGACTTTTTTGGGTTTCCTTTGATGTGACACTGCAGGTCTTGGCAGGTTGCACACAGTAGGTGTGAATTCTTACAGCTGAAGCCCAACCTGTTTCTTGTTTCAGGCTCCAGCTTTGCTTCTTGTCTGCTTTCCTTCCATTCCCAAGGTGCCACTCAGGTCAAAACCAAATAAATCTGCTGCGTGGATTGCAGCAGTAGCCTCCATCTCCCAGCGGCAGTGCTGGTTGACCATAGTTGTCTTGTGTCTTCCCAGCTATTACCCTACCCTGCAATTTGTCTTGTCCCTAAGCTCTAAATCCTTACAGCTCTGCCTCCATCATTTTCTCCCTATGACGTACAGAGCAAGTGAAGCCTGCTAGGCTTCTGTTGCAGCTTGTGTGGGTTGTGTCCTCCTGCTCTAACTGTACCCAGATACTTCTGGTCTTGACTGTTAGGCCAGTTCTTACATCCTGCTCATCCCTGGAAAACCAGTTTGTAGGCTATGTTTTGTAAGGAGTTTTTTTTTTGTTTGTTTTGTTTTTTGGTACTGCAGGGCTACAGCTCAGATGCTCCTTCTCTCCCAGTCACCTTAACAAATCATAGCATAGAATAGTTTGGGTTGGAAGGGACCTTAAAGATCGTCCAGTTCCAACCCCCCTGCCACGGGCAGGGACACCTTCCACTAGACCAGGTTGCTCCAAGCCCCATCCAACCTGGCCTCGAACACTGCCAGGGAGGGGGCAGCCACAGCTTCTCTGGGCAACCTGGGCCAGTGTCTCACCACCCTCACAGCAAAGAATTTCTTCCTAATCTCTCATCTCAATCTCCCCTCTTTCAGTTTAAAACCGTTCCCCCTCGACCTGTCACTCCATGCCCTTGTAAAAAGTCCCTCTCCTGCTTTCCTGTAGCCCCTTCAGGTACTGGAAGGTGCTAGAAGGTCTCCCCAGAGCCTTCTCTTCTCCAGGCTGAACAGCCCCAACTCTCTCAGCCTGTCTCCATAGCAGAGGTGCTCCAGCCCTCTGATCATAAAATTGAGAAATCCAGAGGAATATATGTCAGCCAGGATAACATCACACTAAACCATCTGACAGTAGTAATACCTATTTTTTGATTTCATAGAAGCATGGACTGTCTTGAGTTGGAAGGGACCCATGAGGCCCATCAACTCAGAAGGATGCAGAAAAGCAGAAATTAAAGACAGAAAGGATGTATGTTCAACCCTCACTAAGAGCATACCTCTAGCAGTAGCTTTTTCTGGCACTTAGTCCATGCAGTTTTTAGTCTCCAAGCACGATATTTGTGTGGCACATGCTAGACAAGCTGTTTGTGATTGAGGGAAACCCTGCCGAGTTTCATTAGTACCTCTGCACAGCCTGTTGGAGTAGAAGCGTGGCAGGAGCTTGAAGATCATTGCCCAAGTGTCTTCCAGTTGGTTAAACGTGGCTATATGGAAGTTTGAAGTTTCTTGACCTTGTAAAGCAAAGTGAAGTTGCAATTTGGAAGGGGGAAAACCCAGCAGATGAGAACTGCCACCTTTTAAATGGCTTTTGGTGTTATGACTTATTCATTAATGACTTGGATGAGGGATTAGAGTGCGCTGTCAGCAAGTTCGCTGGTGACACAAAACTGGGAGGAATGGCTGACACACGGGAAGGCTGCGCAGCCATTCAGAGAGACCTGGACAGGCTGGAGAGTTGGGCAGGGAGAAATTTAATGAAATATAACAAGGGCAAGTGTAGAGTCCTGCATCTGGGCAAGAACAACCCCATGTACCAGTACAAGTTGGGGGCAGACCTGTTGGAGAGCAGCGGAGGGGAAAGGGACCTGGGGGTCCTAGTGGACAACAGGGTGACCATGAGCCAGCAGTGTGCCCTTATGGCCAAGAAGGCCAATGGCATCCTGGGGTGTATTAGAAGGGGTGTGGTCAGCAGGTGGAGAGAGGTTCTCCTCCCCCTCTACTCTGCCCTGGTGAGGCCGCATCTGGAGTATTGTGTCCAGTTCTGGGCCCCTCAGTTCAAGAAGGACAGGGAACTGCTAGAGAGAGTCCAGCGCAGAGCCACGAAGATGATTAAGGGAGTGGAACATCTCCCTTCTGAGGAGAGGCTGAGGGAGCTGGGTCTCTTTAGCTTGGAGAAGAGGAGACTGAGGGGTGACCTCATTAATGTTTGTAAATATGTAAAGGGCAAGTGTCATGAGGATGGAGCCAGGCTCTTCTCAGTGCCATCCCTTGACAGGACAAGGGGCAACGGGTGCAAGCTGGAACACAGGAGGTTCCGCATAAATATGAGGAAAAACTTCTTTACGGTGAGGGTGACCGAACACTGGCACAGGCTGCCCAGAGAGGTTGTGGAGTCTCCTTCTCTGGAGACATTCAAAACCCGCCTGGACGCGTTCCTGTGTGATATGGTCTAGGCAATCCTGCTCCGTCAGGGGGATTGGACTAGATGATCTTTTGAGGTCCCTTCCAATCCCTGACATTCTGTGATTCTGTGACTTCTGTGTGAGTTCACAAATGGTGTTTTCTTCAAGTTTTAACCCGGGAAGTTCAGAATGGAAATATTAATTTTGGATTTTCCTACTTTCTACATTCCTAATACACTAATAAACATAGTCCTACATATCTAAGAAGCTTTAATAACTCTCTATTAATACCATTTCGTAGGAATAGGTAGCACATGTTACAAAAAAGAGTTCTTTAACCTTTAGCCTAAACCAGGTGGAAGACAAACTTGCAAAGAAACACATCTGTTAGATTTTCATGGCGTTGCACTGCAAGAGTTTCTCTTTAAGGATTCTCCAGCACAAGGTTCTTGCTGGAGTTGCAGGGAAATGAGCTGAGGGTTGCAAGAAGGAACAGTCAGGTCTAAGAGCTTGCTTTAACGCAGTGTAGACCTGCACGGACCAGATGTAGCACATGATATTTTGGGCACTGGCATGTTGGGTGAGTGTCACTCTAGGAAGAGTGAGGTCCCTGTGAAAAGCAAGGAGCAATTGCTTCAGATGCCATAGTGAGAAGAAACCAATTTTGTGTTCCCTATAGGTGGGTTGGGCTGAGAGGAACCACTGAAAAAGAGAGACAAATACAGCTCATGGGTGTTCCCCACTTCTGAACATAGGACACTGCTTGAAGTCTCCTTCTGCAATGAAGGAGTGACTTACTGCTGATTTTGAGTGCTGCTTTTCCCTCATGACAGCTGCATCTATGACTCTAACAAAGCTCTTCCTCTCTTCTCTTGATTTCTCCTGCTAATTTGTATCTCAAATATTTATACTGTCTGTGGCTCCTTCAAGAGTCTTGTGTAATTAGATTTATTTTTCCTTTTTGCCAGCTTCAAAAGTCTTTGTCTTGGTGACTAGGCTGAGGTGTCTAAAAGCTTACATGTAGCAACTCTTCCTGTGGATGCTCTTGAATGGTCTGTGAGATACCAGCTTATGGAGGATGACAGGATCTTGGCTTTGATGCATCACTGATGCACTATCTTGTGGAATCTGAGACTTCTCAGCCAGTTCAGAAAGGTTTTAGAAGGTTGTTAGAAAGGTGGCTGCAATGTCTTTTCTGAAACCAGTACTTTTCCTTGAAATGTGTATGAATTTTGACCTAGGTGAGAAGACTGTTAATCATTCAGCTGAACAGTTGGTCGTGGTGTAGGAGTGTTGCATTGGATGGGGGAAGAGATGCTTGGATAAGGTCATGGGTTTGGTTTGGATAAATATGAGGATAAATATGTGTAAATACAATAAAAGGCACAAGGGTAAATATAAGTATATACATTTTAAAGTGATACATATGAATATCAGTTTGGGTAAGTGTAATAAATATGGTTATTGTTGAAGAGCAGGTTTTGTTGGGGGTTAAGGATGTTTCTGGGTCTTGTTCAGTACTTGGTAACCTGAGTCTTCACTGCCTTCTATTCACTTTTGGGTCCTATTCAAGATATTTTTGATGTCCATGGCCCCTTGAGCAGGAGAATACAAGGTGTGGGTGTTAGTGGATGGCCATGCAGGGTTGGGTTTTGCAGCCAGCACATGGTCTGCTACTTCATACGTGTCTGCTGTCAGCCAGCTTCGTGTCTCAGAGTGATTGTCCTGTACTGTCACGGCACCCATGGTGACAGGGATTTATTTTTGGGATTGGCTTTCGGTGGGGAGCCTGTTCTTGGTGCATATTTTGATGGAGGGAAGTGAGTGAGGCACCGTCCTTCCTTAGAGATGCTCATTTGGATAAGGGTTGGTTGTTTCTTTTTGTAGTGCTGCAAAGGAACATGAGAAACTTGGGCCAGCACTGAGATATTTACAGCAGGCATAAATTATGTGTCCTTTGTAATGGATAAATAGGGTTTTCAGTAGATGCTGTCCCAAAATATGATCAGCCATGATGGTTAGCCATGATGCAGGACTGGAGGGATGCGAAACATCTCCATGGTGGGAGATGTGTCCCTGAGTCACAACTGTACAACAAAAAGTTCATCAGTGAAAAATGTATTTTCTGGCTTGTTTTTTGAGGCTGGAAAAGTGGGAGTGGGAGTGAAAGCCCCAAGGAGTCCTTCCCCTGACTCTCTGTTCCTAGCAGGAGCACAATGAATAATTTGATTTCTCAGAATCACAGAATCAGTCAGGTTGGAAGAGACCTCTGGGATCATCGAGTCCAACCGTTGCCCTGACACCACCATGGCAACTAGACCATGGCACTAAGTGCCATCTCCAGGCTTTTCTTAAACCCCTCCAGAGATGGGGACTCCACCACCTCCCTGGGCAGCCCCTTCCAATGGCTAATGACCCTTGCTGAGAAGAAATGCTTCCTAATGTCCAACCTGAACCTCCCCTGGCGAAGCCCTTCGCGTAGCTGGTATATCTGTTTCAGCCCTTAGACTTGGAAGCTCATCATGAAATGAGCTTTGAGAGGATTTTATTTTCTTTTTCTATCGAGTACCAGAAATAGAAGAGTGAATTCCTTGCATGGCAGCACTAACCTCTGATTTACACAGGCTCATACTTCACCCAGCCCAGCTATATAAGCCCCTTCCTAAAGAGTGAGGCTAATTCCATCACCGTTAAGGTTTGAGTACCCAGTTCACACCTCCATAATGCTGTATGTGTTGGGAGAAGTGTGAGTTCAATTTCAGGAGTTACTGTGTAACTTGTCAAATAAATCAGCGCTATTGGAAGATCCAGAAGAAAAAGCATTTGTCACAGCTTAAGTAGAAATCTCCCTTCCTATGTTCAAAGCATTTTATTTTGGCTTCTGTTCTGCCATCACGGATGCCGGTGCAAAAAAGGGCGTACGGGCAGGTGATGATAGGCGTCTCGCCCATGTCTATATTTTAACATTGCTCCACGAAATGCACCAAGAAAGGAATAGGGAATGAATTTAAATGGAATCAAATCCAGTTGGCGGCTGTTCACAAGTGGTGTTCCCCAGGGCTCAGTGTTGGGGTCTGTTCTCTTTAACATGTTTATCAATGATCTGGACGAGGGGATCGAGTGCACCCTCAGTAAGTTCACAGACGACACCAAGTTGCGTGGGAGTGTTGATCTGCTGGAGGGTAGGAAGGCTCTGCAGAGGGATTTGGACAGGCTGGATTGATGGGCCGAGGCCACTGTATGAGGTTCAACGAGGCCAAGTGTCGGGTCCTGCACTTGGGGCACAACAACCCCATGCACCGCTACAGGCTGGGGGAAGAGTGGCTGGAAAGTGCCTGGGGGAAAAGGACCTGACGGTGTTGGTTGATGGGCGGCTGAATATGAGCCATCAGTGTGCCCAGGTGGCCAAGAAGGCCACCAGCATCCTGGCTTGTATCAGCACTAGTGTGGCCAGCAGGACTAGGGCAGGGATCGTCCCCCTGTGCTCGGCACTGGTGAGGCTGCACCTCGAATCATGTGTTCAGTTTTGGGCCCCTCACTGCAAGAAAGACCTTGAGGTGCTGGAGCGAGTCCAGAGAAGGGCAATGAAGCTAATGAAGGGTCTGGAGCACAAGTGTGATGAGGAGCGGCTGAGGGACCTGGGGGTGTTTAGTGTGGAGAAAAGGAGGCTGAGGGGAGACCTTCTCACTGTCTTCAACTACCTGAAAGGAGGGTGTAGTGAGGTGGGGGTCAGTCTCTTCTCCCAGGTAACAAGTGATAGGACAAGAGGAAACGGCCTCAAGTTGTGCCAGGGGAGGTTTAGATTGGAGATCAGGAACAATTTCTTCATGGAAAGTGTTGTGAAGCATTGGCACAGGCTGCCCAGGGCAGTGGTGGAGTCCCCATCCCTGGAGGGATTTAAAAGCTGTGTAGATGTGGTGCTGAGGGACATGGTTTAGCGGTGGGCTTGGCAGTGCTGGGTTAACAGTTGGACTTGGTGATCTCAAAGGTTCTTCCCAACCAAAAATGATTCTGTGATTCGAAATGTCGGCTCTGAAAGGAGCCCAGGTCTTGGGCTCTTGGAACAGGGTTGTTGGTTATCATTTTCTTTCCTGATCTTCCTGGCTTTGTTTCTAACCAGAGCACAGCTTGGTATGATCAGTCCCTGGAGTTCTGAGTGTGGCTGGCCCATTTAAAAAAAAAAAAATGAGGGTGTGGAAAAAAAGGAGGAGGAAAAATAGATGAAAAGGAGGGGAAAGAAGAAAAAAGACGGGGGAAAAAAGAAAAATAAAAGCAGGGGTCTTATCCAGCAAATAACAAAAAACACTGAACAACTGTTTGTGTAGAAATGCAGTTAATCACTTTCTTTTTACCTTTCTTTCTCTGAGCATGATCAGAAGAGAGTGGAAAGCGAGTCGATGGTTTAGCCATGTGACGAGAAGGGTTAAACCCAGTTTGGTACTGATTCCTCACTGTGCGCACATTTTTCAAACTCTTATTTTAAAAACCAGTTACAGAAAAGCTGGCATCTCATATGCTCCCTCTGCTGTGGTTGATGTGGAGGAATTGCTGGATCAAATGCATTTTTTATCCTTTTTTTTTCTAAATTTAATGACAGATGGTACAAAGTACCTGACTATGCTCCGTTACTGATGGTGTTTGTTCAGCTAGGAGTATGTCCAGATGCCAGATCAGCTATTCTGTTCATGCCACCGCTGCTATTTATAATTTGTAAGGATTTATAATTACAACACCCGTTTCCTATGGAAACGAGGTTTGCACAGCTGTGCTAGCTGTACTGTCTATAAATTGTATAAAATGCCCCCATCCCCTCCAGCCATTTTCGTATTCCTTATCTCACCTCAGCCAAAGCTGATAATGAAGCAGATATCCCATAAATAAGACCTATCATGCAAGAAAGCCATGGAAAGGGTCAAGAGGCAGCGAGAAGAAGGAATGACTTGGATGTCAGTGAAGAGTTTGTGCTATTGTAGACACTAGAGAATCCACGTGGATGGGGGATTCTTGGTCCCTAGGAAGGAGCTGACCCCAAATCAGTCAGCCACCAGACTTTGTCAGCTCGCTTGCAGATGTCTCAGTTTTTGCCGTGTGGTAGTTGAATATGGATCCTGTTGGGTTTTGGCACGGTCCAAGAGACCTGGGTGCACGGGGACAGGAGGGAGCACTCCTGGATGCCACCATGCAGTGGGTGGTGATGGAAGATCCGGTGCAAAGAGAAGGGGAGTTGTTGGGATTTGGGCTGTGAGCAGGACCCCAGGAGTCTGGCTCCCTCCCCATCCGTGACCCATAGCAAGGACTGCACCATCCACAGCAGCAAAGCTGCTCTTGGGATCACAGAATCACAGAATCGTTTGGGTTGGAAAGGACCTTTAAGATCATCAAGTCCAACCATTAACCCAGCACTGCCAAGCCCACCACTAAACCATGTCCCTCAGCACCACATCTACACGGCTTTTAAATCCCTCCAGGGATGGGGACTCCACCGCTGCCCTGGGCAGCCTGTTCCAGTGCTTGACAAGCCTTTCAGTGAAGAAATTGTTCCTGATCTCCAATCTAAACCTCCCCTGGCACAACTTGAGGCCGTTTCCTCTCATCCTATCACTTCTTACCTGGGAGAAGAGACCAACACCCTCCTCGCTACACCCTCCTTTCAGGCAGTTGTAGAGAGTGAGAAGGTCTCCCCTCAGCCTTCTTTTCTTCAGACCAAACACCCCCAGTTCCCTCAGCTGCTCCTCATCACACTTGTGCTCCAGACCCTTCACCAGTTTTGTTGCCCTTCTCTGGACTCGCTCCAGCATCTCAAGGTCTTTCTTGTCGTGAGGTGCCCAAAACTGAACACAGGATTCGAGGTGCAGCCTCACCAGTGCCTCTTGACCCAGCTGGGATGCTCCAGGTGGCCTTTGGGTGCTGGCAAAGGGCTGCCAAATGTGTTGTTACCACCTGTGAACTAAGCTTTGTGGTGAAATACTGAAATAAAGGGTGTCTTAGCTGCTGGCTTTTTACTCTTCTGTCTTCTACTCTCATGCAAAAGCAAACAAGCCCTTCAGTTGTCTTGGGAAACACGGTGATGCTCATGCATCGTTACTCAGGAGAAGCAGTTGGCGTCAAACTTGTCCAGTGTTGCCCCTGCCTGTCAGTGCCAGCAGCTGACACGACATCAAGGCGAGAAAATCCTCCAACTGCAAACATTGCACCGGGGTGGGGGAATGACAAAATGTATGAGAAAAGACGCTGCAGTGGGGAATTCACACAGCTGTAGCTCACCTAACAGGACATCTGCCATGATGAAGGGTTGTGTAAATCGGTGTCTTCCACCTTATTTTAATGAATACCAAAAATTAGTTAAAACATTTTTGGGTTTGTGGTGAATCCTTGCTTGAGAAGGAAAAGGGGTGGAGAAGAAACAAACCCATTTGGCTTCTCTGATGGTTTGCTTTTTTGTTTAAAAATAGTATCAACAAATTAAGAATGATCTCCCCCGTGTCACCCTGTAGCGTTGTTATTAAATGGCTTGGTATTTTCCAGAGGCAAGAGCTGGAGTCGGAGAACAAGAAGCTGAAAAATGAACTGAACGAGCTGAGGAAAGCTATTGCGGACCAAGCAACCCAAAACAACTCGTGCAACGATATTGAGGACGGTTATAACCTCTTACTGAATCAGCTGAAATCGGCCAACGAGGAGTTGGAAGTGCGGAAGGAAGAGGTGCTCATCCTGAGGACGCAGATTATGAAGGCAGCCCAGCAAAAAGAGATGGGCAAAAACATGGTGATTGAGAGGGTAATGGATTTTATTTTTTTACCTTTTCCTGTTCTGTTGCTGAAAATTCACCACCTGCCTGAGCGATGCCATTTCTGCTTTGGTAGGCAGGGTGGCATCTCTGGGTGACAGCATGGTGCGGGGAGGTTGTAGGAGGTTCTGATGGCTTATAGGAGGTTCTGCCTATGGATAAGATATAGAATCACAGAATCATTTTTGGTTGGAAAGGACCTTTAAGATCATCGAGTCCAACCGTTAACCCAGCACTGCCAAGCCCACCACTAAACCGCGTCCCCAAGCACCACATCTACACGGCTTTTAAATCCCTCCAGGGATGGGGACTCCACCACTGCCCTGGGTAGCCTGTGCCACTGCTTGACAACCCTTTCCATGAAGAAATTGTCCCTGATCTCCAATCTAAACCTCCCCTGGCACAACTTGAGGCCATTTCCTCTCGTCCTATCACTTGTTACTTGGGAGAAGAGACCGACCCCCGCCTCGCTACACCCTCCTTTCAGGCAGTTGTAGACAGTGAGAAGCCTCCTTTTGTCCAGGCTAAACACCCTAGATCCCTCAGCTGCTCCTCATCACACTTGTGCTCCAGACCCTTCACCACCTTCTTTGCCCTTTCTGGACTTGGTCCAGCACCTCAAGGTCTTTCTTGTAGTGAGGGGCCCAAAACTGCACACAGGATTCGAGGTGCGGCCTCACCAGTGCCGTGTACAGGGGGACGATCACTATATATAGTCCATGACATCATTTCAGACAGCCCAGGACTGTATGTCCCGTGGTGGTCTATACTGCTGTAAGGTGCTTGATCCCAGACCTGATGAGGTCTAGCTAGCCCACACCAAGGAACAACTTCTCCAGCCGTGCACCAAGGTGTGGTGATCTGAGATGTTCCTGGTGGTTTTCTGTGAGAACTGGCTTATTCTGCAAGGAAGTGGGATGGGGGAAAAGAGCTGCTGGACCTGATTCTGCTCACTTGATGCTGGTGCAGCTGTAATGTGTTTCTACATTGTCCGTAGGCAAGAAAAGAGCCTGTCCCATCACAAGTTGTTCGAGGGCTTTTTGTTTAGAGCCTGTTCTGATGGAAGAGTACATTTTCTGACAAGTCACTTGGGCTTTTTAATTCACTGCCTTATCATTCCTCAAGGTTTTGGTGTGTTTTGTATTTCAGACCACACACACCCCTTATCTCCTTCCCAGGTTCACAGCATTCTTCCATCTCCTGTTTTCTGCTGCTGTCTGTTCACACATGTATGAATTCATAGGGGCTCTCTAGCCTGATGGATGCCTTGAGGAAGCTCTATTAAGGATGGTTGGGAGTTGTTTGTTATCAGGAACTTGGAAAGGTGGGGAGAGATGTGCAGGATGTCATGCTGCTGTGTTTTGCATGTTGAATTTAGGAGAGCATCACCACCAATGCCAGCTGGCCGAACAGTGACAAGCACATTGATCAGGAGGACGCGATTGAAGCCTACCAGGGCATGTGCGAGACGAACCGGTAAGTGTGGCCTCAATTTTTTCAGCGGCAGGAGGGGCTGACCAATGTGTGTGAGATAAGATCAAGACCAAAATTAACATGTTTTAGAGAGTTACCAGCTTCTGGATTGTATTCTGGACCTTGGGTCAAGGATGGGCTATAAAGATGGGACAAAAGATGCGTGTCTTGTAATGGGTGAGGAGCCCTTGTTGTTGGGGCAGTGTGACCCCAAGGGAGGGGAGATGCTGGGTAGGTAGAAAAGCCAACATGGAAGTGAGCAAAACTGGATTTTTGACTTTGCTTCCAGAACATAAATAGTAGCAAGATTAGGATTTGGGATATATTTAAAGAGTTATTTGCTTCAAGTAAGTCCTTATGCTGTGCTGGGAACACAGCACGGTTCCCCTCTCGTTTTGCCAGACACAAAAGCCCGTGATGAACTGAGCTAATGAACACACGCTATATTCTCTGGTGACACCCATGTTATTGGTTTTCATGCATCTAAACTGAGAGTTGGGAGCATTTGTTTGATTACAGGTTTCCCATAGTGAGGGTTAATAATGTGAACGTGTGTCTGTCCTTATAGTAACAATGGGCTTACGTTGCGAGGCATCAAATCAATGCTTGCAGCTGTATAGGAGGATGTAAAATAAAAAAATAGACAAAATTACATGGAATAAACAGCAAGATAATATGTAAAATAACTATTTATGTTACTGCAAGGAAATTGAATGTTCATCTCTTTTTCTCTTGACAAATAGAGATGTTTGAGGCTTTTTTTCATAAATAATTTGCGTTCAGCAAGGTAGAGGAAGACCTAACCATTGTGGATTAATGGCTTTTAATAACACTATATACTTTGTCACTTTGGAAACTGGTTGCAGAAGGTTGTTGGCAGTCCAGGCTGGGAAATACCATGACTTAATTAGTATTTTATTCCTACCTGTATGAATATGAGCAAAGGCACACCATCTTTGAATGCAATATGAAAAACTGTGACTGGGGTCCAGGACTCCCGTGATACTGGTTTCATAGAATCACAGAATGGTTTGGGTTGGAAGGGACCTTAAAGACCATCCAGTTCCAACCCCTTGCCATGGGCAGGGACACCTTTCCTCTAGACCAGGTTGCCACCTGGGCGTTGTGTCTGGCTGGAGCAGGACCGATGTTTATTGGTTTTCAATTTGTTGCCATTAAATATTTGCTTTCCTGAAGTGAACTTGCTGATGAAATTTCTGCCCCTCCTGCAGTAGAGGCGATGAGATTTATTTAAATGTCACCTTTTTGTCAATAAATCAGTGAAGATCAGTGTGCTTCCTACTGCAAGGTGCGTCTTTTGGTCACTTAATGAATTCTGTGGATTTCCTCTTTATTTCCTTCCAACTTTCTCCTGGAGCTACGGGCAGTAGTATGGGATGCAAAATCCCATTGTCAGGCACAGAGTTAATTACTCCCTAACCTGCATTTTCCAGTGTGCTTGTGTAGGGGTGGTTAGTGTGTGTCCAGGTGTTGGTGAAGGAGTTGGAGGCAAAATAAAGAGTTGCTGCTTTCATAGGGTGTGCTTCTGACCAGGTTGTATCACCGCTCCTCAATAGTAATTAATATTTGGCCATCCTGGAGTACGTTGTCCATTTTCACTCAGCCTGCCCAGAGATTCTGGTCCTCCTTCAGCCATTCTGGTTTCCAGACTTAACAACTTACGCAGTGAGGATGGAATCACACACAGAAATCATCAAAAATGCCACAATGATCTGATTTTCCACGGTGTATAAATCCCTTTCCTTGCTGTTGCACAGGGGAGCTGCAATTGAAAGAAGTTCACGTGATCACACGTTGGTGGGTTTTTGGCCTCTTGAGATTTGGGATGGGAAATCTGCAGCCTCCAGGCTCAGTTTCCTGTTACCTCTCTTGTCCACCTCTCATGTGAAGCTTGGCTGGAGCTTGGCTCTTGGACTACAATAGCAATACCTCCACGAACTATCACCCTGATTTTCTGCGGTGATGTATCTAGTGGCTCATTAATCACCACCAGCTTCCCCGTTACATGGTTCCCTGTGCATTTTTTTTTGTATATTGGGTTGGTTTATAAACTGTAGGCTGGAGTTGATGGCAATAAAACAGATGAAAACAAACGCTGGGGGAACATGGATTATTGTATTTGTGGATATAAATTACCATTCCCTCCCCCAGCGCAAATTTGCATTCATAGTTACGCAGCTCTATACCCAAGTGTGTCAGCATGAGAAATAAAGCTGCTTTCTCTTTCTACTCTTGATCAATAAATATTTTAATGGAAAGCTTTCCTAGTGGGATTGCAATTCTGAAGTGGGATTAATAAGCGAGAGCCACTTTTTCTCTCGCCTGCGCTGCAAGGCGCACTCCAATTTCTCTTTACCCTGATGCCTGTCATTCTGTGAGCAGTTTCTAACCAAGGTGGATGCTCTTCCATCGGTCCACTCTGCCCAATGTGGTAAAGCCATGATACTTCCATGGGTCACTCCTAGCTTCAAGTCATCATGTCTTAGCCATGTAGGCTGGGGATAGAGCATGGCTTTATTTTGGTGAGAGATAGACCTTTTATTCACTCTATGTCTATATCATAGAATCATAGACTGGTTTGGGTTGGAAGAGACCTTAAAGATTATCTAGTTCCACCCCCCTGCCATGGGCAGGGACACCTTCCACTAGACCAGGTTGCTCCAAGCCCCATCCAAGTGGCCTTGAACACTGCCAGGGAGGGGGCAGCCACAGCTTCTCTGGGCAACCTGGGCCAGGGTCTCACCACCCTCACAGCAAAGAATTTCTTCCTAAGATCTCATCTCAATCTCCCCTCTTCCAGTTTAAAACTGTTCCCCCTCGTCCTATTGCTCCATGCCCTTGTAAAAATTCCCTCTCCAGCTTTCCTGTAGCCTCTTCAGGTACTGGAAGGTGCTAGAAGGTCTCCCTGGAGCCTTCTCTTCCCCAGGCTGAACAGCCCCAACTCTCTCAGCCTGTCTCCAGAGCAGAGGTGCTCCAGCCCTCTGAGCATCTCCACTGCCTCCTCTGGACTCGCTCCAACAGCTCCATGTCCTTCTGCTGTTGGGGCCCCAGAGCTGGACGCAGCACTGCAGGGGGGGTCTCAGGAGAGCGGAGCAGAGGGGCAGAATCCCCTCCCTCGCCCTGCTGTCCACGCTGCTGGGGATGCAGCCCAGGACACTGGTGGCTTTCTGGGCTGCCAGCGCACGTTGCCGGCTCATGGTGAGCTTCTCGTCAACCATCACCCCCAAGTCCTCCTCAGGGCTGCTCTCAATCCATTCTCCACCCAGCCTGTGTTTGTGCTTGGACGATCCAGGACTTTTAAATACAGCAGGAGGAAAACAGGAAAAACTGCCAGGTGCTGCTACCCTTGCCCACGTAGCGATTCTCTTTGTCCACGCTGCTCTCAGGGGAAAGCCCTTTGATGCTGGGTCAAGGGGAAGTTTGAATTAAAAGCAGCACCTCATAAATGCAGTAAACTCAGCTTTTTGTCTTTTTTTTTTTTCTTTCCCCTGCTGACTTTCAACTGCTAAAGGGAAAAGCTTCAAGTTAGTTTCCGGCTAATTTTCCACTTCAGTAACTGAATGTAAAGTTAAGTAGGTTTTTTTGTTCCCTGTTTCAGTTCTTGGGATCTTTCTTTCAAGCCTGTTTGATCTTGGTGGAAATGTGGAGCCAACAAAAGACCAGGTGATGATGTTAGAGAGAAGAACTTGGCAGCTCAAAGTAGATCAGGCTTAATCTTTGAAATGAACTTCTGTGATTAACTTCCAAGTGATTCCTGTAGAGCACGTGGCTTTTTTTTTTTTTTTTCTGTTGGGTAATTTCCACCTGTAGCTGCAAATGTGAAGTGAAGGGCTGACGCTGGCTTCACGTGGAGGAAGCCATCACATGGAAAGGGTTCATATCTCTACTCACCACTCTCCAACGTGTCTCTTCTTATCACTGCTTCCCACTCTGACATGTATCTAATCTGTGATGTGCATTAGTTTTCCATTTAATTTAAAAAAAAGGAAGACTATCTGTGTTTGAAAATGAAAAGTCCCTTCTTTATTAAGAGGTTATAATTATCTGAAGATGCTAAAATTAACACCTCTGGGGTTTGGTATATGTGCACCTCCTCTAAGCTACTTGGAGGAGAAGAAGGAGGCGTTTGGGCAGGAAGTTCTCCCCCAGACCTGTACCTCCAAGATAAGGATGAAGGAGAAATGAGGCTTTGTGAATCATGTCCTTTCGACTCCTTTCAGCCTTATTTGCGAGAAAGATTTCCCCAGCATTTAAGAGATTTTGGCACACACTAATAAATCTAATTAGCTAAAATTGACTTTGAATCTCTTGGTCAATCTGAGCTTGGTGATTTCTGAGTCAGCGCCGTGTTGATGAACATGAGCTGAATGCTTATTTCCCAGGGCAGTTTTATCATAATATAATGGCACCGCCTTGAGCTGTTTTCCTCGTTTATCACAATGCATCTGATTAAAAAAGGAAGGAAAGCTTTAGTTTTCAAAGAGAAAATGCGTCTGGTGTGAGATGCGTTCGTGTGAAACGCGTATCGTGTGAGATTTCCCAGGTTACTGACATGTCATAAATAGTGAGGATCCTTCCGTTTTTTTTTTCTTCATTTTCAGTGCTTAAGTACATGTTCTGTTAAGATTATCTGAACCAAAAAAAAAAAAGACCTTACTAACAAATTTACCCAGATCAGACCAATAAACCTCCCTGTCTCTGTGAGCCTACAGACCCTTTTGGAAACCTGCTCTGTATGGGTGAAAAAATAAGGTTTTAATCTAAATTCATATATACAGCTTTAACAGATGAATTTTCCCCAATGTTAGTGCCTGAAATGTTTGCTATTTTGGAGAAATGCCATGCTGGTACACTGGGATGGAAGGGATGTATCGGCCGTCTGCAGCCATGAGACACCTCTTGAGTCCTTTCTTTGTAGTGCTGCACCACCACAGTTCCCACTGCTTTCCTCATGTGAACGTTTGTTAGAGAAAGTTTGTGCTTTTCCATTTAAATACGCAGATTTTAAATTAAATATGCAAATTTCCTTGCCAGGGAATGGCATCTGCTACACCTCTTTTTGAAACAGGAGATGCATGTTGGCTCGGTTCTTTTTTTTTTTTGTCTGAAAGTTTAATGATAATTAAGTGATTTTTTGTTTGTTTATTTATTTTTTATTATTATTTCCCCAAAGAACAACTGTTTTCAAACTCATATCAAAGCCAAGTAAAATCTGACTGTACCAAGTGTTTCTGGTCAAGTTGACAGACTCCCATCACTCATTTGTAATGTGTTCAACACCTCATTAAAGAAGGTAGATGAGTTTCCTGCCTTTTATAGCTTAAAAAAACCCCCACCTGTTAAAACAGAACTTCTACTATTAAAGTGAGATGAGGCTTTTCTGGGCATTTTTCTGCCTGGATGGATACAGAGGAGATTGGATCTCCTCTGTATGGAGGAAAACAAGCATCCAAGGGATGTTTGGACCGAAGGTTGCTCTGAGGAGAGGCTGATGTGTTTGACTTGATGATTGAGGAGACCCTCAACTGAAGCAGAAGGAAGATAATTTATTTTAGACCAGGAGAAGTTGCTGCAGAAGGAAGGAAATGGAGAAACTTGTCTTAAAAATGTATTTTTAGTGAGATGTGCCAGAGCATAGAAGGTCTGGAAGAGGAGCGAGCTGTTCCAAGCTATGAGTATGCAATAAGCAGTGGGGTTGGGTTGTGTTTGCACTGTGTGTCAGAAGTGCATGTGGGCTGTTCCAGCTCAAAAATAGTTAATTTTTTTGGGAGGGAAGCAAGGAAGCCTGTTGGGAGCTGCTGAGGGTCACTCTGCTTTTCGTTTTACGCCGTCTGTGTTCGGGCTGTACCCCTCATGCTGACTTCTGCTCTCTCTTAGTCCTTGTTTTTAAGCATCAGATTTTAATGTGGATTTGAGCTAGCTGCTGTGCTGGGGGCTTGCCAGCTATTCCTTGCAATCAGATGGGAAATGGTTTAGCCATATAGAAATGAAAGCACAGGCTTTGACCTCCAGGAGTTGGGCTTTTTGGTAAAAACAGTAACATCTCAAGAAGACGATAACTTGCCAGGAGGTTGGACTGGGTGACCTCTGATGGTCCCTTCTGACCCGAACGATTTTGGGTTCCCATATTGGCTGTGGTGGGTAGGGGAGGAAGGGGCTGCGCAAGGATGCGTTTCACAGCTGGGGAGGGAGGAGAAGCTCCACTAGCCAGGGGTGTGTTGGACGGGACACAATGGGGGCATGGTTCTCATTGACCATGGTGGAAAAGGAAATACGATGTAATGAAACTGTGCTTTAAAAAAAAAATTAAATTAATAAGGGTTCTGCACTTTTTCTCCTTCTATCGCAATTGACCTTTTGTCTTTCTCTGTCCTCTTGTTTCCTTTTTCTGTCCTTTATTTCTAGCAAGACTGAGGACTGGGGGTATCTCAATGAAGATGGAGAGCTCGGCTTGGCTTATCAAGGTTTAAAGCAAGTTGCCAGGTCAAATACTTTCTTTTTTCCTCCCACTGTTTCCTCTCCCCGTTTCGCTTGCCCTTTTGTTTCTTTCTCTTCCTCTGCTGTTGTCCTGTTGTCCTCTGTAGGACCTGTTGTCCTCTCTGGGAGCAGCTGGAGGTGGGATATCCGAACTGAAGGAATCGAGTCCCTCCTCTAATTTTCAGAGGAGTCGTTGTGATTGTAATTGGGCATTGCTGATGGTGGCTGTTGTCACTAATGCCTGAGCTGTGATTCAGTAAGAATTATGTTACGTTAAGGAGAAATTGTGTGATAAAGGTGTTGGGAAGCTGTAATCTCCAGGAAGCCCAAAAAAACCTATTTTAGATGGTTTTTCCCAAGTTGCGCTAAGATATAGCACCTCCCTAAAGCGTTTTCTCCCAATCCTTGACACGTCAGAAGTGGAGTCCCTGTGCGATGCCGTCTGCTTTGCATGCTCCTGGGGATGGTGTGCTCCCATCCATGCCTATAGGTATGAGGAGGAAGGTACGTGGTGGACGCACGGTGCCATCCTTCCACAGCTTTGCCCATATCCTGGTCTGGTGGGCAAATATCCCAGCGGGGCAATACCGGCGACCTCCATATCTCCTGGGGATGCTGGTGATTCTGTAATGATTTCTCATCTCCAAGCTAATGAATGTTTAGAAACACAAATGGAGATTAAAGCAAGGAGGGAGGACTCGTGGATTCTTCTCCTGGTTCAGCTTGGTGCTCAAAAGAGCTGATAATTAGTTGTTAATCAGTCTGTGCTCTCCCGCAGGGTGGTTATGAGGCTCCAATATATATGATTTTTAGAGAAGAGATGACATCAGCTGATTAAGGACACTAGAGAGAGGGAAACTTAAAATAATCTTGTATAAAGTAGTTTAAAGCAGTCACATCTAGAGGGATCAGGGTAAAACCAGACAATAACAGGAAAAATACGGGGGATGATTAATTTATTTTTCAAGCAATATAAGAACCCAAGTTCATAGAAGGAGCATATTTTTCTGAGGGCAGCTCATGGTTAATCCGAACTCAGATGAAGAAATAAAATGAAAATTAAGTACTTAATACTTATTTCATGGTGGGCCTGTATTTTCCAAGCCTGTTAAGAATATAACTCCTGACAACATGATTACAAGGCTGAGTGCATTATTCTCCATGTTTCTATAGTTGGAAAACACGCTTTTCTGTTGTTTGCTGCAAAATGGGAGTAGAGATTGTGTTGTTTAGATCTTCTAAAAACAACAACAATTAAAAAAAAAATCAAACCCAAGGAATGATTAATACTTTTCATCCAGAAATCTGCCACAGAAAGCATGTGTTCTTTTATATGATCCTTAAAAAAAACTCCCAAAACAACAAAAAACAACCCTCATGCTTAATTGTTCCTGCAGAGAAACAGTTCATAGGTGTGAATCTCCACGAATTTCCCAGTGGACCCAGAAGAGTGGTACCTTAGCTCTGCCCAGGAGAGCACATCCATGAGCTACAGCAAGGACACAGGCTTGGTTATAGAATCACAGAATCACAGAATGGTTTGGGTTGGAAGGGACCATAAAGACCATCCAGTTCCAACCCCCTGCCAAGGGCAGGGACACCTTCCACTAGACCAGGTTGCTCCAAGCCCCATCCAACCTGGCCTTGAACACTGCCAGGGAGGGGGCAGCCACAGCTTCTCTGGGCAACCTGGGCCAGGGTCTCACCACCCTCACAGCAAAGAATTTCTTCCTAAGATCTCATCTAAATCTCCCCTCTTTCAGTTTAAAACCGTTCCCCCTCCTCCTGTCACTCTATGCCCTTGTAAAAAGCCCCTCTCCAGCTTTCCTGTCCCTCTGGGTCATCCCTCCTCTTTACCACCATCGCCCTGTGTAACCTGGGACTAAGACTTTGGAGTTTCTGGCTTGATGCCTCTTCCTCAGAGTCCTTCTACCTTCTGGAGTCACTTATTTCAGTCTTCTTGAAAGAGCTGGTGGACCAACGGGGAGATTTCTATTTAGTAGAGGGTAGAGGATACCCTTAAAAAGAATCAATTACCGTGTCACTTGCCAGGTTTGTCAGCATCCCCATCAGCATGGGTGCGTACAGGAGGGCAGTTAACATTGCAGTGATGAATTGTCCTTCCGTTGGATTAACAAAGGCATTCTGCTTTAGCAAATTGCTGGAAAAATGCGTTAACCAAATGTCTTACTGACCCTTTAGCTCGGTATTTTCCCCTTCCTGGGCTTGTCCTTGTGCACAGGGTCAGGACAGGGCTGGAAGGAGACCTAGTGTAGGGGAAAGGAGGTAGGACAAACTGTTAGGAAAAAAAGTGGGGTTCTCACCTAAAAGAGGGAGAACGGCTGGTTTTGGTGACTTCTGTCAGCTGTGTATCATGGCGTTAGTATTTGTACAGCACAGAGTACAAGGAAACAAGTCTTTTTTCCCCCCTGCTGAAGGGTTGAAGTCAGCAGTGATGATGAAAGCTGAGAGCAGGAGCTGATTGTGGGGACAGAAAATTGCCTTGTGCATAGTTTTCTGCAGGTAGTTTATGAATGAAAATTGAGATATATGTGTATATAATTCTTTTTAAGCAAAGAGAAATAACAGCTTTCCAAACAACTAGAAGGAATGAAGGGTTTCAGCTTCGGCCTTTTTTGAAATTCCTAGCAGTAGGAAACGAAGCCTGTGGCAGCCCAACCCAACGGAGCTGTTTGCGAGATACACAGCTCGGTTTTCAAGAGTAAGAACTGATGTTTGAAAGGGGATGAGCAGAGCAACGAATGCCCTTGGAGCTGAGGTTTGGGAAAACCTGCGGGCATTGATCTGCATTTGCTTTTTGCTAATGGGAAGAGTAAAGGAACCCAAATTTGTGATACTGTTGCAGAGAAAAGGGAGCTCTTGGATTTTTTTTCCTCTCTTATTTAAAAAAAAATATTTAATGTCTCTAATTTCAAAAGCATTTAATCTGCAGAATTATAGCAAATGATGGATAATGTGGCAATAATAGCCGTAGCACCCCTTTGTGTGTGTCAGTTTTGTAGGGAGGTTGACTGGAAACACCTCCCACGTTGGCTGCCTTTGAAGGATCTAAAGTCAAACGGTGGTTACTGCCACGATGCCGAGATCCCAGGCTGATTGGTGTGGTCCTTTTCGCAGGTTGCTGGAAGCACAGCTTCAGGATCAGAGAAGAGAGCATGAGGAGGAGGTAGAAGCTCTGAAAAACCAGGTGGATGCAATGAAAGAAGAGATGGAGAAACAGCAGCAGGCTTTCCTGCAGACCCTGCAGCTGTCTCCAGAGGCCCAGGTGGAGTTTGGACTTCAGCAAGAAATTACACGTCTCACCAATGAAAATCTGGTAAGAGGCTGTACTGAAAACAGCCTAGGGAAGAGGAGAAAAGAAACAGGTTGAGAGGAAGGAGATAGGAAATGTGAAGGGGAGAAGAAGGCACTGGGGTCTCTTCACCCATCCCTAAACTCTCCACAAGATCCTTCAGCATCTTGCACTGGTGCATTTGGGAGCGTTGGTACTTGGCCTTGAACTGTTGTTCAGCGGCTGCATGACTCTTGTGACTCCATAGGTACTTTATTTTTTGTCTTTTTTTAAGCCTGCCTACTTTGTGGCACTGCCTATCAAATGAGATCACTGAGGGCCCCTGTAGTGTGTAATTATGCATGAAGACAACACAATCCTTTCTTCTTACTTGCATTTCTTGGGAGTGTGGAGGGGCAGGTGCCACCCTGAAAAGCTGGCCTGGCTGATCCTAAATTTTCCCCTTCTCACCTCCTGTATCTGCGTTGCAAGGCCTGGAGTGAACACTGGCCCCTCCTAAGTTCAGGTGAGGGCTGCTTGCCTTTCTCAACAGCTCTAGTATGTACATAGTGTTGGAACTGTTTAAATACGTTTAACAACCAGGATTAAAATGCTTTGCGTGGTGTGTTGTGAGTATTGCCTGCTGTAGGCTAGAAGAAGCAGGCATGCAACATCCACAGTCTTGGTGGTGTAGGTAAGGGTCTCTCTGAGTGACTCAGGAATAACACGGCTCTTCTTCTACCAAGATGCTCGTGCAGTAGTGGTGAATAGACCAGGCCATGTGTTCCTGGCTGCCAAGTGACTCCAGGCTCACCTCAAACTCACCCCAAATGAGCTGTTCTTGGATTTTTTTTTTTTTCCTTTTTAATCACAGAATTGTTTTGGTTGGAAAGGACCTTTAAGATCATCAAGTCCAACCATTAACCCAGCACTGCCAAGCCCACCACTAACCCATGTCCCTCAGCACCACATCTACACGGCTTTTATATCCCTCCAGGGATGGGCATTCCACCACTGCCCTGGGTAGCCTGTTCCAATGCTTGACAACGCTTGTGGTGAAGAAATTGTTCCTGATCTCCAATCTAAACCTCCCCTGGCACAACTTGAGGCCGTTTCCTCTCATCCTATCACTTGTTACCTGGGATAAGAGACCGACCCCCACCTCGCTACACCCTCCTTTCAGGCAGTTGTAGACAGCGAGAAGGTCTCCCCTCAGCCTCCTTTTCTCCAGGCTAAACACCCCCAGGTCCCTCAGCCGCTCCTCATCACACTTGTGCTCCAGACCCTTCACCACCTTCGTTGCCCTTCTCTGGACTCGCTCCAGCACCTCAAGGTCTTTCTTGCAGTGAGGGGCCCAAAACTGAACACAGGATTTGAGGTGCGGCCTCACCAGTGCCCAGTACAGGGGGACGATCCCTGCCCTAGTCCTGCTGGCCACACTAGTGCGGATACAAGCCAGGATGCTGGTGGCCTTCTTGGCCACCTGGGCACACTGCTGGCTCATATTCATCTGGCTGTCGATTTAACCCAATGCGTCTTGTTTTTCAGGATCTTAAAGAATTGCTGGAGAAGTTGGAAAAGAATGAAAGGAAGCTGAAGAAGCAACTGAAGATTTACATGAAGAAGGTCCAAGATTTTGAAGGTGACTTGGCTGTTGGTAGACATTGTGGGTGGGGGAACAACACTCTGGTTTTGCTGCTTTCGCCAGCCTTGGCCAGCTGCAGGTTTTTCTCTTTTTTCTTTCTGTTAAAGTAAGATTTTTCTCATTCTGGCACTGAACTAGCAGTGAGCACTGAGCTTATCGTTGGCGTGATGGCAGGGAACTGAAAGTCCAAGTGAAGCTCCTGGGTCACGCTTAGGCTGCCTGTCGCTTTAGCTTGTTAACATGGTAAACTTTGAAGAGGGTCCATGAAGTGATGGAGGGCGAGTGCTTGCTGGAGGCGTTGGTCTGATGCTCAGTTCAGAGGGTATTTAAGAAACCTTCTTGCTGTCCTTGCTGTCAATACTGTGGCCCAAGCAGAGATATAGAGAGGGGACCAGTGGCTAGCAGGCAACTGCTCTGTTCTGGGTATTTTTTTTTCATTGCCTGGCTATTTTTTTTCCCCCCCTCTGTGAAAATGATACACTAAAAAAGCTTCCCATAGGATTACTACCTTCTAGCCTGTGGTTCCTTGGAAAATAAAAGATGACTGCATCTTTTCCTCTTTAGGTCTAAATTCTGTGCTCTGTTTCATTCAGAGTCAGAACTACTGCTGACCGGTAATTCAAGACCTGATTCTTTGTATTTTTATAAGTCTGTCAAACCTGATGACATGATTGAAAACTTAATATATAACGCTTTGACCTGGTGTCTGCTCTAAGGCCAGTGGAGGACCTGAAGAGTTCTCCACTGCCAGGTACCACCTTTCATGCTCTTTTCACAGCATCCCAAGCCACGGTACCGGCGGAGGGGAGGCGGCACGAGCGTAACATACAAGTTGCTGTCCAGAGGAAGGAGAAAGATTTTCAGGGCATGTTGGAATATTATAAAGAAGACGAGCCTCTTCTCATCCGAAACCTCATTACAGGTGAGGAACTTGCTCTGCTCCTGTGCTTGGCTCCTTTTTCTCTTGCCTGGGTGAGTTTGTAAACTTGAGATCTCGAGATAGACCAAGAAATTTTCTCAAATTAATCCCTCCTGGGGCTGCACGTTTATGGTGACAGCAGTTTTGGTAGGTGAAGCAGCGCAGCACTAAGCAGACAGAGCAGAATGGATATAATCCTTAGGGATAGCAAAAAAAATGGAAAATGCAGAAAGGAGGCTGCAGTTTTTAAAGCAGGCAGTAACTTGGTGAGCTTGATACGACGTTGTAATAGATGGGGAAGGGATGGCGAAGGATAGATTCTGAGGATTTTGTACAGCAACGGAACAAATGTAGTTTGATTTATGAGATAATAACAGATAATAAACTTGGGAGCTCTTTTGTGCTGGCAGGGCCGATCAGAATTGCTGCAGCGTCCCCTTGTTCAACGCTGTTGGAGAAGTCGTGCTCCCTTGGCTAATTGTTAGTATTTACCATCACTCTAACCCCAGCAGAGTCTCGTGAGGATCTAACAAGTGCTCAAAGAGCAGTGCTAGCCCTTTGCTGTGGTCTTTGAAGTCCCCCTATTCAGACAGGCTTTTTCTTTAGAGGCTGTGAATTCCCACAGCTGCCATTAAGATTCAGTATCTTGAGGGAAAGAAGCAATTTACTACATCATGAATTTGGAGAGGGGGGGTTTATAACCTGTGGGAGGTATTCCTGAAAGCTTCAGGGAGCTTTTCTAAGGTTATTTGTGTGGTGCTTGGGTAGGCTTTCATCTGTGCATCCCTAAATTGTAATGTTATAGTGTCACAAACTTCAGTGCAGACTGTGCTGCCTCGTGCTGCAGCTCTTCTGCTTTGGCCGGCTCCAGCAGGTCCATCTGTCCACACTGCAGAGAGGGATGCAAGTTGCAGAGTCAAAATGCCATCTTCCCCAGGGCTGGGGGGGAGAGGGGTTTGCCTGGGTACGTCTCCAGCTCCGGTGTTCCCTGCTTCACCTGGCAGTTGGTGAATTTTAAGAGGATTTTAAAAATAAAACCCAAACCAAACCTTCTAGATCTCAAGCCACAGGCAGTGTCTGCTACTGTTCCCTGCCTTCCTGCCTACATCCTCTACATGTGCATCAGACATGCGGATTACATCAACGATGACCAGAAAGTGCACTCCTTGCTCACCTCCACCATCAACGGCATTAAGAAAGTGCTGAAGGTAGCTGCCAATTTTCTCTTCTCTTGGGGTTAAGGTGGTGGTGTAAGATGGTTATAACCACATCAAATCATGTGATGTTCAGCCCTCGTAGTGATTTTCAAACCTGATCACTCTTATAGCTTCTCTTTTTAGAACAACAAGGAGAATTATGATCTTAGCAATAAAATTGTTTACATTTAAAGATTAAAAAAAAATGTTTGCAGGGAACAAATGGCTAATACTGGCCCATCTCAGAAAGAGAGCTTCCTGATCTAGGTGGGGAAACTCAAAATCGTTTTGTCTTGGTATGCCCCCGCTGAAGGAGGGGGTCTCACGTGTTTTCATTCTGCTCCTCCAGAAACACAATGACGATTTTCAGATGACGTCGTTTTGGCTGGCGAATACGTGTCGCCTCCTGCACTGTTTAAAGCAATACAGCGGAGACGCGGTAAGAAACTCGTCGCTGATCTCGAGTGTTCTGGCCTTCCTCCAGGAAGGGTCTTCAGGTCTCCTGGGTCTGGTGGCTTCCCTCTGGCTACGATGTGGGGTCATCTTTGACTTCCCTCCTTTGTTAATTTGGATATAACATGAGGCAGCTCCTAGAATCATAGAATCACAGAATGGTTTGGGTGGGAAGGGACCTTTAAAGGCCATCTAGTCCAATCCCCCTGGCATAAGCAGGGACATCTTCCAATAGATCAGGTTGCTCAGAGCCCAGTCCAACCTGACCTGGAATGTTTCCAGGGATGGGGCATCTCCCACCTCTCTGGGCAACCTGTCCCAGTGTCTCACCACCCTCATCATAAAAAATTCCTTCCTTATATCTAGTCTGAACTAGAGCAGAGGTTCATGGCGCATTGCAGCAAGACAAGATATTTGAGAGCTGAAACCAGGACCCTTACAACACAACATGCAACAGACTATTTTTAATTTCATAGCCATGAGCTTTGATTTGTCTGAACAGGAGATTTCCTTGTGCTAGGCTGTTCCCCCTGGTTTTAGCAGGTCCTGCAGCTCTTCATTAATCAAGGTTTTTAGACAGCGGAAAACTGCTCCAAATATTGCAGTTTTATTCTGAGTGTTCCTACTGATTCTTTTTTCCTGTTCTGTTCAGCTACTTCAGAATAACCACACTTTAAGAGAGCAAAAATGCATAATCATAATGTAAGATTTGGGAAGGAAATCCTCTCATTTCTTGCCACCTCAGTATTATTTCATAAGTTGAAATAAGTTTTATTATAGCCAGTTCTTTCTGACAAAATCAGATCATCTCAGTTCTCTTAGTACATTATACACTGCCATTCTTATAGCTATATGTTCTGGGTAGTAACATCTTCAACAGAGCCAAATTATGTCATTTCTCATTTAGTCTTGATTTGTGTTTGATATATTGAGAAAACAAGCTTTAAGAATAAAGAAAAAAAATTTTCATGGAATCAAATTAACTGTTCAGATCATTCACAGGATAATGATGTGTAAAATCTCAGTGCTGGACTTCCAACTTTAAATTAAAAAGAAAAATAATTTAGATAATACTAACAGTTATGCTCCTGTTTGCCCTCTTCTGCCTGGATAACAAGATGACATTTTAAAGAAAACCCTCCCCAGAAAACCAGTAGAGTAAAAAAAAAAAGACACAAAATTAAATTTCACGTTTTTTGCCATGATTTACTGTGTTAAATGAACCAGCTCGTTGCAAATTCAGTTAATAATTTGGTGGAAAAAAACAGAGGGGAAAAAGTCATTCTGAGCAGCTTCTGTTGTCTTTAGTTTGAAATCTGACCTATTTTTAAGAAAATAGGTTTAAAGGAAAATCCCAAACTAAATGCAATCTTGCGGTGCAAAGAGCATGACGCTTTTTTTATTAGTCAGGGAAAATGAGAAATTCTGTAGTCAAATAAAACTGTACCTGTTGTATTTTTGCATTTTGCTAGTCAGCAAACAACCAAAAAAATAGCATCGGTCTCATCTTGACACCAAATTGATAAGACCCATAAGAACAGGCAATTAAAGCATCTGTGTTAATTACAAAGTGAAGTTAGATCACGTTTGCTTCTGCCAGCAAAACCAGCGTTCATGTCTGAGCCCAGCCCTCGGGGCTACGGCATCCATTAGCAGGGTCAGAGACCAGCTGCTGCTTCAGCACAAGGTGGGGAATAAATTCGGTTACTTGGAGAGATTTCTGAACTCCGGATCAGTTTAAAATGCTGTCACAGCATAGCATGTGATTATTTTATTTTTTTTTCATTTTCTAATATCATAATCTCAAAAAATCTGTTTTCCCATGAATAATTGCAACTCACAGGGGTAAACAAATAGCTAAAACAAGTTTCTCGGAGACTGAAATGTCATTTTCTAGTTCATCTATATATTGCGGTTAATACAAATGTTGAAACGTCGCTCCTTGCTAAAGGTAAAATAAAAATACTTATGTCTTAATGATGCTTTTCTTCTAAAAGCAGCCCTCTAGTAATAATTTATGAACAAAGGGGCTGAGTAAATCAGAGGTGATTTATGAGTCTTGATCTTTTCCGTTAACAGTCTAAAAATGTACTTCGGTAACATCTGGATCTCTTGTACTCTAAATTTTTTTTAATGCAGTTATTTTACTGGACTGTAAATAGGTGGAATAATGAAACCAGGTGTTTTAATCTCCTCCTGTTCAGGGTTTCATGACACAAAACACACCTAAGCAGAACGAGCACTGTCTGAAGAACTTTGACCTGACCGAGTACCGCCAGGTGCTGAGCCACCTCTCCATCCAGATCTACCAGCAGCTCATTAAGATAGCAGAGGGCATACTCCAACCCATGATCGGTAAGTTCACAGCACGTTAGCTGTTAGGAGGGTATTTTTTTTTTTTTGCTCTAATTATCTACTCTGAGTGTGTTTTCAGAACTTTGTACGGTGGTAGTGTGACTTCTCCCCAACGGACAAGCCTGCTGTTGGCAAAGAGGCACTTGGGGAACAACAACCCCACGCACCGCCACAGGCTGGGGAAGAGTAGCTGGAAAGTGCCTGGTGGAAAAGGAACTGGGGGTGTTGGTCAATGGCCGGCTGAATATAAGCCAGCAGTGTGCCCAGGTGGCCAAGAAGGCCAACAGCATCCTGGCTTGTGCCAGCACTAGTGTGGCCAGCAGGACTAGGGCAGGGATCATCCCCCTGTACTCGGCACTGGTGAGGCCGCACCTCGAATCCTGTGTTCAGTTTTGGGCCCCTCACGGCAAGAAAGACCTTGAGGTGCTGGAGCGAGTCCAGAGAAGGGCAACGAAGGTGGTGAAGGGTCTGGAGCACAAGTGTGATGAGGAGCGGCTGAGGGACCTGGGGGTGTTTAGTGTGGAGAAAAGGAGGCTGAGGGGAGACCTTCTCGCTGTCTACAACTGCCTGAAAGGAGGGTGTAGCAAGGTGGGGGTCGGTCTCTTCTCCCAGGTAACAAGTGACAGGACGAGAGGAAACGACCTCAAGTTGTGCCAGGGGAGGTTTAGATTGGAGATCAGGAACAATTTCTTCATGGAAAGGGTTGTCAAGCACTGGAACAGGCTGCCCAGGGCAGTGGTGGAGTCCCCATCCCTGGAGGGATTTAAAAGCCGTGTAGATGTGGTACTGAGGGACAGGGGTTAGTGGTGGGCTTGGCAGTGCTGGGTTAACGGTTGGACACGATGATCTTCAAGGTCTTCTCCAACCAAAACGATTCTGTGATTCTATGTTAGTGACAGAGGTGAGGTTGCTCCCTAGAAACAGCATTTCCCTCCAGGCCAGGTTTATGATTAAGCTTTTTATGGGTGGAAATGTGCATTATGAGGCAGGAGAGAGTTGGGAAGAGGAAACAGAAACTAATAAAGACCTTTTTTTGCAAAGGTGAGTCAGTATAAGAGTTACCTCCTCAGCTAAGTCTCTCCTCCTTGCTAAGCTAATTGAGGGGCTATTCTCCGTGCTTTGTATTTTCTAGTTGCTGGTACTTTCCTTGAGCTCCCAGCCTGGACTCTTCTATATCTGGGACTCTTTCCCTTTGCCCTTCAAATGTCATGGCACCAATTCTGGCTGTATCCGACGGCATCACCCCCTTCCATCGCTGCATGTACCTCCTGCTCCTTGCAGAAAGTTGTCTTGTTCCTCTATCAGTTAGTCAGGCTGTAAGAATTTTATTACTTTTTATCTGTCTTCATTTCTCCCAATGCTTTGAGCCAATTAATCACTTTAACTGCAGAATTTAAGGCTCTGTGGTGGGTATAGAGGGAGAACTGATTACAGCTCAAAGGAAAGGCGTTCCCAGTCTCTGCAGCATGGTAAGTGATTTCTGTGTGGTAACACCTGAGTGGAAAAAAGTGTGATCTTATACATATTCTATATGCTTCAACTATTTCATGTTATCACAATAAACTAGCAATTCATGGACCTGTCCTCCTATTCAGACCTCCCAGCACACATCGCGTTGCATCACATTGACACTGCTGTGTGTTTATGACTGCCCGTGGAGGAGCATTTCTTCCCTCCACTGACTAATCGGTGGATGCAGGCTTTTTTTAGCTCATTTTTCCCCTTTTTTTTCAGTGTCTGCGGTGCTGGAAAATGAAAGTATCCAGGGGCTTTCCGGTGTCAAACCGATGGGCTACAGAAATCGCTCCTCCAGCATGCCAGATGGTGACAGCTCCTACAGCTTAGACGAAATCATTCGCCAGCTGAACACGTTCCACATCATCATGTGTGACCAGGGGCTGGACCCAGAGATCGTGCAGCAAGTCTTCAAGCAGCTCTTCTACATGATCAACGCGGTCGCCCTGAACAACCTCCTGCTGAGGAAGGATGTCTGCTCGTGGAGCACGGGCATGCAGCTGAGGTGGGACACAGGCTCGGGGTGGGGATGGACCTGCCTAAGGAAGTTTTGTTGATTTTATAAGGTGGTGGAAAATAGGAAAATAAAATGCAGTGGTGTAAGGGGAGGGACTGTTTGGATTCAGCAGGAGACCGATGCGGCAGCAGTTAAAGCCTAACCCCTGTTGAGTGATGCCTGTGCAACGCAGTTTGCTGTGCTGCTTGTGAACTAAATGTGTGCTACGGTAATTATCTCTGGGGTGGGCTTTCCCCAGCCTTGCCTCACCCAGCCTGAGCGGGAGGGCTGCACAGCCCAAAAACTACACCGGGTGATGTAGGATGGATTGCCCATTGGGATGGAGAAGTCTCCATGGTTCCCTCCCGCTGTGTGGTTTTAAGGGAACAAGTGTTGTAGCATCGAAAGCTTCGATTCTGCAGGTGGATCTTCAAGACAAACCCCTGGTGCTGCGTGAAGTGCCTCTGGCCTCTTGTGAGCTGCAGGCAAGCAGCAGCACGGATGGCTGCTGGGCTGGGATCAGGGGCCCATGTGCCACATCCTTGTCGGTAGCGTAGTGTTGTAATGAGGATTGAAATTTGAAAGGACAGCTAGTACAAACCTGCCAGAAATGGGTCATGAATATTTATCAGCCCTGGCATAAATCTATCAACTTACTTCTTGGTGTAAATGATTTAAACCTTCCTTCGGCTGCCCTCTCCCCTTCCCACAGTGGATCCTTTGTGCGTTCCCCTTGAGCCTGGGAGCGGGCACAGGCAAAGGCATTTTTTTGTGTAGATATTTTCAAAGGTCCTTGGGTACCTCGCAGGATTTTTTTAGCATTTAAAAGCTTGTTAAAAGCTTAATTTTAATTAACTTTTGAAACTTGAACATATCTGAATGCTGCAGAAAACCACATTCCATGTGCTGTTCAGCTGTTACATGGCTTATCTAATTCTGAGGTACATAGAGTATAAATTTTGCTTTGAGTTGTCAAGTATTAAGCTTTGGCCTGTTTGTCTCATGCCACGTGTATCAAAAAAGCCCCATATACCAGCACTGCAACACACCTTGAGTCTCGTAGAGGATTTTTGAGATGCTACGTCTTATCTCTCAGCTCACATCTTCTCTTGGCTGCTTACCCAGGTTTAACATAAGCCAGCTGGAAGAATGGCTGCGTGGGAAGAACCTGCAGCAGAGCGGAGCAGCGCAAACTTTGGAGCCCTTGATTCAAGCGGCACAGCTTCTGCAGCTGAAAAAGAAAACGTCAGAAGATGCCGAGGCCATCTGCTCCTTGTGCACATCGCTCACGACGCAGCAGGTAGGGAGCAGGGCAGAGATTTACACCATATTTGGCACAGGAAGTTAAGAACTGCCCATCTAGGCTGGCTGGATCTGACCTTAAACCTTGAGACTCCATCCCAGGAGGATATAAACTCACGTGTCGTGGAAAGGGAGAAGTGGGAGGTGTGAGCTGTTCTCCAGTGGTTCTTGGAGATCCTTTCTCCCGTATCTCCATCTCAAATGTGTGTTCTTGAGAGAAGCCAAGGGGTGATAGCGGAGGAGCAGGAGTTGAGGGAGCGTCAGGAGAAGTGTTGTAGAGGTGACATCAGAAGTACTGGGAGCTGGATACCTATTCTGAATCTTCTCGTGTCACCATGTGCCAACCAACTGAAGTCCCTGTTGTTCAATTCTATTCACAATTTACAAACGTTGCCATAAGAAGTGATTTTGACAGGTACGTAGAGGCTTACCATACCTTACAGCAGGCAAAGGAACACCAGGATGACACTTGTGCTCCTCCTGCTTCTCAGTATTGACTTGTTATGGCCATATCAAGACAAAATGGTAGTGGTGCTTTATATTCTGGAGAAGTTTGACTTCTTGTGACTGTCTGTAATCCTATTTTGTTTTCAACAGATTGTAAAGATACTTAATCTCTACACTCCTGTGAATGAGTTTGAAGAACGTGTGACAGTAGCTTTCATACGAGACATACAGGTAAATTAAAGGGCTGTAAAGTGGGGGCAGTTGTACTAATGACATCTGTAGGCAATCATTACTAACTCAGGCATTTTGTAATAAGCGTGCTGCTGCTGCATGTTGTCCTGAGTTCAGTGCTCTGCGTGTGCAGTTCACAGCTCAGCTAATGCAAAGCTCTTTAGTAGCAACGTGATGCAGAAGTAAGGTTGCAGGAGTCAGCGAAGCATTGGTGAAATGGAGTTACTTGTGAGGTACAAGGCAGAAATTGGCAATAAAGGAAAAATAAATGAAAACCAAATTTCTTTTAATGCTCACAAGGAAATGGGAACAGAAATGTGTTCAGCTACTCCTAGCATATGTCTCCATCGCTGAGCAGCTGAATCAAAAGTGGTCTGCTCGTATCATGCAGTGCTGCTTTTGCTGTGCAAGGGGGTCATGTTGTTTCCAAGTCCTGTGTCGTGCTTTGTGGTCATGTAGAAAATGTAGCCAGGTTCTTCAGAAGCAGTTTCCTACAGTCTGTGTAGAAGTTGCTGTAAAATACTTGCTCAGAGGAAGGCTGCTGCAATAGAGAACAAAATAGTTCTGTTTTTTGCAATCTCTCTAAAATTGTACACATTCTCAAACTTTTGATGATGTTAAACATGACAAATGCAAAGAAAAGGCAACAATTGATAGTAAATTTGGGTTTTTTTCACCAACGCCTCATAGATGCACTTGCAAGAGCGAAATGACCCTCCGCAGCTGCTGTTAGACTTCAAGCACATGTTCCCAGTTTTGTTCCCGTTCAACCCATCCTCCATAACCATGGACTCGATTCATCTCCCTGCTTCTCTCAACTTGGAATTTCTCAATAAAGTCTGAGGAAAGTATAATTAAGCCCACCTGTCCTATCCAGAGACCTCCAGCGAATAAAGAAAAATCACGAAAGCAATTGAAGGAGCTCTTTAAATATGGACCAAACAGGTTTATGGAAGGTCCAATACACACTAATAAATGGATGCTAAACTGTACAGTAAAAAAAAAAAAACAACAAAACTGATCTATATGTGATTTTTTTTTTTTTTTTTGGTAATTTGCAGCTCAGAAATAAGGATACTTGAAATGTAGATTTATTTTTTACCGCTTGATTTTATGTTGACATAGTTCAAAGCCCCTAATTATCTCCAAAAGCCACTACCAAAAAAAGAATGGTGAGAGACAACTTACTTTGATCTTCATAGGTATCTGTGAAGAAATGACAGTGAAATCAAAAACAAAATCGGAGACACTTATGCTGCCTTGAAGGACGTGTAATTTGTCTAATAGGGAGGTGGTTTTGTGTGTGTTAATAATGGGACATGCAATTCTGCCTCTTTTTCTTGCTAGTAACTATCAATATCATTAGTTCAGGAAGTAAACTGCAGAAAGTGCAAGTATGTGTTTATGACGCCGGTTAAGATAATGGGCTTGGATGCTGCTTGTTTCCACTGTGACGTGTAATTTGTCACAAATTCTATGTTTGAGAAACGCTGTTGCTCCCCCTGCCTACATTCAGTGCGTCTCTCTCATGAGAATTCACATAAATTGTCAGTTTGGACTTTCTTCCGTTACCAAATTTACGTTAGTGACTCACAAAGGTTTTGTCCTGGTGAAATAATCTCGAGACCAGGGACTGCCCTAGGCCTCCTGCTTCTAGTATAGATGAGCATCATCCTGATCTCTCCTGTTGGCTTTCCCTGTGTTTTTAAAAGTCAAAAACATTCATGCAGTGGCTATTGAGGTTCTTAGACCAGAATCTCATCACAGAAACACAGAATGTTAGGGATTGGAAGGGACCTCGAAAGATCATCTAGGCCATCTAGGTCTCCCCTCAGCCTCCATTTCTCCACACGAAACACCCCCAGGTCCCTCAGCCGCTCCTCATCACACTTGTGCTCCAGACCCTTCACCACCTTCGTTGCCCTTCTCTGGACTCGCTCCAGCACCTCAAGGTCTTTCTTGTAGTGAGGGGCCCAAAACTGAACACAGGATTCGAGGTGCGGCCTCACCAGTGCCAAGTACAGGGGGATGATCCCTGCCCTCGTCCTGCTGGCCCCACTAGTGCTGGTACAAGCCAGGATGCTGGTGGCCTTCTTGGCCTCCTGGGCACACTGCTGGCTCATATTCAGCCGGCCATTGACCAACACCCCCAGTTCCTTTTCCACCAGGCACTTTCCAGCTACTCTTCCCCAGCCTGTGGCGGTGCGGGGGGTTGTTGTGCCCCAAGTGCCTCTTTGCCAACAGCAGGCTTGTCCGTTGGGGAGAAGTCACACTACCACCGTACAAAGGTCTGAAAACACAGAATCACAGAATCACAGAATGTTAGGGATTGGAAGGGACCTCGAAAGATCATCTAGTCCAATCCCCCTGACGGAGCAGGATTGCCTAGATCATGTCACACAGGAAGGCGTCCAGGCGGGTTTCGAATGTCTCCAGAGAAGGAGACTCCACAACCCCTCTGGGCAGCCTGTTCCAGTGTTCAGTCACCCTCACCGTAAAGAAGTTTTTCCTCATATTTATGTGGAACCTCCTGTGTTCCAGCTTGCACCCATTGCCCCTTGTCCTGTCAAGGGATGGCACTGAGAAGAGCCTGGCTCCATCCTCATGACATTTGCCCTTTACATATTTATAAACATTAATGAGGTCACTCCTCAGTCTCCTCTTCTCTAAGCTAAAGAGACCCAGCTCCCTCAGCCTCTCCTCATAAGGGAGATGTTCCACCCCCTTAATCACCTTCGTGGCTCTGCGCTGGACTCTCTCTAGCAGTTCCCTGTCCTTCTTGAACTGAGGGGCCCAGAACTGGACACAATATTCCAGATGCGGCCTCACCAGGGCAGAGTAGAGGGGGAGGAGAACCTCTCTCGACCTGCTGACCACACCCCTTCTAATACACCCCAGGATGCCATTGGCCTTCTTGGCCACAAGGGCCCATTGCTGGCTCATGGTCATCCTGTTGTCCACTAGGACCCCCAGGTCCCTTTCCCCTACGCTGGTCTCCAACAGCTCTGCCCCCAACTTGTACTGGTACATGGGGTTGTTCTTGCCCAGATGCAGGACTCTACACTTGCCCTTGTTATAGTTCATTAAATTTCTCCCCGCCCAACTCTCCAGCCTGTCCAGGTCCCTCTGAATGGCTGCGCAGCCTTCCGTTGTGTCAGCCACTCCTCCCAGTTTTGTGTCATCAGCGAACTTGCTGACAGCGCACTCTATTCCCTCACCCAAGTCATTAATGAATATATTGAATGGTACTGGTCCCAGTACCGACCCTTGAGGGACTCCGCTAGACACAGGCCTCCAACTGGACTCTGTCCCACTGACCACCACTCTCTGGCTTCTTTCCTTCAGCCAGTTCACAATCCACCTCACTACCCGATCATCCAGACCACACTTCCTCAGTTTAGCTGCGAGGATGCTGTGGGAGACCGTGTCAAACGCTTTACTGAAATCGAGATAGACCACATCCACAGCTTTACCATCATCTATCCACCGGGTTATACAGGGCTTAGATAAATGAAGAATACTTTAAAATAAAGATAAAGTTTTAAAACAAAAGGGAATGGATAAGCAATGAAATGTTTTAACACAAAAAAATTGTAAGATAGTGCGTTAGTAACATAAGCCATTTCTTTAAGAGTGAACACAAACTCTTTGTATACAACAACCTTAAACGAATAATTGCAATCAATTCAAATTCTGTTAGGGGTTTTTTTTTTTTTCTAACCTAACTTATAAATTAAAACCAACCAACGCTCTGTCCACACCAGGTAGATGTTGAAAGGGGCCAGCTACTCACAAAAGCAGTCATTGAGTTTTCTCAGTCGTTATGATGACACATTGAATTCTTAAAGACACACTAAATCCCACCATGCTGCTGTCACCTTTTTAGATCAGGAACGTGTTTTGGTTTAAACATCATGTATATAATCTATGTATATACAAACTGTAATAGTCCTGTATGTACTATATCTGTATATTACTATCCAAAAGCACATTTTTAAAGAAAAAGTTGAGTGCTGTGAAGAATTAGATTGGTCTATACCAATGGGTAAATACCTTCTTTCAAACAGACTATGGTTTCGTACGGCTGCTACCAGTGAAGGACAGACTGAAGGCCATTCCTTAGGGAGAAGTTATCTTTTCTTGTAACTATCACCCAGCTAATTACAGAAGAAAATTTATTGCTTGTATACCTACCTCCAAACTACACTCCTTGAGTATTTGCATCTACTGCGTATATTCAGTAGTGCCTTCACCTCCCCTTCATATACAACACCACCACTTTGCTGTCTGGGCCCAGCAAGCATCCTCTTCTGTCACTTGCTCAGCTACAACATTTTTATTTATTGTACCTACCTCTTTTCACACTTTGCAAATGAATGTTTTTGCAATGCTTGGAATTTAATTTTTTTAATTGTATTCTATCCCTTTTTTTTTTTTTCACACTACAGTAGTCATCACAGTTTAAAAATAGAAAAATAATTCAAAGCAGAATTCAGTCCTTCTGTAAGGTGGTTTTAACACAGAGCCATTTCTCGGAATTCATCTTAGACCAGCAGTTTCCTCTCAGGCTCTTCAGGTCTCTACCTCTCTCTGCTGTAAATTATTCAGAGTACAATTCCCAACAGATTGATTAAACCAATGCTGATCGTTCAGACTAAATGACAGCTTGCTGGAGAATCCTCTTCCTCAACGGTTTTGTTACTGGTAGCAATGATAAAATGTGGTCAGTGCTCTTTCTAGGGGATAATGGTCTTTCACTGTGGCATTTTCAGTATCATAATTTATATGTACAACAAAAGAGACTTTCTTAGAAACTCTTGCTATGTATGGAGAGGAACGGGGATTTAATGTCTTGATCTGTGATTATGTAGTTTATCCATTAACATCCATCCGGCAGAGGACTCTGTATGAAATATCTTTAATATATGTTATTTTTTCTGTTAGCAGTTTTTAAAATTTGTTTTTAAAAGTTAATTTTGTTAAATTGCTATGCTCAAGCATGCCTTTCTTTCCTCAGATTGGCACTTCTTTATTTAAAAGGGCAAATTTAACACAAAGCATGGCTTTGAGAAAGCTGGCTGTTTTCCAGATCTCTTTATTTTTAAATATTGATTATTAAGTTGAACATTTTCCCACTGGGTGCCTTTAGCTGTTACTAAGGTAACTGACTTCTCAACCGCTGTTTCTCTGAAACAAGCGTTAAAATATGGGGATTATTTTTATTGTTCTGTCATAAAAAGTAGTCGTGGATCTCTAAGTCTGCTTATAAAAAAACGTCGCTCTGCGGAGGTCTGCAAAAAACACTTTGAAGTTCCTAGGAAAAAAACAATACTGACCCATACTGGTTTTTGGATGTATAATGTAGCTCAGGAAAGCACTATTGGGAATAAAAAAAGAAAAAAACAAACCCCAAAATGAAACCCCCAAAAAAACAAATCACACCAACCACCACCACTACGAAACCAACACTTCAAAGGTGAGTAGACCAAAGGCATGTGCTGTCTGACCTACGAGTACCATCCAGGACAACGCACGCGCTTTATTTTCACTAGAAACTTGCTTTGATTTTCTTCTTTTTTCTTTCATTGGCACTTTGTAGCTGAGGTTGCTTATCTTTCAGCTGGTGGAGCGGTTGTAGTTGGCTGTAGAGAAGAACATTAGACCTCAAGATTGAATTTAGGCAATCCTACATCATAAACATTTTTTTGCTCATACAACTTATTCTACTGTATCTAAAAAGAAGACTTTGTGTGAGTGAAACAGGAACAAAATGTGGCCATGTTGCAGAGTTTAAGCATAGTGGCTACCCTTCCTGATACTGCAAGATAATGACCCTCCATGGGTGTGATTTGCAAAAGATAAAAGTGACAAAGATGCACTTGAAACAACAGGTCATTTCCCTCCATTTTCAGCGGTGAAACTCTGCAAGTTTATTCTTTTAGACCATATTTAACTGAAACACTAGCATTTTGCCATTGCATATAAATATAATAACCTAATTAAAATTAGTTGTATGAACTGCCATGAAGCTTTCTCCTCCAACTTTATTGATTCACATATATTACAGTCATAAATGGATTTTTTTTTATTTCCTGAAAGAAGTTCTAGCAATGTAGATGTTAAGGAAAACAACCCAGAGGACATATTCCCCAATGGGTATAGAAGTTATTTCTGAATCTAAATGCCAGTAGACAAAAACTTTGAAATTAAGTTGTAATGAGAAAAAAAAACTTGCCAAAAAATGTGCTACTACAGTGCAATGTCTAGTTTTGTTTGTTTGGGGATTTTGTGGGGGGGGTTGTGAAGTCTCATTACCTTAACAAGCAGAAGGTACAGCTGCTTTCGAAGAAGTTCAATAATACACAGGAGGGGATACTGTAGATGAAATACTAGTGCTTATAAATATTTTTCCATTTTGAACAAACCTGTAAACTACACCTTTGTTTATAGGAAAATGCTTGTAATAGTCACTGTAATATTCAGCTGTGGATAAAAAAAAAATTTGTGAAATAAACACTTTTGAAGAAATTGTGACTTTTGATCAAAAATGGAAATGTAAAAAAATACATCTTTCAATACTTACCTCTATATATTGGACGTAGAAATTTCTGTTTTAAAATGACAAAGTGCTTTCCAAACACAAATAAACAGTCTCAAAGGTTTTACTTAAGACTTTGAAAGGTTTTGAGAGGTGCTTAAATATTGTGAATGAATTAGAAACCATTGAGCATGGAATCTTATGGCCTTGAAGGCCATTGCAAATGAGTGGGGACACGGTGCCAGCCCCTGTGCATGTGCAGTCAATGGCAGAGAGAGAAAATACAATAAAACCCTCTGCTTTTTTAAAAGATAAAGTTGTTGCTATACATTCACTCATCTCTAGATTAATGAAAACATTGGAATTATGTAGGGAAAGCGGTTGAAAGATTTCTTTGAAATCAAAAATGGGATTGTTCACAGGAAGAACTATTTTTCTTCTAGAAAATTTATCACACTTAAATTGCATCAATGAAGACATACGGCAATTTTTATTTGTACATGAAATATTTTTACTGATCCTCCCACAGAATCAATCACAAAATCACAGAATCAATCAGGTTGGAAGAGACCTCTGGGATCATCGAGTCCAACCATTGCCCTGACACCACCATGGCAACTAGACCACGGCACTAAGTGCCATGTCCAGGCTTTTCTTAAACACCTCCAGAGGTGGTGACTCCACCACCTCCCTGGGCAGCCCATTCCAATGGCTAATGACCCTTGCTGAGAAGAAATGCTTCCTAATGGCCAACCTGAACCTCCCCTGGCCAAGCTTGAGGCTGTGTCCTCTTGTCCTAGCGCTAGTTGCCTGGGAGAAGAGGCCGACTCCCACTGCACTACAACCTCCTTTCAGGGAGTTGGAGACTGCACTAAGGTCACCTCTGAGCCTCCTCTTCTCCAGGCTAAACACCCCCAGCTCCCTCAGCCGTTCCTCGTAGCTCAGACCCTCCAGACCCTTCACCAGCTTGGTCGCCCTCCTCTGGACTCGCTCCAACACCTCAACATCTCTCTTGAAGTGCGGGGCCCACAACTGGACACAGGATTCAAGGTGCAGCCTCACCAGTGCTCAGTACAGAGGGACCATCACTTCCCCAGACCGGCTGGCTACACTATTCCTAATAGAGGCCAGGATGCCACTGGCCTTCTTGGCCACCTGGGCACACTGCTGGCTCATGTTTAGCCGCCTGTCCATCAGCACCCTCAGGTCTCTTTCCACCGGGCCGCTTTCTAACCACTCTTCCCCCAGCCTGTAGCGCTGCAGGGCGTTGTTGTGGCCCAAGTGTAAGACCCTGCACTTGTTCTTGTTGAACCTCATGCTGTTGGTCTCGGCCCATCTATCCAACCTGTCCAGATCCCCAGCTTGGTGTCATCTGCAAATTTACTGAGGGTGCACTCAATCCCTACGTCTAGATCATCTATAAAGATATTGAACAGCACCGGCCCCAGAACTGAGCCCTGGCGAACACCGCTAGTGACCGGCCGCCAGTTGGACTTTGCCCCATTCACCACCACTCTCTGGGCTCGGCCATCCAGCCAGTTTTTAACCCATCGAAGAGTCCACCCATCCAAGCCCCGGGCAGCCAGTTTGTCCAGGAGGATGCTGTGGGAGACAGTGTCGAATGCCTTACTGAAGTCTAGATAGACACATCCACAGCCCTGCCCTCATCTACTGAGCGGGTCACTTGGTCATAGAAGGAGACCAGGTTGGTCGAGCAGGACCTGCCTTTCATGAATCCATGTTGGCTGGCCCCGATTGTCCTGCATGTGCCGTGCAATGGCACTCAGGATGATCTGTTCCATCACCTTGCCTGGCACCGAGGTCAGGCTGACAGGCCTACAGTTCCCTGGATCATCCTTCTGGCCCCTCTTGTAGATGGGCGTTACATTTGCTAATTTCCAGTCAGCTGGAACTTCTCCAGTTAACCAGGACTGCCGGTAGATAACAGAGAGTGGTTTGGCAAGTTCATCTGCCAGTTCCTTCATTACTCTGGGGTGAATCCCATCCAGGCCCATAGCCTTGTGGGTGTCCAGCTAGCACAGCAGGTCACTAACCGTCTCCTCCTGGATCATGGGAGGTTCACACAGTCCCCCGTCCCTAACTTCAGGCTCTGGGGGCCGAGTCTCCTGAGGACAACCGATCTTGACATTAAAGACCGAGGCAAAGAAGGCATTGAGCACCTCTACCTTTTCCTCATCCCCTGACACTACACTACCCTCCTCATTCAGCAAGTGGTGGAGGCTCTCCTTGACCCTCCTTTTGCTGTTGATGTATTTGTAGAAACTTTGTTATCTTTGACTGTAGCAGCCAAATCAAGCTCTAATCGAGCTTTGGCCCTTCTAATCTTCTCCCTACATGACCTAGCAACATCCCTATAGACCTCCCGAGTTACCCGACCCTTCTTCCAGAGCAAGTAGGCTCTCTTTTTTCCTTAAGTTCTAGCCTAAGTTCTCTGTTTAACCAGGCCGGTCTTTTTCCCTGACAGCTTGTTTTCCTACACACTGGGACAGCCTGCTCCTGAATATTTAGCAATTCCCTTTTGAAGCATGTCCAGCCTTCCTGGACTCCTTTGCCCTTCAGGACCGACTCCCAAGGGACTCGGTCCACCAACCTCTTAAACAGGCTAAAGTCTGCCTGGTCGAAATCTAAGGCAGAAGCTCTGCTCTTGCCCCTCCTTACTTCCCCCACTATGGAAAACTGTAACATTTCATGGTCACTATTCCCAAGACGGCCACCAACCCTCACATCTCCCCCTAGTCCTTCTCTGTTCACAAACAACAGGTCAAGCAGGGCCCCTCCTCTAGTGGGCTCATTTACCACCTGCATGAGGAAGTTGTCCTCCACACATTGGAGGAACCTCCTAGATTGCTTCCTCTGCCTGACAGTCTGAATGGTTCCACTGAAGCTTTTATGCACATAAATCCTACCTCAACATGCATTTTCAACCAGCAGAGCTTGGAAAGGTGGTTTTTTTTTTTGAAAGCCGGGAGGTTGCAATGGACAGCAGCCACGGAGAAGGCCAGGGAGTGAGTCCTACTCCTCTCCACGCAAGTCCAGAGAGGCTAAAGCTTGGAAATGGGCGCAGGCACAGACTGTGAAGCAGCTCAGGGCTGCAAACGTCCATTAAAACCCCAGATGAGGCGTTCAGGGAGGGCTGACTTCGCCCCGGGAGGGAGGGGAGCTGCCCTCAGGCCTGCCGGGGCCGCCCCTGGCCGCCGCCCGCCGGTCTCAGGTGCCTTCCCCAGCACAAGTTTCCTCACGGATCCCGCGGAACTCGGCTTGCGCAGTGGCTACTCATCACGGACCGCGGCGCGGAAGCTCCGGGCCGGGCAAGGCCGCGCGGAGCGGGGCAGGAGCGGGAGCAGCGGGGCACGCCCTGCCCGCCCGCTACCAGCGCAACGCCGTTTCCTCCGCCGCCGATTCGCCTCAAGCCTGCGCCTCCCTCTGCGGGGCCGGGAGCGGCGAGGAGGGAGAAATTAAATCAAGTAGAAGTGCAATTAAAAAAAAAAAATTAAAATAAGTTAAAAAGTGCCGCCCGCGCGTTGCCTGCTCCCTCCGCCCCCCGCGTGGCGAATGTGCGGCGGGGCCGGGCGCGGCGGGCGGCGGAGCGGCGCGGAGCGGGGCGGCGATGGCGCTGCTGCGGGGTGAGGCTGCTGTCAGCCCCGGCGGGGCGGGCGGCTCCCTGCCGCCCCGGGCGGGGGCGGGATAGCGGGTGTCTGGCTCGTCAGCGGGGGGCGGCGGGGCCGCCCGTGCCCGAGGGAGAGCGAGGCCCGGGCGGGCTCCGTGAGGGGAGGCAGGGCCGGGGCTGAGGCGAGGGTGCCCGGCGGTGCCGCGGTGCGCTGCCCGGGGTGGCGGGGCCTCGCCGGGGCAGGCCCTGGTTTAGGGGTCTGTAACCCGGCTGCAGCTCGTGTTGTCCGTCAGAAAATCCAAAATGGAGCCTCTGGAGCCGTTCGTATCCCTCCAGGGGGGGGCATTTTCCTCCCCGCTGCCTTGTCCGTGCCCTGTCAGCGTCTGTGCGGTCGGTGCCGAGGGGGCAGAAGGGGCACAGCGTCGGTCCCAAGGCTCTCCGTATTGAGCGTTCATCGAATGTATATTGAATATACTGCGTTTGACCTTCCGCCAGTTGTGGTACGAACAAACCTATAGCAAAGGGTTTGGCTGCATCCCCAGCAGCGTGGCCAGCAGGTCAGGGAGGGGATTCTGCCCCTCTGCTCTCGGGAGACCCCCCCTGCAGTGCTGCGTCCAGCTCTGGGGCCCCAACAGAAGAAGGACATGGAGCTGTTGGAGCAAGTCCAGAGGAGGCCACGGAGACGATGAGAGGGCTGGAGCACCGCTGCTGTGGAGACAGGCTGAGAGAGTTGGGGCTGTTCAGCCTGGAGAAGAGAAGGCTCCGGGGAGACCTTCTAGCACCTTCCAGTACCTGAAGGGCCTACAGGAAAGCTGGAGAGGGACTTTTTACAAGGGCATTGAGTGATAGGATGAGGGGGAGCAGTTTTAAATGGAAAGAGGGGAGATTTAGATGAGATATTAGGAAGAAATTCTTTGCTGTGAGGGTGGTGAGACCCTGGCCCAGGTTGCCCACAGAAGCTGTGGCTGCCCCCTCCCTGGCAGTGTTCAAGGCCAGGTTGGATGGGGCTTGGAGCAACCTGGTCTGGTGGAAGGTGTCCCTGCCCATGGCAGGGGGGTTGGAACTAGATGATCTTTAAGGTCCCTTCCAACCCAAACCAGTCTGTGATTCTATGAAAGAGTGCATATATATGTCCGATAACTGGCTGTGGCTATGTGCAGTGACTAGAAGTGACACTTGAAGTGTCACTGACTGAAAGTTTCTTTTGCCATATCCAGCGCCTGCCTGTGTTAGCAGTAACGGTGCAGGATAAACTCTGTAAGTGCCAACAGTTCCTAAAAGCGTTTTGTGTAAAGTAGTCCTTTTCGCTCTATGTGGTTTAAAGTTCTTGTCTCTTAAAAACGAGATAAATCCGCCCTTTAATACCTGATCTTGTTTAAAAACAAAATTGGAATTTATTGAAAAAGGGCTTTTTACCTATTTGATGGTGCTTTGCTACTTGATAGACTGTAGCTAAATAATAACAGATGTGTAAGTCATGGTTGGAGGTTTCAATGCTGAAAACCCATCTAGTCAGTGTTGCAGTAATTCTGTATTTGTCTACTGAACTGGATAATGCAGAGAGCAGCTTTGCCCATACTTGTTCGGTGTTAGTTTTCTGTAGCTGATTCAAGATCTTCTCTCGTTCCTTGCCACAATATTTTTCACACACTGTTCTTGCTCCTTAGATTTTTTGAGATTAATGATTGTTTTTCAGGCCTTCAAAATAGGCTCTGGCGAAGAAATATTTTCATACCAAGAGCACTTGAGACATGTTGGAGGGTTAGCGAATGTTCCAGATCTATAATAGCAGGTCCCTGTTTGGCAGCAAGTAACTACCTCTGTGTTAGTCTGGTTGGTTGTGTGATCTGCTCTGGTTTACACTTTGGCCCCGCGGTGCTGTTGTGAAGAAGTGGACAGCAGCGAGCAGCCTCGGTGGAAGAGAGACAGATGTTGTTATTATTGTGAAAGGCAAGTTTAAGGGCAAAGTTCCATCCTCTCCCCTGGACTGTTTGTTTGGAAGGCAACACGGTGTATGCAATTCAGCAAATAATGTGGGTAACCAACAACCTGGCCAAAAGGGAGGAGAACAAGTTCTTTGCGCTCGGTCAGGTCCTTGAGGTTTCCACAGCAAAGCCTTGTCATCAGCTGTTGCTGGCACTATTTTGGAGGAGACAGAGGGACAGGAATCGGTGGGCAGGAGGAGTGGTGGCAGGATGAGTGTCAAGGACTGCTTTGCTGCAGGGAAGATAAGCTTAGGAATGTGAGGTCATCCTTAAAAGAGCTAAGGATCTTTTTTTTTTTTTTTTCACAAGCGTTGTTAACGTTTAATGAAGACTCAAACTTAACATTCAATAGATTATTGTTAATACAATATATTTTCGTTAGTTAAATGAAAATTACTGGTGTAAATTTTTAATCTGTCACCTGAATACTTAGAAAGTCCAGGAACTACTCCTGAAGTGACTGTGTTGAACACACCTGTTTCCCATAAACATAAATCAGTTAAAGCATCCTCACCTTCATTAAAAAAAAATTGTAGGGGTTCGTACCTTATGTCTGTTAGTAGTTTCCAGCTTTTTTAGAAAAAAATAATGTACAACCAAAGTCAAAAGTGCTCAGTCAGTGGATTAAGAATTGTTTGGGATTAAATTGAATTACCTGCTGGTATCGGTTGAATGATGATTAAATGAAGAGTGGAAAACGATGATGAATCTTCCATACACTGTGTGTATACAAGGGGTCTGTTCCATGCCTGGGTACAGGCCCTTCCCCACAGCACCAGCTTTGCTGCTTTTCAGATCTCTGCCTATACAGAGACTTCTTGAGATATGTATTTTTAGTGACCGTGGTGTTCCCTCTACATTTAAAAACCCAAGGAGGGTGATTTTTGGATGTCTAATAGGTAGTAGCTATTTATTCCTTTGAGGAAATAAATTCTGCTTCTCACAGGTTTTGGATAGTTACCGTGTCAGCACTACTTTTTAAGGGAGCAGCAATAGTTGCTTAGCAAAGGCTTCTTTCTTAAGGGTACCCCAGAAAGAAGCCCATGGGCAGCATCAGGGTGTGAGGGTGTTACTCTATTTTGCTATCTTCATGGCTTTGGAAGCCACGTTGGATTTAGCATTCCTCCCTGTCCTTGGAGCTGTAATTCTTAGTCTTCTTCAGGGTATTTCCCAGATGATCTTCTGAGCATATTTGTTGCCTGTTTCAGATCCCAGCATTGTGTTCAAGCTCCTGTCAGCAGACCAAGCTTGACCTTCACCAGTTTGGAAAGTCCTTTTCTGTAAATGACGTAGTCTGAGATCCAGATCCATGAGTGACAGAGGAGCACCCTCTCTCTGACAAACCAACCAAGGAGGATGGATCTCATGGCCTCTAACAAGACGGCCTGAGAACACTGTTCATGAGCACCTTAACGAACAGGCATTTTAATCTGCCTTCATTCTTACATTTATATATATATATCCTTCTAGCGTTACTTAAAATAACAGTGGCTGTTTTCTGGCAGCTGTGAAGGTGGTGTGAGCTCTGTTGTTCAACTGGGGGAAAGTTCACAGCCTGCCTCCCACTTGTTTCTGCATGCAGAAGCGGAGAGCCGCTGCGACGAGCAGTCACTAGATGTTTGGTTCACATCCAGCTTCTCCCAAGCTGGAATTCGTACAGACTACTTCTGGGCAATGCATTTGTACCCACGCGCTTGCACATACTCTCCTGTCTATTGAAAACGGGATTTTTCTTCTCAGAAAATGGAAAACTGATGCTAATGCAGTTTAGGTGACATATATAGTTCTGGAAATAGCATGAATTTTTTGATTAGGGAATGGTTTTCCTCTGAAGTTAAAAGAATCAAAGTTAAAATGCATATAAAAAGGTTTTTTTGTTTTGCTTTTTTGGCTGTTTTTTTTTTTTTCTTTGTGAAAACTGTTTCAGAGTAAAAGCCAAAAATCTGATGATTTTTCTAGGATGAAGGAGTGACCTCTTTGTTTCTTAAAAGAACTGTTCCTCATCTGGTTGTTTCACAGGTGTCCACTGTGGGAATTCGTGGAGGTTACTTTCATGCTTTTAGTACACTAGCACTCATGTCTGATGTGGTGTAGCAGCCTCTGTGTGCATTCACGTTGTCTATATAGATTTACAAAGCCTCCTGTGAAATGAGGATGTTTTCCAGTTGAGGCTGACGTGGTGATTTTCTGTTCATTAGACTCTGCACATCTGGATAATTCTTGTTTCTCTTGCAGGTGTATTCATTGTGGCAGCGAAGCGAACTCCTTTCGGGAGCTATGGAGGTTTGCTGAAGGACTTCACAGCCACCGATCTGACAGAACACGCTGCTCGAGCTGCCTTGGCTGCTGGCAAGGTCTCTCCTGAGATCATCGACAGCGTCATTGTTGGCAATGTCATACAGGTTGGTAGCAGGAAGATTTGTTGGTCAGTGATTATTTCAGTCGTCTCCTTTGGTGTGGTCCCATAGATAGTTACCTCTGCTTTTGCAGCCAAGAATAAACCAAAGGAGTGGAAATGGAATGGGTAATCATACCCTGCATGATTTGTGATATTTTTGGGAGCAGGGCTTAGCTTTCTTGTTTTGGTACCAAAGGTAGTTTAAACTAGGACGAGCTGATTTAAAAATGCAGATTCATTAAGCAGTTAGTTGGTCATCCATGGTACATTTTTCCTATTTTAATGACTTGAGCTGTGGAACTCAATGGTCAGTGGATTTTCACTGAATTGTATAAATCCACTGAATTGTATAAGTCCCGTTCTGGAGACTGTAACTGATTTGAGCCCATTCCCCTCGAGTTTTCTAAACAGAATTTTTTTGAGTGAAGATGACTTTGCTTTGAGGTGGATGGATACGTGCCTTGACTGGCGGAGACATTCGGACAATCATGTCTTTTCCAAAGAGCTTGTGATGTAGGTGCTATTGTATGCAGGGCACCAGCATTGCAAAACAGGAGTTATCCACCTATCTACATGAGTGTCTTTGTTTTAGTTAGGATAGCAAAGAACATTTCTGGTTTGGTTTTGTATTCTGACTTCACTGTTATTAAGGGTGGGCACTCTGATGAAGTTGCTGACTTCAGTCTTAGCATCTCTAGTCCCATTTTTGGCCTGATGTCTAGCCTTTACGACACAGAGTTTCTTTAAGATGCATGTTAAGACACTGGCCCTTTTTGATCATATAGGAAGGTGTGGTTTTGAAGTGAACCAAAGTGCTTCTTATGACTAGTAGGATTTCTGTTGAGCATACACTGTCTTTTCTCAGTGATACAATTACCCCATTTTGACTTTTCATCAAGACTTTTTACTTTCCAAAGAAATTAAGAGTTGTAACAAACCCTCCTGTTTGTTCTGACTGCAGAGCTCTGCAGATGCGATTTATATTGCAAGACATGTTGGTTTACGTGTGGGAGTTCCTGTCCCAGTTCCAGCCCTCACTGTCAACAGGCTTTGTGGCTCTGGTTTCCAGTCCATTGCCAATGGATGTCAGGTACAAAGCTCTTTGTTTTCTCTATTAGTTGTAACCTTTATCAGATTGTTAACATGAGAGAAGAGACGTGTGTAAAAACGTGTACTACGTGTTTGGGATGAGTCTTAACATGGATTTTTAGCTGCCACTGGTAGAGGCTTCCTATTGTTCTGCATGGTTTTGTGCAAGACCTCAGCCTCCACAGTGATGTATTTTGTGGTTGGTTTTAAAAATCCTCATTGTAGCTATTTTATGTTTAAGACAAGGGATGCAACAAGTGTTAGCCAGTGAAGTAGAGCTCGGCTGTGCAAGAGTTGCATTCTGTAATCCTGTTTGTATGGATTGGAATTACGGGGTGTCAGAACCACAAGAGGAGGCTTTCATCTTTTGATCATTGTTTATATTCTCGCCTCATGGGTTAGATAATTTATAGCATCACTTCTTCTAAAATAGAAGATTAACTTCTCTTTAAGCATGAGGGGGGAAAAAAGTTCAACCATCTGTGAACCTAACTACACAAGCATGCAGATGCTTAATGGCTTTGTTTCTCAGTCCTATCATATGTGTGCACCCACATTTTCTTCCTCCCTCATTGATATAATCACTCCTTGCTGAAAGGAGGAAGAAGGAACATGTAATGAAAGAGACAGACCCCAATCTTAATAAAAGGGTAAACCCTTCATAAGTATACACATGGCTAAGCATGAATTCGTTCTGTGTGCGTGGCTTTGTAGGTGACAAGGTCTTTTTCTAAAACAGTTGTTATTGTCTTACAAAACCAGCAAACTAAATCCTAGATCTGTGTTGTTTTTCTGTTAACAGGAAATTTGCCTTAATGACGCAGAAGTTGTTCTGTGTGGTGGAGCTGAAAATATGAGCCAGGCTCCTTATGCAGTTCGAAACATTCGGTTTGGAACCAGGTTAGGAGCAGAACTCAAGGTATAGTACTTTTTTTTTTACTTTTTTTTGTTTCTCTGAATAAAGTCATGTTTACAGAGCAACATAAAGTGTCGGGCCTGCTAGACACTGTATCCTTGCAAATGAAATTATTGAAGATTAGATCTGGATGTAGTTGTTCAAAGCATTTATCCAGTATTCGGACGTTATCAAAACAGTAGGTTCAGGCAATTTTGTTAAGCATGCCAGTTTTCTAGCTTTTCCAAACCCATATTTGAATTCCTGTTCCATGTTAAACAGGTCAATAAACTCTTAGACACACAGCTTAGTTCGCTTGGTACATCCCATCAAAGTACTGTGTATTATATAAAAAATTTTTCTCATGTCAGAGGCTGTGAAGTAGAGGCATACACCACCTAGGTAAAGCTAGTAAGGCTAGCAGTGGTAGATGGATTGGTAAAGAACGTGTGTAAATCCAAGTTGTAAGCATCTCTCCATTTAAAAAATGGAAACTTGAAGTTAAATCCATTGACAGAGAAGTTATTTTTACATTTTCTTCTGAAGGTATATCCTTAGTGAATACTGTGGGAAATTTGCAGCAGGAGCCAGTTCTGCTCTGATAATTCCTGTTTATTCAGTGGGTCATAACCAACATCAAAATGCTAAATTAGGATAATTCAGTGTTTCAGCCCTTTGTTTTTCCTACGCTACCTTTTTTCCCTACATTTTTTCCCTTGTGAAGGTGGTGAATATGAAGGATGCTTGACTCTGTTCTGTGAACCGTGTGTAGCACTGCCACTAAGCCTCGGTTCCTACAGAGAACACCTTCACAAGGCTGCTGATAACACTGAGTCTCCATAGGTGCCACTGGGTTCTTATCATGAAGATAATTAAATTATACACTTGCAGGTGAATGAGTGATTTATCTCATGGAACTTTACTGGTGACAGATGACAAAACCCATCTGGACTGACTGGCATTGTCTTTATCAGGTTAAGTGAAGTTAGACTTGGGTATTTTCTCACCTGAGATGTTTTACCCACAGAAACGTTTGACTCAAGTAAGGTGATTTGACCTGACAGTAGAGAAGGAGCCAAAGAATCAGTAAGGCTGCTGTGCCTTTTCACAGCTCCTCATCTTTCCTCTTGGTAACCAGGAAGACAGGTGTGTTTTCTCATAGGTCTCTAATAAATAATTCGTACAGCAGTGAAATATGCTGAAATGCTAAGAATCATAGGCTTTTCCCAAACCTCTCAGGGCCACATGTGAGTGGAAAGAACCACGCTAGAGCACAACGTAGATGAACTAAAATAGCACACAAGAACTTGCATACTGTTTTGCAGTGTGTTTGTTCTGATTTAAATAAAGTATCTGTAGGTAACCTGAGTTAATTTTATAAAGAGACGTTAGTTTCTAAGAGGCTGCTGAATGATTAGACGCTGTCAATAATAGATATTAATAATGTTGTGCTTTATAATTTTCTTTTCATAATGTTCCATGCAGTTGGAAGACACACTGTGGGCAGGTCTAACAGATTCCCATGTTAAAATACCTATGGCAGTTACAGCTGAAAACCTGGCTGCAAAATACAACATCACACGAGAGGACTGTGACCGATACGCATTGAAAACGCAACAGAGATGCAAAGCTGGTCAGTAAATTTAGGAATGGATGTCTTTATACGATACTATTTTCAAATCTAGTCAGTTTTTAGCACTGATTCAAAGTATTTTTAAGTTTTGTGTAGCTCGTGTGTCTTGGTGTGATTTGTCTTTTGATTTGCAGATACAGTAATTCATGGTTTTGTTTGCCCTGTGGGACAGGTAACCCATTCCTAGGGGGTTTGGCTTTGAATATACTGAGTCAGGTGTTGTGCCTATCAGCAGGTTGACTAATGAGTCCCTTTCCACTGGCTTGCTGCATCTTCTTAGTGGACATTCAGGCAGCAAATGCCATTGGCCTCTCACACATCACCTCCTGCCTGAACAGGGTTCATGTTCATGAATGTAGCTTGTTGATGCCCCTTTGATGGGATGCTTTGCCCTTATTTTCCCTGCAGCAGAGCAGCCTTGTCCCAGGCATGCCTGACTCCCCACCTTTCTTTCCTCTCCACTGCAGAACAGTCCTCTCCCACAGCAACCCACATCTTTCTGGCATGCCAGCATGTGCTAGAATTGATCTAAATATTTTTTCTTTCTTTTACAAATCATATGTTGTTCTACAGCCCTTGAACAGTTAGAGCAGATGGAATCTGAAGAGGGGGTATTTGTTCAGGACCTGTATTTAAACTGTTCTCTGGGTGGTTTACATGGTCAAAGCCATAATTCAGAGGCATTGGATTACTGAGAAATCAATTGATGGTGTAAACAGGATGGTAGGCCAAAAGCCAGTAGAATGTGTAGTGGTCGTCCTGGGACTTCAACATACCTTGCAACCCAAAAGTGAACATAAGAAGGACAGATGTAAGCATACTTTTAGATTCTGGTGCTTCTTAACAGCTGCTACTCTTGAAGGAAAATTTTGTATTTTTTTCAATGAGTGCAGCAGTGCTTTTTGTAACTTTTCTCAGTGGTGTGTTACCTTCCCTGCTGATCTTGTTATCTAACTCCTGCCATTCATAGAACAATAGAATGGTTTGGGTTGTAAAGGACCTTAAAGATCATCTAGTTCCAACCCCTCCACTAGACCAGGTTTCTCCAAGCCCCATCCAGCCTGGCCTTGAACACTGCCAGGGAGGGGGCAGCCACAGCTTCTCTGGGCAACCTGGGCCAGTGTCTCACCACCCTCACAGGAAAGAATTTCTTCCTAATATCTCATCTAAATCTCCCCTCTTTCAGTTTAAAACCGTTCCCCCTCGTCCTGTCACTCCATGCCCTTGTAAAAAGCCCCTCTCCAGCTTTCCTGTACACCTTCAGGTACTGGAAGGTGCTAGAAGGTCTCCCTGGAGCCTTCTCTTCCCCAGGCTGAACAGCCCCAACTCTCTCAGCCTGTCTCCATATCAGAGGTGAATTCCTGGAACCTTTGCTAGAAACTCTGCCCCTGAAGAAGCTTTTGCTTCTTTCTGGTTTTCTAGGATTTTGCCTTGCTGTTTTTGTTTCTGCTTGTTATGACCAGTTCACCTTATTCCACACTAAAGAGAGTCCTGTGGCTGATCAGGAAAGAAAAAGACATTGTAGAATTTATTGAGAAAGTTTGGAGGTAGCCACACAACAGCAGATCTGGCAATTTCAGTATCTTAGTTTTAAATCCCTTAGAGTTGCATCTGTGGAAGGATTCTTGGTTCAGTTTTGGGAGGTAAGAGGTGTTTTGGTTTTAAATCTGTGTGTTCACATCAACATTGTGGACACAAAAGGTAGCGTTTAGTTGCCTGAATATTGGTGTCAAATGTTGTCTTAGGTGATGTGGCCAGATGCTCTTATGAGCATCTTAGATACCTACAATGCCTTGAATTGTCTCAGGTTGTTTAAGCAGCTGAATCCCATCTTAGGATGGTGACTTGACTGAGATCCTGTGGGGGGAGCAACTTGGACAGGACTTTAATTGATATACAATAGCTTATGCTGGTTATCAACAGAGAAAATGTGGCTCAGGATTTTTTCCCATGTTCCTCTCGGGGTGAGATTTACAGCTTCTTGGCCCTCTGATAAGTGACAGAGCCATAGATAAAGCAACAATACAGGGGGATGTGTACCAAAAATAAATCTAGTGGTTTAAAAAAAAAAAAAAAAGAAGAATTCAGTTATTTAAAGCTGAAATAACACTTTAATATTTGAGACTTTCTTTGGAGAAGTTTGAGAATGTAGAGTTTTTGCACAATTTCTAAAAAAACAAACAATGAAACACCAGCCAGCCTATTTAAACAAAATAAAGTATAAACAGTACTGTCTGTGAACTTTTGGTTAAATTAGAGCAAAAGTTGTGTGCACATGAAAATAGGATTGTTGGTCATGCTGCGCAATCGTCTTGATCTTTTTATCAGAGTCCTTTTATTTTCCTTTTTGTGGTTGCAGCTCACGATGCTGGTTACTTTAATGCTGAGATGGCACCAATAGAAGTGAAAGCAAAAAAGGGGAAAGAAACTATGCAAAAGGATGAGCACCCAAAACCCCAGAGCACTCTGGAACAGTTGGCAAAACTCGCACCTATCTTTAAAAAGGATGGAACAGTCACTGCTGGGAATGCTTCGGTGAGTGTGTCAAAGCCTTGGGTTGTGGAAGTGTCACCTCTGAGGTTCTCCAAATTTATTGTCACTGTTTTTATGTCTCACTGAGCCACCTTTGGCTGTCAGCGGTGTCTCCTGACGAAAATAATTTCTAATTCTGCAATGGAATGCCCCTGGTTGACTGTCCCAGCCCCAAGATGGCAGGAGATCCTTCCATCTGTGTCTGTTTCCTAGAATTTAGTTCTGTGGATTGTCACTGTTCTTTTAGTGAGGCATTGACACTTCCTTATCAGACTTGAATTATGCAGTTGATACCTGCAGTGGCTGTGTAGAATTAGCCATTCTACTTTCTTTTGGAGGCAATGATTACTGAACAGTTGCTTCACAAATCATGCATTGTATTTGTGGGCATGCTGCTGCTGCTCAGCTTTGTACCACAGTTACTATCCTCTGTAGTGCAAACCACATTTTGCTCTTACCCAGAGTAGACTGGGTGCTTGGCAGCATGTCATTACTGACTGTTCCTCTCTTATAGTCATTATCTTAATCAATTGATTAATGTTCCTTGGGCCAGAAGGACCACTGTGATCATATAACCTGAATTCCTGCCTAAAATAGATCATGGCCACAGTAAGTACGGGTGTCTGTAAAGTATCTTTTATTATTAATGGTACATACGTTATCCAATATTAATAGTGTCCTTGCAAGTCTACAGAATGATGTTTCCAGTATAAGGGAGACTTTAAGTGGGAAAAACGTCTTTTACTTTTCTAAAACTTTGAAATTAATTAAACAGCTATATTTAACTTTCTTGCACAGTCCACAGAATAGTGAAAGATTGTGGTTCCTTGTTTTGAAGAAACACTCATACAATTGTCTGTTAAATATTAGTAATAGTGTCTTGGATTCAGGCTTTTTTTTTGCAGGGCATATTTAGTTTAAATTGTGGGGTTTTTTTTGTTTGTTTGTATTTTCTCCACTAAGAATGCTTTCCTTTCTTATTGCAAGGGGGTGTGTGACGGAGCTGGTGCAGTCATCATTGCCAGTGAATCAGCACTTAAAAAGCACAGTCTTACTCCTCTGGCAAGAGTAGTAGCCTATCACTCAGCTGGCTGTGACCCCTCCATAATGGGCATTGGTAAGTTGCAATAAAGCACATTATTTTATAGCATCAAGGAGCATTAAAATTTTCTTGTGTAAGCATTCTGAAAGAAAGAAATGCAGGCTGCAATATGCTGAGTCTGGTCTCTCTGAAGGTGTTTGTGTGGCTTGTTACTGTCCCTTCCACTGCATCAGTCCATCCCTCTTGACAGAGGGACGGACTTACTCCTCAGTTTGGCTGAAAGGGCATGTGTGATGCCTTAGTACTGAACTATAGCCCCCCAGGCACCTTTTTTTCTTTTTCCCCTTTTTTACTCTCTCTGTTAGTAAGTCAAGAAAAGAGGCACTCTCTCAATGTTTTTTAAAACCAGTTTTCTCCTGAAATTCGCTTTAGTTTCCTGTAAGCTTTAAATCCCATTACTAAATGTGTAACTATGAGTTGTCTTCCCCACCTCTTGCTGAAGCAGTACTGGCTATGTGTACACCTTTCAGCAGTCACTCAGTTGCTCAAGTGAAGATTGGATTCTGGGATACACATCTGTTCAGGTATTATTTTGGCAAACCAACTACTTTTTTTTGTTAGTCCCATATTTTATGCTTCCTGATCAAGTAGCTGTTAACGCAAACAAACCCTCAAAGCCAATCCAGACACCCCAGGATTTTTCCCTTCTGTTAGTTTGTAGACAGCATTGTATTCCAGCATCGCTTTTCCTTTCTGCCCTTCTATTCAGAGAAGTCATTGTTGACTGGTTCCATGTGTCAGTAGAAATGCAAATGAAGCATTGTCAGATTTGTTTTCTTGGTCGGACTATCTGACTGACACAACCTTCAAAGCAAATGTAGAGGGAGGGTTTCTTTCCCTAGGCTTCATGCTGTCATTGTGCTTTCTAAACTAGCCCATTCTTTCTAGGTCAGGCAACTCTTTTAGCTTGTTTAAAAACTTCATAAATCATATGGAGAAACAGTTAGTATCCTAACTTCTTAACACCACAGCTTGTCCCCAGCAACTCAAAAAGACCAGATGAGATTAATCGACATGACAGCAACACATCTGAGAACAGGAGCTCAGACTGAGCAACTGCCCTTTCACATACTGATAGTGATAGGGAGTCCTGCCTCACAATGTGTAGCAAGTTAATTCATTATTTAAAAAAAAAAAAGAGAGAAAGGAGAAAAAAGTCTACTTGGCTGTCATTAATGGTCTTTGTCCACAAGAGACCCTCCCATTACTCTCACGCGTAACGGGCATACTAAAATCTGTCTGTAATGAGATGCATTTGGAGTCTAGTGTTAAGCTGCCTGAGGCTTTCTAATAATCTACTGAGCTTTGAACCGGACCCTTTCTTTTTGTTAATTTTTCTGTCTCTTCAGTCATTTACTCATGTTCATGTTTTTTATTCTTTGAGCTATGAGTTGTCAACACCATTTTTTGGTAGTGAGATTGTTAATGTTTTAGGATAGGGTTTTTTTGTCTAATGATCAGCTACCACCTAACATCACAATATCTTTGACCTACAAACACATATCTAATTAGCCCTTTCAAATTCTCATTGAGTGTCTCTTTCCTTAGGTAGCTGTGCTTTGAGATTAATCTCCCCTAGTAGATTACACTAGGCTGTAGGTATCAGCTTTCTTCCAGAGAACAGTTTTATTGCCAAACTCTGTAATATTCTCAAAAAATAATCTTACTGGCTGCAGTTGGCTGGGACTTGGCTCCAAGGGAACGTTTTATTGTTTGTTAGTTTTTTGACTAGAAGATTTTCAAGTAAATTATATTAAGAACACCAAAACAACAATATCCATAACAATGCATGACCAGCAAACTCCAGAAGAGCCTGCCTTTTTCTTTTTTGTATACCTGGAGGCTGCAAGTTATGAGGAAAGAATAAGCTGAACCAAGAGTACTGGGAAGGAGAACGCCTCATAAAGCTGTTTTATTTGGCTGGGGACTGTCAGTTCTCTCGACTTGAAAGCTATATGTGTGTTTACCAACACAGCTGTGCAGCAGTAGTGATACTCCAAACTTTCCCTGGCAGTGTGTTGAGAAGGCTGCCAAATACTTTGGAGATTTAGGAGTTCTCTTACCACCTAATAAAGCAGGTGAGTGGCATATCCAGAATTCACTGGCTGCACAGAGGCTCATGGGAGGGAAACTGATGAGGCTTTGTGAAGCTATCCTATGTATAACATGTTTATAAGGCTTTATTTATTTCTTTTTTATTTAACTAACTGGGCATACAATTTCCAACTAGGCCCTGTACCTGCGATTACCGAGGTTCTGAAGAAAGCAGGATTGACCCTGAAGGACATGGATTTGGTAGAGGTAAGGAGTTTTAACACAAACAGTGAGGTTACTCCTGATCTTTTTAACAGAAATGTTCCACTCATACGTAGCCTGTCGTCACTACGTAGGTGTTTCCACATGTCTGGAGCCCACTTGTCCTAGCTCACCTGCCTGACCTCTGTCCCATCTAGTTTCTACCACACAGTTGCAGTCATTACAAAAATCTCAGGCATGTGGAAATTGAAAATAGTGTGACAGCATTCCATGTAAAAAAAAAAAATCCTCATGTGACATGAGGTTTTAGTCTGTTGGCTTGACTGTTAATGTTTTAAGTTAGTCACAGTTCTCCATTTGTGAACAAGGCCATTTTTTTTCAGAGCAATAGGCTCTTCGTGAACATGTTGCATCAGAATATACCACAGTTTTTTTTAATAAAATATGCTACAAACTTGCTTTGTATCACATGTGCCAGAAGGATTTGAATTTACGTTGGATTGGCCTGACAATTTGTATGTTGTCTGAGTACGCTTTTATAAACACAATGTTTAATATTTTTCTCAATCAAAATGACCTGGAGAAGCAGCTCACCTCATTTAATCTTGTATGCACACGTGCTGCTGAAAGCTGGTGTGGAAAGTCAGCCATGAGCAGTTGTATTGTTTCTCTGATGTTGCAGGTGAATGAGGCATTTGCACCTCAGTATCTAGCTGTTGAGAAAGCTTTGGGCCTCGACCCTGAAAAAACCAACATCAACGGAGGTGCCATCGCTATAGGTCATCCTTTGGGTGCCTCGGGATCCCGCATCACAGCTCATCTGGTGCATGAATTAAGGTATGTACGTAGCTGATAGCTGCTGGTCGTGAATGCAGTGCTGATGTATTTACACCTGGAACAGATTTTTAGTATGGATACCGTGTGACTAAAACCTTCCAGTCTGCTGGCTTAAAGTTCTCCACGCTAAAGCGTAAAGCTTTCTGTACAAATTTGTTACCTTTGTGCTCTAGTCCAGGTTGCCTCTTATTCCATTCTGTTGTCATTACAGGATTCTTGGCTTCCTCTAGATCTGATCCAAGCCCACGGTACTCAGTGGGAAGGTTTCCTTTATTGAAATAGCCTTTTAGCACAGTCTGTTCTTTTCTTAACAGGGTCCATTTAAAAGGCTTTGTCATCACTTTCTTTCTCCTTTAGTCCATTTTCAGAAATTTTGACACTTTTGACTTCCTTGATATGCTTAACACCATTTTAATCTGCATTTTCCTTTTTTTTCCCCCCTCAGGGCAGAGATCACTGTATCTTTTTGCTTGTGCTTGGAACACTATATTAGTGTTCAACCGTAAAGCCTCAGTTAATTTGCACCTTGGAGAAAACTGTTTATTGGAGTGTGGCTGTAGAAAACTTTTAAAAACTACCTTGGCAGTAAAATTATATTTTAGTTATGCAGGTTTTATTATGTGTTGAAACCACAAGTATCCCATAATATCATTCCTTGCCATTTTGTGTTCCTAAGAACAATATAACCTACCATCTTTTAGATGGTAAAAGACTCAGACCTGCAACTCCTTGTTTTTCCACAGAAATATTTCAACATCAGTTGAGGCTTCATGATATTTTTCTAGAAAAAGAAGAACTTACACCTTCTAAAATGCCATCTTTAGTAGTACCTAGTTGATAGCTAGTTTCCTTTCATAAAATCAGGGCAACAGCTACTACGGTTTCACAAGTGTAAATAATATTCACTGTTACTTTTTCTGTACAGGCGTCGTGGTGGGAAATACGCGGTTGGGTCAGCTTGCATTGGTGGTGGACAAGGTATTGCTCTTCTCATTGAGAACACGGCCTGAGAGAGAGTCTGGAGGCTGCAGTGTTGCCCGAATTACTAATTCCCTAAGAAACTTCTGCCTTTTGTGCCAATGAAGCATCACTGCCTGCCTTCGTTTTGTGCCATTCCTGCAAGGTAAAGGAATAGCTGAGAAGTCTGAATTCTGATAAAGAGATTCGTTAATGTCTTTCTAACTAAAGGAAGTGTGACACCAATATAATTTCACACTGATGAAGTATTTTCTAAAAGCCTCTTTTCAATCAATGTTAATATATTTCTGTAGGGAAAATTCTTTTCTTTTCCTGAGGAAATTGCTTGTCAAACTTTCACCAAACCTGCCTTAAAATAGCAGGCAGTGCAGCTTTTTAAGCAAGTTATTGCTTAAACTATCCTTATTTCAGCTACTGCTGCTGTCTGGCACATGTGCCTCTTTTATCATCAGGAGATATGAAGATTTAATAGGAGACCTTCTGAAGAATATATTGATTGTAGATTGATGGCTATAACCTGTACCCTGCTGCTTTGCAAGGGAAAAGAAAATGAGCGAAAGCTGAAATTTCCATTGTGCCTCCCGAAAGAACAATAAATATAATAGAAAAATGGGCTTGGTGTTGGATTGTTTGTTTGTTTATTTTAAAAGTAAATCACTGTGAGAATTGTTACTTTTGGTAAGTCAGTGTTTGTTTTTGGAGAGACTGTTTTTCCTGGATGAGAACTAACTGGTGAATCATTTGACATAATGTAGATTACATTTGGATGAAACGAGATCTCCCTTGACTGTACTCACTGAAGTCCTCTAGGCTTACTGTACTGTCAAGAGCAACTGGCAGCTTGCTCTGATGTAGATGTCTACATTAGATACAGTTTATTGGACAGATCCTGTGTCAGAGACAGCACGCATTTTTCCATAGCCTGTCCTGTGCAACAAAGACTAAAACAGTAGCAAAGACTTCAGCCTTTTCTCTTTCTCATCCTCTGTCCACTACCAAAATATTGGTTATCTACAACTTCTTGCCACTCCACTGGCACGAACTCTGACGATCATGAAAGGTGGGAGGTTATTCAAAATCTGACTGTCTAGCCTGGCAGGAAATTCAGGTCAAGGCAAGTGTTGTTACAACTGGTGGATAACAGTTGGAAGTATGCTGATCACCATCCCTGGCGTTTTTATGGATGCAGTGTCTTTAATGACTATAGAAATATTTATCTCTCTTTATATGGATTAAAAAAACCTAGCTGGCATAAGGCAGCAAACCAGATGTTCATCTAACACAGTATGTTTTCCTCATTCTGCTGTGTCTTAGTAAGTTAGGGTTACTGGGGTTTCACTGTTCAAGATACAGTTGCCACATGGATTTTATAAAGCAGGATGTTTTCTCTTCTTAGTTCCTTCCATAATAACCAATAACAAATTCCCTCTTCCTTCTTGACTCTGGATAGTTGTTGAACTCTTATTTTCAGAGAACTGGCTGCAGTTTTTCCAAGATCTCATCCCTGTGTAGTAACAGTTCTTTCAGAGCTCATCACTGCGTAGGTACAGTAAAGAATAATCCCCTTCATGCACTTTATTTTGCACATAATGTTTCATTTCCCCCTTTTATCACTCAGTTTCTTGAGATCCATGTGTGATTCTAGCTGTGAGAGTTGAATTTGGTCATCTTGAATAATTGCGTATTTTCTGCAAAATGCATCATGATGTCCACCTCATTTTCCAGATAACTTATGAGTGTGTTATCAGCACAAATGATTGTACATCCTTCTGGTAACCTTTGTTTGCTGTGTGAGCCAACTGCTTATTCCCATATCATTCCATTTTTATCCTGTTCGTTTCCTGTAAGAGCCTCTGATGTGGGGCTTTGTCACACTAAAGTGAAACAGTGAAATCCTTTACTGAATTTAATGTATTGCACTTCTAATACATGCAAATTCTTCTACAACGTCCAGATTTTAGCGTTCAGTGTCTGCTTTCAGGAACAGTAAGGGAAAATGCTCTTGGTTTGGGAGTGAATTTAATTTCTTTCTTTTTGCCTGTCTGTGGTCTCAGGTTGCAATACCTGGTGATCTAAATGCTCCCTCTAAAGGATGACAAGTTCAGTTTAGTTAGGGAGGATGCAATCCCTTCTTTAGGTTTAAAACCAATTTAGGTGTTTTAGAGTGAATTATGTGTGGATTGTCCAAACATGTGCTTCTGCTCTCTGTTGCCCATTTGAAACGTGGCTGCTTTGTTAGGCTGCTGCCAAAAAGGGGTCCTTTGTGTCAGTTAAACCATTGAACGGGTAAGACCATTGGCAATCACTCTGTGTAGACTGCGAGTCATCCAGGGGAATGCCCTTCTGCAAGGTACCTGGATGCTCTGGGTTTTGGAGGAATATGCTGCATTCCTCTTCTGTGGTTCCTGATTTCACTTTTAAGCCTAGAGTGTGGTATTCCTAGAAGTGCAAAACCAGGTCGTGTGCAAACTTTGTTTGCTGTGCTTCAGAATATTGGCTTTTTCTTACCAAATTATTATTAAAGATGAGCATAAGCATTGACATTTGATTCCTGAGCCAGTCTTCCACAATATATAGGGGTACTTAGCCTTGAGGATTTCGTCTGAGCTTGTCTTTACTAGCAAGTCCAATCATTTAATCTCCAACAACAGCAGTAATATCTGATCCTTGTATATCATTCCAAAGTATGTTCTCCACTTTTGCAGATATAACAATGGTAAAACTGTGTTTCTGCCTTTGGGAAATGAAGACATCTTACTGAGAGCAATCTGGATTAGGGGAATTTAATAGTGTCCTGGAAGGAGCAGAGGATACAGAAGAAACATGTTAGATTTTAGAGGGATAATTACATACATTGATTGTACCAAGTGCATACTACTTTTTTTTTCTTTGTAGGCTCGGTTGTATTCTTTATTTCTGTGTGAGTAGTCGCTATTATAGAGTATAATGAAAAAGTTGATTTTTGTCTTTCTTGAAATGTGTGAAAAAAGAAAACATTTGTGGAAAGTGTTCCTTGCCCACGTAAAGCCGTGAGTGATTTACTCCATGTAGATGTAGCTTCCTACCACTGGGTGGAGTGGTTTAAACACCCTGCAGATCTCACCCTATTACAAAGGTGTTTGTCTGTAGAGGAACACAGCTTTTCTCTTAAGTGCAAGCTAGGTTAACCTTGAAGGTGAATCACCCAAAATTTCAGGTCTTGTTTCTCCTTTTGTGGGTTTTAAACAGGCAGGTGCCACGATACCAACACATCTTTGCTACCGTACACCCTGGAGTCTTTGATGTCTCTTCATTGCAAGTGAATTAGAAAGCGTTTGTTGTTTTACAGAGTGCCTTCCAACTGCAATTTGAGAGGACTTGTTCAACAAGATGACTGAAGTACTATATCTGGCAGGAGATGAAGAAGAGAATAGATTATATGATTCTTTTGTCCAGGAGAAAAGCTATTAAACCTTAATCCTAAGCAACTATATGTGAGAGGGAGAAGGTAAGAGACGTGATAGAGACAGACTTACCTGTTGCACTCCTTTCTGCATTATATATAAGCAGTTCTGTTATGCTTCTAGTGGAGCTCCAATAATCAAAGTGGGATGTTGTGTAGCATTCAATTAAAAATTAAATCTTGAAGCTGCTAAAGTGCACAGTTTCAGGCAAGTCTCACCTCATTGTGAGAGTATTTCTAATAAGCTCTTCCTCAATCTGTAAATCCAGACATTTTCTATTTGGTGTGATGCTGTTAAGCTGGGCAGGGCTCTGTCTTGCCTCTCCACCTAGCAGGGTCCCTGTCTGACTGAGTCAGCTGGGTGCTGCACAGGGATGCTGAGGGGGCATCAGAGGGGAAATTAATCCTTCTGAGAGTTCACAAGCGAAGGGTTTAGTAGTGGGGGTGCAGTTTCCCTCTTCTGAACACAGCTACAAGGAACTAGTGCTAGTGATGTCTTTGCTGACTTAGGTACAATTACATGAAAAATTAAATTGAAATGAACAGGTAGATTGGAGCATGACTGTTGGTTTTAGTTTTACAACAGGTAAGTATTTCTCATGGAAGGTGAGTTAAGATTAAAAGGTAACATTTTTGAACTTATTTAAGGCTGCTGTTTGATAACAAATCCAGTTGTAGGGCTGGTAATGCCAGGTCAAAACGCTGTAGCCATAGGAATTGCAGGGCAGATCAGGTGTAAACTCAGGCTGCTAATCTACAGCTATTTGAATTTGTCAGCATGATAAATTCATCCTGGCAGGTATTAAGCCAGAGCAGCCATTGTTTTTCCTCTGGTGGTCATGCTCTTACTGTGATTCAACAGAAGCAGGGCTGTATGTTCACACCCTGCCTGGGCTGAATCTATTTTCTGAGAGATCAGGAATTGCCTAAATGTGGCATTAATGATTGTGAAACCACAGCTTTAATCTCTTTGAAAATCAGCGAGACAGTGAGCTGTTGCACAGAAGCTGAAGGCAGCAAGCTCAGGACAATTAACCTGCCAGTCCGTGGAGAGATCGTGGTACCTGACCTAGACACCAGCCACAGGCAGACCAAATCCTGCCTGCAGTGGTGGAGGAGGGCAGAGCCTGGCCATGCTGTGCTGCCATCAGGCTGGAGGGTTCATTGCTGTACCAAACACAGGTGTCACAGCAGGTCCTCTGCATTAGCCCCAGGCCACTTAGACACTTCAGATTTTGGGGTTGGTTTTTTTGCTTCTGTGAGCCAAAACCTATGAAATAAGGGAGTGGAAGAAGCAGGAAGAGGGGAAAGATTTTGGGCTTTTATTTCTGTGTTGCTGCCTGATAACCTATGTATGTGAAATGTTTATCCATCCTGTTACCATCAATCAGTTGATGGAGCTTGGAAACACCATCTGACTACATCTCAAAGGAAAACTCACCGGAGGAGTTTTACTTTGCAAGATGTTGACACTGGCAGCAAGCTGGAGCTCTGAATTTTTATGGCCTTAGATTCTTCTGCAAGTTCCTCACAGCACTGTATCCAAACATGTTTCTTAAATGTGGAGTGAATCTCTTCTATTTCACATATTTTCTCTAGCAGTGTATTTATTATAGCTGTTGCCAGGGAGAAAGAAAAAATCTTAATCCCTCTTTATAAACATTTAGCTCTAGTGGAAGATACACATGATAAAATCATTGGGCTTTTTGTTTTGCATGTGAGAATATTTTACACTACAATGTTTTTTCCCCTCTGCTGTGGTTATTTATAAATAGAGATTTTTCAGGTCTTGAAAAGGGATTTGCAAAATCTAGAAAGAGTGTGAAGCAGAAATAACATAATTTAAACACAGAAGGGAGACCTTAAAAGATGGCTGAGCATTGAGAAGTTGTATGTACTGGGCTTCTAATCATTGAATTGACCATTAAACAACTCATTTTCAGGAGTTTTTTCTCACGCTCACAAGGGTAAATTTCTCACCTACGCAAAACTGAAGTTAGTCTCTTTTTCAGAAAAAGTACACTCATCAGACTCCAGAAACTTCTAAATCGTATTTTAAGAGTAATAATAAATCTGTGAGATTGAGCAAATCTCCAGTTGGTAGAATGGTAAAAATTTGACTTCGGAGAAAACAAGTAAGGTTGTGGTGAACAAAAAGCAGAAATCAGCATTTATGACTTCTGCTCCAACAGTGGCAAGTGTCAAGTCTTCAAATACTTAAGATTCAAGGGAAGGTAATAAGGAAGTAGAGTATGGAGTAGACCGAGTATGACATAGAGCATGGAGTAGCTTGAGTATGGAGTAGATAGAAATTGAGGGAAAGGGCAAGCATGGATATGAACCAAGAACTCACTGCGGCAGGTGTTGAACACAGAACAAAACTACCCTACACAAACACCAGTATTTATTCTTTACTCCTATTTCTAAAGGTGACATTCAGGGATGTCCTGTCTCTGGCCTCTGTACCTATAGCATTACATCCTGGAGATGGGGAGCTCCCAAGTCCTGCTGCTCTCCACAGAAGTGTGTGCATTAGGCTCTTTGCTTCAGGGGAAAGCTGTGATCAGCTACGTACCCCAGCCTGGTTTCTGTGTATGATTAGTCCCATTGAATCTAGTACAATTGCTTGCCTACTTAGAGTTAGGTGTGACTTTAGAAGATCAGTGAGTGCAGGTTGGTGTGACCGTGGCCCTTGTCCTTCACTGCAGTATGTCTTTCAGCCTCCTCCAGGTACCTTCTCCCTTAACAGCACACAGCGTGTGAGTTCCTCTAGGAACTTCGTCCTAAGGTTGCAGTAATTTGGTGACCAGGCACTAAAGCTGTCAGCAGCCAGGTTCTCAAGAACTTCATATTGCTCAATGCTTTGTGTTTCATGAGCTGATGCTCTCTTCAAATGGCTTGCAGATATCTCAGTGGGGGACCTATGACTCTTGTACTTCAAAGCAGGTCTGCTCCTTGCTCAAGTCTGTTTGTTTCCTGTGCTGGAGGGTTGGTCTCTGTCTTTAGCCAACAGTGGCTGCCTTTTCTTGCTCTGCCCAGTACTGGGGTGGGAGGCAGGGTGATTGAGTGCCGTGGAAGAATGCGGTTGCAGGCCTAAAAATAGATGCCCTGAGAATCATTTTAGAGCAAATCAAACCCAAAGAATTTGTGGTATGTCGCTACCACCTGTGCAATTCCAGTGTAAATCACTGGCTTCTGAGATGGGAAGGATTTCACTGTGACTCTCCTGGGAAAGAAGAGGCAGCTTCAGTGACTCCCATCAGTGCGTGTGATGGAGGAGAAGTAGCCTGGGGCTCTTACCATGTGGTGATGTTCTCTTTTTCTTTTCTTGCTTCCTTTCCTTCCCTGTTCTCCCCTTGTTCACAGTACTTGTTGCTTAGACATTTATGCCATTAGGTGGTACAAACGTCTGGAGATAGCTAGGTAGCTAGAGCGAGAGTTAGCTGTGCCGCTGCCGGAATGGGCCTCTCCATGAGATTGCTACAGGTGTGGTGAACTTACTCTCATACCTCAGCCTACTTCTCAAGGACTGCCAGCAGAAGCAAGAGTTTTTTGTGTGTCAGGAAATTCTTCAATTCAGTTTGATGTTGGTGAGCCCCCGTTGTTCTTGTCGCTCATCCATGAATCTCAAGAGCATACTGCATAAGAAAAATAAGTACAAGGGACATTTGGAAGCAAGATGCAGAACTGCAGAAGCACAGCACAGGCACCAAAAGGCTGGATTCCCAAGCTCCTGTCCTTGTTCATTCTTCTACCTGCTGCTTTCCTCAACATATTCCCTTGTGCAAAGCTTGAGCTGAAGTCAGTAGGTTGCAGCCTTTGGGCCTTGGGTCAAGCTCCGGATAGAATTCAGGAGCAGAGCTATTAGGTCAACTCTTGGCTAAAAGTTGAAGAGTAGAAAAGTATTTTTTCTGTGAAATAAAGTACATTTAGCTTCTGAAATGACTCCTTGTACGAGAGAGCTCGTTAAACTATTTTATACTACTGATAGTACCAGGATAGATGCCCGGTACAATGCTGTAGCACATTGCATAAAATGGATGTCAGAATCCAGCATATTTTAAATAATTAGTCAAAACCTGACTTTTAAATTCATGGCCCAGCTCTCATTTTCCATTCCAACCCTGAAGTTTATCCTGGCACCAGGCTTGCTAGATGGCTGTTTCCCAACGTGGACCTGAGCAATTGAAGTCTGCTGTTGACATTGGCCAATAGCAGGTTGCAGGTGGGGGAGCTCCATGGTGTGATCCAACACCTGACATTCAAATCAGTCACATGCAACATCACCAGCTGAAGCAGCTCCTGATCTACTTGTGATAAAAGGTTCCAGGCCAACAAAGGAGGTATTTATTGCCCAGGATCCTCAGCCCCTAAAAATGGGGACGTGGCTATTGCAATGCAGATTTAAGAGCACGTGTAGGTCCTTACTGTTTTGTGTAACTGCTTGATTCATCCTGATGTGGTGCTTGAGCCCTGGTGTACTTCTTTGTGTAGTGCAACTGCTGTGTGAGCACATAGTCTGAATCCCAGATGAGGTAAGATAAGGTTATGTTGGTATGTGTCTCATTCACAAAGTCTGATTAAGAAATGAGTCTTCTCAGCAGTTGCTGCACAAATGCATTTGTCCAGTCTGGTGTTGGTCCTAGGGGAAGTTTTATTTCATAAATTTATGATTTGTGAGCCCTGTTGAGGTCAGTACAGGGGTCAGTTTGGCATGTTTCGAAGTGACTATCAAATGTTTAAAGCATGTGTTTCATATAAATAAAATCCTTTAGGTTAACAACCACCATAAATACGCTGAAGTTTTATCAAGGTATTTGTTAAACTGCTAGAAAACTTGCAACTGGAGCTCCCCCTGCCCCTTTCTAGCCGTGAAAGTTTGTGATTGGGAAAAAAAAAAAGGGGGGGGGACTTTTCCCAGGGAAAACCATGTTCTAGTGATGATGACTGTATTTCTAAAAACACATTATGTGATGTGTGGAGCTGCTTGTTGCATGTGTGTATGTAGCACTGATGGTTTGATGGCCACGCAGCGTGTGAGCTGAGGCGTCGCTGGCTTTTGCAAGCTTCTTGGTAGCGTCCTCCAAGCTCTCCTTGTGCTGAGGAGGAGTAAATGAGATCCCTGTCCTCCCATTTCAGGTCTCAATGCTTGGATGATAGAAGCACAATTATGCACGTATAGGAATGTTGGGACTTATTCTCAACCCTAAGGTTACATGGTAGGAGTGCAGTTTAGTGCTAGAAAAAGGAAAACTACATATGATTTTAAAGAATGGTTGGTCAGCAGCTGAGCAACTTGTAGATGTGCTTAAAATCCATGAGTATGCACCCTTGAAAATGGCAGAGGTGCCTGTCAAGATGGTGTTACTGTGCTGTAACACACTTGAGGTTTCAACAGCATGACCTGGACAAACTGTTCCTCAGAGAAGTAGATTCTCCCGTTCTTTATTTTGGACTGTATTTGGGCTTGGTCTTTGGTCTTACTCAGCAGCAAGCTCTCTGGCAGGCGATGCACACCGGTTATACCTGCTCCATCACCACCTACAGCTCCTTCACTTGTCAGCTGGCGTGAGGTCTTCTGCAGGCTGGATGGCTGGGGGATGTTCATCAGGGACTGAATGTGCTGGGGCTGTTGCCTTCAGCCAAGCAGAACAGCAAGGGGAGGTCAGGATGTGCTGTAGAGTTTTCACAGCCGGCAGAGGCTCTTTCGGATGATCTAGAAGAGGTGAGACCTCAGGTATATCCCTCAGGATGCCCTGAATTGCTTCTGTAGCTGCTCTTACAGGGCTGTTTCATGCGGCCACTGAGACTAGACTGTCCATAGCCATCATTTATCCACATTAGCATTCCCAAAGCTGCCTCTGAAAAGGCCCAGCTGGTGTTTTCAGAAGAGGTGACTATCTCAGGTGTACTTTGTGCTCAGGAACCTGCCATATCTTGCATGACTGGACTGTGACAAGGTGCAGCACCCGTGAAAGCTGTGTGTCCCTGCAGTCACATCCCGTGGCTGATCACAGGCAGACACAATGGCCTGAGACCCAACTTAGGAGGCCTCCAGCATCTCCTCCTCCAGAGGGATGGGATCAGTGGTGGGCTGAGCTTTGCCCAAGGTCTTGCTGATGCCTGCCACTGGGCTGGCAGAGAACAGCGGGGCTCTGCTGCAGAAAACCAGCCTTGGATGAGGCTGTACACCACCTGAAGACTAGGCATGGAGATGCCAGTTTAAGAACCATGGGTCAGGGTCCCTACAGAGCTTTTTGGATGAGTGGATGTCTGTTGGGGCTTCAGGGTTCATAGAAGCTTACTGTCATCCAAGAGATGTAGTTACATTCGTGTTCAACTTATTTTGCACGTGTTACGCAACCGATTCTGCAAATTTTGTTTCCACTTATGGGGGTTCTCAAGAAGTGGAAGTGAGGGTGACAAGCTGGTCTTGAGGGACAGCACTGTTAGGAGGTGGGAGACTGCATGGTGATGTTGCAAGCAACAGTCGTGAGGGGTCTGGTGCAAAAGAAGGTGATAAAGGATTTTTTTTCTCATTGAAAAACTTGTGTTCTACAAATCTGCTTTAAATTTTGTCGAGGAGGATTTTAGTACTCGAATTAGGAACAGGTAAGACTTAACAGCCCTTATAATGGCTCTTATTTTAGTGTTAATGTTATTTATGCTACAGTTCCACTGTGTTAGTCCTTGCTTGTAGTTAATGCAAAAATCTCAGCATGGGGAAACACGTGGATGCGGCAAAGGTAGGGAAAGCTTAAAGTTTTTTATAGATCTTCTCAGTACCACAAAGGTTCTCTAGTAAATCATAGTTAAAGCTTTAGGCATCAAAGGAAAACACGCTACAGCCAGCTCCTTCCAGCTGGCTTGCTGTGCTTGAGCAGTGACACATCCACCCAGAGAAGGATTGTTTTGTGGGTTACACCTCTCAGAAGTCTCGACTGTGGTATTGGTGTCTGGCTCAGATTTTCTCCATCCAGGGAAGACATGTCTGAGTTGTGGATTCGTCTCAGGCTCCTTGGAACACGCAGCCAGCTCTCTGCAAGCCTGTCACTTTTGGTATGATTTCAATTTAACCGGGTTTATTCTGAAACACTGGCTTACAGAAAGGATTTCCCTTTATGCTGCTGGTTAAAACTGCACCAAGCTCAACCTGGGTTGGGAAATTTAATGCTGGTCTTGTAAAACAGCTTCCACTTGCCTCTGATTACAACAGAAGATAAACCATGCGGCAACAGGAAACACAAACTCTCGTAACTGGGTGAAGAAAAGCAAAAAAAGAAGTACAAGCCACCAAGAAATGTGAAAAAAAGAGAGGAATTTGCAGCTGAGCACCATCCCCGGAAGGTGCAGGAGGACTGGGCAGTGGTTCCGCGCATCTGGTGCGACTGAGGTCAGGCTCTCCGGAGCTGCGCTTACGCAGGCGGGCAGCGTGCTCTCTCGTTTGGGATGTGTGCATACCTCGCCTCGCCTCCCTCCGGCATCATCTGCAGCCTCCGACCGAGATTGGCTGCTGCCGAGTCAGCCCATATCTTACTAGAGGGAAACTTGAGAACTCACCAAGCCCAAATGTCAAATGCTGCTTAGTCAGATGAATAGCAGCAGTCACCAGCAGCCAGCCCGGGCTCTTTCCGCATTTCATCAGGGGCAGCGTTTTGCATCTAAGCTTTGATTCTCAGTGTAACGTGGAGAAAAAAAAAATAAAAGCGTGTGTGGAGCTGGCAGAGTGCATGGAAAACCAGCATGTGCTGTGTAACAAAAAAAAAGTGGATGAGCTTCTTTCCTTTCCTTCTCTGCTCCCCGTGTACCTTTCCCTGACAGCTGGATGCTAAATATGCAACCCATAAAGGGCAAAGCCCTCTCTTGCAAACCTTATATTGGGTTTTGCTCCAGCAATAAAAATAGGGGCTCCTTTCCAGGATTTCTCCTTCCCAGGCGTTAACCCTGCAGCCCCCCTTACATCTCTAAATGTCTCCTGGTCGCGCTCACTCATCCAGAAAGGCTTTTCTGGCAGCTGGGGGTTGTGTTGCTGCTCACACGCTCGCTGGAGCACCCTGCACACACCTACACTACCACACCGTAGCTTTGGGGTGATGTTAGTGGGACCCCCTTTGCCTCAGGCACCCAAGTAAAAGTGTGGGGGTCATGCAGGGTGCTGCTGTCGGGAGGAGAAGCTGGTTTGGTCAGGCTCTGCTCTCTTCTGGGTGCAATGAAAAGTGCTCTCAGGCTGGGGGTCACAGACAATTTTAAACTATTTTTTTTTTCTTCCTTTTCTTTTCTCCCTCACTGGACCTTTTTCTGGATTTGACTATAGCTCCTGCATTTGAACTTCAGTTATGCTTGTTTGAATGCTTTCAGAGCGTGCCTTTGCAGAGCAGTGCTGCTGTGGTAGGGGTCAGCAGTATCAAACAATAAAAATATCACAAGCAATCAATCTCAGCAAAGGAGTTGAGAGTGCAAGCACCGTGCTTGCTTCCATGTTTGCCTTTCCTGTTGAACCAAAGCGACTGGACGCTGGCGTGCTTTCCTGGAGGATGCTGGATGTGCTGCCAGCCAGCACGACAGGTCACTCTGGTTGACTACCGCAGCACCTCCGAGTCGTCCTGACCTCCCCAAACCTCTGGGCAGCAGCAGCAGAGGACTAAACCACCCTTCCAGAATTACAACCGTGATTTTTCCAGGGACTCCAGCGAGCCTTGGATTCGAGCCATGCATTCAGGAGTTGTGCTGAGGGTGGGATACCTCTGGTTTAATTTCAGCCCCCTATTTAAGTTTGGCACTTGAGTGCTTTCTACAACCTCTGGGGAGAGAGAAAGGGAGACCTGCACATAGCAGCTATTTTAATCTGTGTTAAAGAAGAAGCCAAGATGACTATCAGCCATTTAATTTTTAGATGGCTTCTGTTAGGGGAAATTAATCCCTTCCTTTGCATCTGCCACTTGCAGAGTATAGATGCTAATGTCTGCTAAATACTTTCAGCTCCTCCTTTCTCCTTGCAGGGGTGGGAATGCAGGGTGAGCTGTGCTTTTTGGAAATGTGAAATTCTAGAGTTGCAATGAACTTTCTGGAAGTTTTTCTGGTATGTCTTATTTCAAGAGAGAAGTATGTTCCAGATTTTTTTTTCCTACATATTATTCTAATATGGTTAGTTTACTGCAAGCTCTTGTTTTGTCTCTAAAACCTTTTAAATGTGGAATATCAACTCTGAATTCTGCAGTCACGTGGTGTCTCCTATTTAATAATGTCTGGCTTGCTTAAAGAAAAAAGAGCATGGATGTTTGCAGACTCCAGTAAGTGTTTCCAGGGATAATGTCTCCCTGTAACTGTGGCCTCCCATTAGAAAGCAATTGGAAAGGGGTAGATGTTTGGGGAGAGCTGATACCTGCTCTGATGAGAGCAGCGACAGACACTGAAGTCGATGTGTTTGAGTAGGAGCAGATGGCAATATGTGATCTGCGTATTTTGGTATTTGAGCATTGGCGTTGTTCGATTATTACAACTCACCTTCTCTACTATTAACGTTTGGCCAGTTCTTCTACCCAACCATCTCCTTGGAGAATGCTCAAAGGCTTCCACAGGGCAGAAGAACAACAGTGAGCAACGCATTTTCTACAAACTGAGGGCTAATCAACCCATTCCCCTGGAAAATATCATGTTAAAAGACAGAGGGATTTTGTGCATCAACCCTGTCACTGGGAAGCTGAAATTTTGGGGCTGCATCATGAAATCCCAGCAAGTTTATCAACTTAAGCCAGCCCTGAGCATGGTATCTGTATTTAGCCTCCAGCTCTAAGAGCAGCTGGGATATTTTCCTGCCCTGCAGTAATGTTCTTGCCTTCAGAGACTGTTTATTCAAAAAAAAAAAAAAAAGCCATGATTGGTGAAATCTAAGCTTTTACACAGAAAAAGTGTTGCAACTGGGAATGTAAATAACACACTGTGTTTCTGCACGTTCAAGTACAAACTGCTTGCACGGAGCTGCCAAATGATGCATGAAGTCTCCTTGTTTCAAGAAATCAAGAAGAAATAAAAATATATGTGGTTTATTGGAAGGAAAAAATAATGAAGATGTGATAGAAAGAGGTTGCAAAAAATATCCAGCTCTATCATCTTTAAAAATCAGGTATTTTACGTATGTTGAGTATATACATGAAGTTTCATTCACAATTTTTTTACTATAGAAATACCTTCTGCATCTCTTCATGGAAATGACAAATCTGTTGGCACAAAACTTATCAGCAGGTTCAGAAATGTGGACCAAGCTTTCCAAAATGGATTACCTCTTCCTCCAAAAAAAAGCTTTTAAGTTCTTAAATAAGTAACTAGATGTATTTATTTATATTAAGTTCATAAGTAAGTAACTAGATAGATATTGGAGCACTTAGTAGCTCTGATAAATACTACATTTAATACTCCGAGGTGTCTTTTGAAATAATATATATACAAGTACTTACAAAGGTATATGGCCTCTCAGAACCCGTAGATGTGACTTCTTGAGTGCGTTGGGATTCATTTACTCAAGGCAAGGTTTTTCAGATAGTTTCTGAAATCTGGTTATTTCTGTTGATAGTAAAATAAGTGATCTTCAAGAAATTCTGAAATCATTTAAAGAATTTCTTTTTTTTAAATATTGTTCTTGAACTCACTTCTTGACGGATGGGGAGAATTATTTTTGATTAAAATAATACAAATACAACCTATTTGATGCTGTGAACCCCGGAGACATCCAGGGGCAATTACCATTGTGGCATATGACTGCCTTCTGTCTTTTGAACGAGGGTTTTGTATACAGCAAATGTAGCTTCTGCCAAGACAGGAAACACTGTGGAGGATTCAGCGTGAATAAATGGGAACACATGAAGGAAAAAGAAGTTGTTCCTTTTCCATAGGTGCTCCAACAGGAAATCTGAAAGTTTCTTGGCATTGCTGCCATCCAGCACTTGTCCCTGCCGTTTGGCTTCTTCTCACGTCTCTGCTACCAGGAGGTGTGGAGCGTAATGCTGATGGGAAGGGGAGAAACTCGTGTGGCTTTGAGTGGTGCTAGCAGGTGAAGAGTGATAAAATCTGTGATAGTACTAAGAAATTAGATTTTAAATTGGGAGGGAGGATAGAGGAAAATTGGGCTCTGGTTGCTGACACCCAAGGAAGGTTGAGTTGCGCCTAAGAGCAAGAAGACAACTAACTGGGCTTGTGGCATTCTTGAGTATGAGCTCTTGGAGATGAAAGAGGCAGTGATGAATAAAGAGGAGGGAGGGAAAAGTCTCAAATAGGTAGAAGTGAAGCGGAGAAGCGGTGTCTGCATTTCAGTGTTGAGTCCCCTTGCTAGGAGCATCACAACTGTTAGAAATCTGTTAAAGGAAAAATCTCCACCAGCCCACTGAGTGATGGGGGAGAGGAAAATGCAAAAATGGGGTGGGTAACCTTTCATTTCTGTATTGCAGAGGTGCGGTACATGAGAGAAAAAAGCTTGAGTCAGCAACTTTATCACAGATACTTTCATAACCCTGGTATGAAGAAGTCTTGCAATGGAGTCTAGAATAAGTAAAAGAATGCTGAGCTGATCCCGGATGCCTTGTGCTTAGGTACGTGTCACCAAAGCCATACTTTTGTGTGAAAGAAAGGATTAGAGCCAGAGGGGAATGATATAAAGACCCATAGCAGTGTTGTGCTTGTTACCCTCCTCCCATCTCACTGGGATGTGCACGTGCTCTAACAGTGACGACTAAAGAACTGAGATAAAAACCGAGCCTGAACAAGATTTCCGGACTAAAACAAATTCAAATCACAGATAAATAGGTAGTTATTTTGAGTGCCAATCCCTGAAACTCGATCTGGAAACTGAGAGTCATTCTGGGCTCTTTCCCGTTTGCTCATTAACAGGAATAAACCCATGGATGGGTCTTCATCGCTGCCTCTGGCGAGGTATGAACCGCAGAGGGAAATGAGCCAGTGAACAATACAGGAATGAAATTTAGCACCGATTCCTCCCTGTCAGTACAGTTACACATTGCAGTCATATCTTTGAAGTAAGAAGTTGCTGCTTGTACCGAGACACCTTCTTTTTCTAATCCTATCTGAATTTTAGCACATGGGCTTGCTCCAATGTTGGGACGGAGCTGAACCTCATCATCAGTTTCAGAAACTGCTTTGAGACAGCCAAAACCAGGGCTGCAATAATGGCGTGGTTATGGCTTTTTTTGTTTTGGATCACAGTCTAAACTGTTTAATTCCTGCTGTCTCTAACCCACCGCACAAAATGCGCATCAGGTTCTTGGAAACAGGCTCTATTCATGCAGGAAGATAAGGATTAAGTATGTAAATACGTATGTAATGTAGGAAATATTATGTAAAAATACCTGAACTGGGAGAACCTCGTGGCTAACTGAGACCAGCTCCCATTTGTGTTGGGCTGTAATCTCATACACCTGCATTTATGGACCTATCCAGCTGCTTACTAGCAGTAGTTACGGGCTCTTTTTGGATCTACTACCCACTCTTAAGATATGTTTTGTCTTGCCAAAGTCTTTTTAGGGCTTGATCGTATCGTGGGATGGCAGGGTATGTGAAGTAAGCCTTGGCATGGGCTACGACTTGCACCCATCATACCTTACACCAGTCAAACCTGCTTGTGCACCCATCCTCCCCGGGGCCAGTCGGGGACCGGCGGAGGCATATTCCCACGTAAGGCAATACGGATCGCTGGAGCGGTGTTATTGTGATGAAGAAGCTCCAGGCTATGTCAGGAATCCTCCTCTTTGGTGGCTGAAAATACTGAGGTTACTTTCTTGATGACGGCTGATTTCCTAGTTTGAATTTAGGGATTGAGATCACTGTAGGCAATGGGTGGATTTTATTTTTAATGCAGCTGCAGGGAAAAAGGCTGTGCTCTGTACTTTCCCTAGAGAACTTTACTTTGCGGAGATGTTTTTAAATAATGTGGGTTTTATTCTGGACTCCACCAAAACTATTAGTCCTTCTGGTGTTAATAAGTGTTGATAAGATGAGGAACCCCGAGAGAGATCACCCAGCCCTCTCTGACTGTGAGATTTCTGTGATTCACTTGCCATCAATTGATACCTTCCTGTTCACAAGTACTGCAACTTACGGATATGAGGGGGAACCTCTGCCCATACAGCCTCCATCCTTGGAGACTTTTGTGACTCAGCTGGATAAAGCCCTGAGCAACCTGGTTTGACTTCATAGCTGACCTTGCTTTGAGCAGGGATTTGGGCTGGAGACCTCCTGAGGCCTATGAATCATCCTATGAGCCTAATGATGAGGTTGCTAGACAAGCTTGGTAATTAGCTCTGGGTCTTTCCCTCGTGAACAGCTGCTCATTTCAAATTTGTATGGTTTGGAAACTAGCTTTCTATTTCTTGTATGTTATCCAAAAGGGAGGAAAAACCCGTGTTTCTGTGAGCACTGCAACTAGGAAACCTGATTTCCTATGGTTTTGTATCTTGAGGTTGATTGACTTTGGTGTTTAAGAAAGTATGAACTCTGATTGAAAGCTTTCTGATGGGCAAGGCATTTTAAGGGGTCTCGGGGGTGTGTGTTTCCCCCATATTTAATAGGATATGGACCCATAGATTGATTCTTATTCTGAGTGGGTACACTTACAGGGTCTTGCTTTCTCTCTCTGTTCACACAAACTTTCAGAAACCTTGTAAAGTAATTCTTGGAGATGGCTCCTTCTTTGTCATTTTGCTTAAAAACTTGCCAACATGAGGAATGGTGGAGGGAGAGGGGTCCTAAACTGCTCGTCTACATTCACACAGAAAGCAGAGCTGCAGACAAGCCCCAGATCTTTTGGGCCCTCTTATGTCCTCGGTTTAGGATATAATAGACACTGACCTCTTTGAAAATGCAACCCTTATTCGGGTTTGTATGTGAGAGCTGATATCTGCGAATATCCGGTGCTGTATTTCTTTTGGTCAAGAAAACAAGTCATAATATGGCCTGTGACTGTACAAAAGTGGGATGGACCTTCTTGATCAAGGACAAGATCAAAAAGCAAAGTGCTTTGTACAAGGCTCTGGGTGCCCTTTCGTCTCTGATCCTCCTCCCCTCGTCTTCTTCTCTTCCTTTTTTCTTTCCTTTGCTTTCTTCCTTGTTGCCTTTTAGCCCTAGTATTTGCTACTACAAGGAAAAAATAGCGATATGCAGTGTAACAGAAGCTGCGTAGAACAAAATCCCACCCGGCTTTTCATTTTGGTGGCTCCACTCAACTGCTTTCTGCCATGGAATAGCGTTGCAATGGACTCTTAGCTGCTAAAACACCATGGAGTGAAAGCCTGTGATCTGTCTTGGAGCTCTCTTCCTGCATGTACGAAAGATTTCCATGTCCCTGAGTCAAACCTTGATTTTTGTGTTTATTGACTAGGTTGCCCAAAACATGGGACAAGTCCTGGGCTTCAATGGTTCAATGAATGCGGGTCTGAATGCCCTGCTCCTGGGTCTGTGAAGCCGCAGTATGAACCTGATAGTAGCAGTCAGTGTCTGAAAAAAAAGTATTTTACCATTGACAGGAAAGATATGGATTCTCTGACCCTTTTCTCCCACCCCAGACACCAGGAGGTATCTAAACATCAGCTCAGTGCCCCAAAATGTGATGAGATAATGAAGTCCCGTGAGTGTTGCTACCTTCTTGTGAAGGTTTCCAGTCCGCTGGTAACTAGTGCCACCACACTGTGTAAAGTTAAAGAACAAAGGAACATCAGGAAAACAAGGACAAGGAGCAAGAAGATTTTTTTAGAGTCTAGAAGTACTGCCATTTGCACTGTGGGATGTTCTGCCCTGTTCAAGATCCCCAAGCCAGCTGAGTGACAGTAATCTGTCAGCAAGAAGAGACGGCATGAAACCTAGAGAGGATAAAGGGCATTTTTGCCCTGCAAAATATCACAGGTTTGATTGTTTTATTTTAGGCAGTCAGGTTTCTCTGCTGGGATGGAGGAATGCAGCTTGTGTTTCACACAGAAACGTGGGTGTGGTGATGCTCTGGCTTCTGCCATTCGAGGAAGGTCCATACCTGCTGATGGGTATGAGAGTTTGAACAGTAACCTGCTCCATTTACATATATTAAAGTAAGTATTTTAACAAAGACAGCTGTGTTCTGGCTAATTCTCCATTCAGTGCCCTGGTCAGCTCTGAAATGCCATCAAGGAGAAGATTGGCCTCGCCAGGGAGAGGTCACGACTACAAAGAGGCAGAGGCAAGGGAGAAGGAGCAAGCGCAACGGGATTTTTCTGAGGACTGTAGATCAATGGGTTGGTCCTTCTGTGCTTCCCACGCTCTTTGTGTTGCATTCCCAAAAGAAATACAGTGCAGGAGGGTGGTGAGAGTCGAACGACATGGCCTGAAACAGCAGCGGTGTGAGCAGGACTCGTGTGGATGTGCTCCACCTCCTGCAAACCAGCAGAGAAAGCTCTCAGTGAAGAAGAAAAAGCCACATTTAATAAGGGAAATTGTTATAATTACATTGCAATGATACCTGGCTCTCACATGTGGCATTAGTGTCACTGAGAGACTTCAAAGCATTGCTAGATAAGTGCTGCTGGGCTCCTGTAGCAGGTAGGGAAACTGAGGCGCACAGCTTTGGTCTTCACTCGAGATGAGGAAACGACTCTGTGCTAGAGATGGAGAAAGATTTTGCTGCTCTCATGCTGGTCAGCCCTAGAGAGCAGCCCAGGTGCTGAGAGAGCCAAAGCACTTGTCCTGCTCGGGAGCATGACCCACCACAAAGCTCGGGTGCCTAAGATGGGATTTAGGTGGAGTTCAGACCTGAACTTTAAAATTTTAAACCCCCCCAACCTTCTGCCTAGCACTGTCTTCTGGGACCTTGCTGTCCATCCCACCTTGCTCCGGGCAGGGTCCCTGCTCAAGTGCATGGAGATTCCTGGAGCCCATTCAGAGTTATTCCAAATCCAGGCCATGACAAAGCTGTCTCCAGACTGGGTTTGCAGGAAGGTTTTTGTGCCTGGCAGGAAGCCTGGGCTGAGATCTGAGCACCTCTGAGCTAAACCTGGTGTAACTCTTGCTTCTTCCTGGGCTGAACTCACACTTGAGCTGAATTTCCCCCTTGGTTTTATGGGCTTGCTCAAATTTTATTGTGAACATAATGACTGGAAAAGGGCAGTCACCAAGGCCTGTTGGAGCAGGTGGTGGCTTTCCAAAGAGGCCAGGAGTCAGCCACACCTGCAGAGCAAATAAACATATGGGTCGCAGAACAAGGGTGCAGGTGATCATATAGAATCATTTTGGTTGGAAAGGACCTTTAAGATCATCAAGTCCAACTGTGATGAGGGAGATAAGAGGGCCTATCCAGCATCTCCTTCCTGGGGTGGGTTTGGCTCTTCCAACCTGAATCCCATCAAAGTTTGCTGAGGTTTTTCCTAGATGACCGGTCTGAGTCAACAGAGAGACGTGAGGCCAGACGGCATGGGGCCCGAGCCTCTGAGCTGGAAGATGTATACCTGCTGCTGTCTTGACAAAGAAACCATCTGTACGTCTTGCTGCTAGCTTGATCGCTGCTTCTAAATTTGATCCTGGCGCACGGAAAAACTTGTCATCTAATAAAGCAGCCAGCTGGAGAAGCCTGTTGGCAGGCTGCAGCGGGGAGCAGTGTCCAGCGTGCATCATGTTTTGGCATGTCCCGTCTCTCTTTCTAGCTGCCTTGGAAGATTTCCCAAGATATTAGCTCTTTATGAAAACAAAAAAAACCCAAACCAATGCCTCTGTTGCAGCACATCACTCCATAACCACCTCCCTGCAGTTAACTGGAGCGGGGGGCCAGAGCAGACAAACAGCTGTACCTCGTGGTAACGCAGCATACTCGCTCTGGATTTCATCCAGCGATGATTATCCCTCTCTGTCTTTTGTGCATACCCTTAAATAGAGATGATCTGACAACAAAATTACTGGAGCAGGCTTCGAGGAAAGTCTGCCGTGGACACTGCCTTGGGGAGGCCTTATGGGGCAGGCATCCTCGAGCGCTGGAAAGCCTGACCTCAACTGAGATATCTGTTTGCTTCAGGTTTTCTAAAAAGCATATAGTGGTATATTTTTCTACCTTATAGCTGGTGCAGCTCATTGAACAATTTATCTCACAGGTGAATTACAGGAAATTAAAGCCATGATACAGGTTCAGTGCATCCAGATGTTAGCGCTGGCAATCACTGATTAGGTTTGGGGGTTTTTGAGGCTCGTATGGCAGCTGGAGGTGGGCACTTACTGTCAGGTTGGCTTTGCACCTCTCCTCTTCTTGTATGAGCTCCTAAGAAAGCAGAGTTTCAGGAGCTGCCCCGCTGCGTCTCCCGCTCAGCACAGGATGACGCCAATTGGGGGACGTTGGCTGGGGTTCAAGGCTCTGGAACGTGTGATGGATGCAACACAGTGATGGCTCCCAGCGTTGCCCAACTGCTAACCACACACAGATGACTGCAATCACAACAATTTGTAGGCATGTTTGACTTCTGTAAGGTTGGGTGACAAAGAGCTTGACAGGAGGACAGGACTGATCTTAATGTCACAATGACCAAATGTTTGTTTCTATTTATGGCTGAGGTTTTTTTAGCTTTTTAACAGATGAGGTTTGCTAATCTGTGGTAATTAAGGATTTTCTCCAGTTCATGAGTAGGTTGGAAAAATATCCGTGTGAGCATTATTTAGCTCTGCTGCCATCTCGAATAATTTAATGTGTTTTTTAATGCTGTTTGTTGAATGAAGCGGGTGTTTGCAAACGATGTCAATGTTGGATTGGAGTTTGTCAACACTGACGTGGTCACGGCTCACTGGGAAGCCAAAGATATTGTGCAAATAGCATGGAAAAAATGGTGATGTGAGTGACCTTTTCTGTGTGATAGGAAGGCTATAATGTATTGTGAGTGGGCTCTTCCATCCAAAGTGGATAGCTAGAGACATCCTTTCAGTCTCCATCCATCCATCCTTGGGACTTTCCACTCCCTTTGACCCCTAGTCCCAACTTCCTTGCAGAGAAGAGAGGAAAAAATACTCAACAGAGATGTCTGCTCTGGGAAAAAAAATGTATTGGTGTAATTGGCCTGATACACCAGGACACTGAAGGCTTTTGAGAAGCATGTAAAACATAAATTATGTTTTTAAAGTAAGATTTTTTTAGTGAGCTTCAGTGTTCGTAAGTGCTTTTAATTCAGCCTTCTAGCATGCTTGGAATAAATTGTGGAGGGGAAGGAAATAAGTGTGTATCAAAAAAATGAGGGTTACCTAATTTAATCTAACATAGTCTTATTTAGGGAACACCCTGGGGATGTGTAATTGGGAGGTAAAATAACCATGTATATAACGTTATGGTCGGCTGTCAGCAAGTGGCTGTGTTCCACGCAGACATCCCAGATGTTTTCTTTAATGAGCGAGCCAATGCTCAGTTTGGGGAGGACAAGCCGTGGTGATGTTAGGTTTTTATTATGTCCTGTTCCGCAGAGAAGCACCGTGCCTTGGAGAAGCGATTTATGAACGCGTTTGTTTCTCGCGTGTCTGCTTTGCTCTGAATTTTCTAATAAGGCGGTTTAACTGGTGTAAATGTGTTACTGAAATGAGCTGGTCCCGATTTTGGGGCTGATTTCTGTTCCACTGGAATGGTAACCTGGGAGGTCACCTGAATCATAGAATCGTTTAGGTTGGAAAAGACCTTTAAGATCATCGAGTCCAACCGTTAGCCCAGCACTGCCAAGGCCACCACTAAACCACGTCCCTCAGCACCACATCTAGAGCAGCCCTGGTCCTGGTGGGTGATACTCCATATAGAGCTACAAATCCAGATGTAGAAATAAACCTGAACAAAGGCGATATACCCCTAGGCTCATGTACATGGTGAACTTGAAAACCAGATGCTTATGAGGAGATCAAATCTATATGTCTGTATATCCTCCCACCACCCCTGTGAATAGTTTCCTCTTTAGCAGCTGACCCCATCACCTGTGTTCAGGGTTTGAATTTGACACCTCTGCTAAGTCTGACGTTTCCTGGCTCTTTGTAACCAGGAAATTTCTCCTTTCTGCTTTTCTGGGCTAGGATACACAATGATATTTGTGAGCCTCTTATCTGCTCCAGGGCTTATGCGTGCGAAACACTGCCCGTGAGCCTGATCTGGGATCCTCCGTCCATCTGCAGCTCTGGGAGAGGCAGAAAAGCAGGAACTTGAGAGATCTTTGTACAATGCAGCAATTCAATATGTTTTAATATTGCAGGAAGCCTGGCTCACCTTAAATTGTCAGTGCTGAACCATACAGCATCCATATGTATCAACTTTCTTCTTTATGAATCACTTGCAAAGCTCATATTTGACTCTAGAAATGTTTCTAAAATTCATTCATCTCTAGCTGTACTGCACTTATCTCCAGGTCAGATACCAGCTCCTAAGTGGGATCTGATACTGATTCAAAACAGATTGAGGCTTTTCAAGAAAGTCCTTTTCTTTAAGTGCACTGTGGCAAATCTGAGTGTTTAATACAGGAGAAAAAAACCCCTTTTTTTCTTTTTTTCAGTCTTGCAGATAGTCTTACAACGTACAACATATTGGCTGTGAAAGTAGGAAGTGTGCCTGTACAAAGGGGAATTTCTGCGAGGGTTTCTGCTCAAGAGGCCAGTGTTTATTGTCAGGCTGCTCGAGGATGAATGAACGAGTGTAAAATCAGGTGATATCAGTATCTGGGGTTACTTCGAGTCAGTGAACTTCAATTGCAGCATGGGTAACACCTCAGGCCCTCTCTTCCAATAGGAAAAGGACTTTTACGGGGCGAAATCAGGAGAGTTTGTCGACCAATGAACGTTTGCTCTGGGAGTGAGTCACATTCATAAAGAGTTTCAAGTTTGTGGTCTGGCAGATCCTGAGAGATGATTAAACCCACATAAAAGACTATTATTAATACAGTTTCTATAGTTCTGCACCCGCGTAATTTGCGCAGATGGGGCAGGGGAAGAAGTATAGAGAGGGGGAAAAAAAATCACTTAACCATACTGGAAGCATGAGTCAGTGCTACCCTGGGTGAAATACAATCCTGTAAATGCTCTGTGGGCTCTGCATACCTGCTGGCACTCTTATCCCGAAATTCCTATCTGGGGCAAAGACAGAAACTTTGGGGGTTGTGGAGCAATTGGCCCGGAGGATTTTTAGCTGTGGTGTTTATCTAAGGCTGCTTTGAAGCAGGTTTCCACCTCCTGCTGTGTGCACGGGGCTCTCTGTGCTGCTCCCCAGTGTTTTGGCTGGGATGGTGACCCCAGGGCCCCATCACTGTTTGGTACTGGGGTAAAATGGAGGGGCCGGTCAGCCCCCAACAGCTTAGCCAGGGTTTTCCTGGAGCGGTACCCGCCGCTGCCTGGCCTCCTGACAAGGTGCTTGTCTTTCCCTTTCCACCGCTGGGACCAATTCACAGATTTATGTAATCATTGTCTTGGAATACTTTGTCTTGATTTTTAACATTAAGATGATTTCTTAATGTTTCTATCCCTGGAAGTCTTCTGTTAGAGAAGATGTTTCTCATTATCGGCTATGAGGTTGCCAGGTCTGGGAAATATTTCTGGTTTGTATTAATCTCTGTGTTACTCCTGGTGTGCATGAGATGTCCCAGAACCAAAGACTATGTCATCCCTGTTTTATCCATAGGAAAAAGATATCACAGGGTACAGGGGGCTTCAGCCCCACTCATGGTACCCCCACCAAAATACCGTAGTTCTGGCTCTGCCATCAGACCTTCAGTCCCCTTGGACAGCAAGCTTGGGGATGCCTGAGGATGCCTGTCCGTGCAGCCCGTGCTCTGCCACCCTCCTGACCTACTTACCTCATTGCAGGAGAGAAATGGGTGCAATTTGAACACACCTTTGCTACTGCAGCAGCAGCTGCCAGGGAAAGTGCTAGAGTAATGGTGGGAAGAGGGGGCAAATTACAGAGCGGCAACCTCCTGACATCAGATCAGAAGTGGCTTAATGGGAAAGAAAAGCAGAGAGGGACCCATACAGTGTCTGGCTGAAGCAGGTGACTGGTGGGGGTGAGAGCTGCCTTCTTTGTCTTGGGAAAACTGCTTGAGACAATTTCCCAACAGAATTTGATCAAAACTTTGTCAGGGAGTGAAAGCATTCAGCAAGGTTCGGCAGGGTCCCTCCATGTATTTAGGGGGCTGCAGCACAGATCTGATCAACAGCTGCTGGTTAGGTCTTCAGATGGACTCTTCTCCACCACATGCAGATACCCAGAAGACAGGAGAGATGTCTGTGGTCCTAATATGCCCCCATGACCCATCCCACCATAGGCTGAGTAGCACAGGGGGATGCCACAAGACACTGGGCCCCTGTGTGCATGGGGGAAGTGTGAGCAAGACTACCTTCATCTTCACCTTCTACCCTGCTTGGGGACTCTGCAAGGACATGCAAAAACTTTCACGTTACATTCTCCTCCTGGGCAGGAGGGAAAAGGACTTCTTTATCACCTGGCCCCACAGGCTGCTCCACCAGGCCGGTTGTTTGACTGGTGACCGGATCAGATCCCGGTTGAGGTCACGCTATTCCAACCTGATTACACCCTGCAATTCTCTGCCTAGGTAAATAATCCCACACCAGCTTCAGGAAGGGCAGTCCCAGACTGAATTAAATATTTCTATAAGCAAATACTGTTCTAGTATTTTTGGAATGAGACTTTAAAAAAAAAAAATTGCTGTTCCTCAAGACCTGAAAGACCCTGTCCACCTCTGTTCTGCTGCTGTGCCAGACAGAATGTTATCCTGAGATTTACAAACACTAAAATAGGTCATTTCCCATCAAATATATGTGTCGGGAAGGCTGTTCTCATCCTGCTGAAGACATAAAGTGCAGCTGATTTCAGCCATACCGACTGGTTCATTCACATTTTTAGGGCTTTTCGTATGGAAAGGAGCTAGAAAATAATTTTCTCAGATCTGCCTTAAAAGGAGAGCTGGTAGCAGTGATTGCTCACGGCTCTGCTCCAGAGAACGGTACAATCCTGCTCGTCCCATGCCCAAGGGGAGCTCTGAGCTGGTACCCTTCAAGGTACATGATCTCCTCCCTGGGGTGGGAGTCTCTTGGACAAATAGCTCCTTGGATAGGGCCAAACTGGTTGATGTAGCTCAGCATCAGAGCAAATGATGCAGCCAGCTCTGCTGTGTGCTCCACGGGTGGAGAAAGCCCTCTCTAACTACAGTTTTTGAATAATAGGAGCAAGACTTGGGCTGAGTGTGTTCTGCTCTGAAGGTATCGCTGTGGCTGGGGCAGCTTTGGCTCATGTGCCGAGGAGAGCCGAAAGGGGATTCAACTTGTGACAGCTTCCCTGGATGGCTTGGGGAGCTGGGAACACTTATCTGGGCATGGTTCAGCCAGCAGATTTAGCTAATCTCCTCGTTGTTACCTCTTCCTGTTATTTATCACTCTCTAGCCGTTGCATGTGTTTCACATTAGCTGGTAAAGGCTTGGGGCAGGGGCTCCAAGTACATGGCTCTTACTTGCAGGGTTAGCGGGAAGGAACCTCAGCTGGAAATGACAACCAGGCATGTCATCATCAGGATGTATCTAATGAAAGCCTCATCATATGGTCCATGGACAAATAACTCCCCATGGCCAAAAATCACCATGTACATGTGCTGCCCATCTTCAAGGGAAGAAACAGGTTGTCTGGAGAGGTGGTAGATGCCCCATCTCTGGAAACATTCCAGGTCGGGTTGGAGGGGCTCTGAGCAACCTGATCTAGTTGAAGATGTCCCTGCTCATGGCAGGGAGCTTGGACTAGATGGCCTTTGAAGGTCCCTTCCAACTCAAACGTTTCTGTGATTTGTTCTATGATTCTATAAACAAGGGCAGCTGTTGAGGGACCCTACCATGACCTACAGGGTGGGAAGGGTCCCAGTGAGACCATGAACTGAACGTGCCACTTGAGAGCCAGGAACTGCCCATCCCCGAGCTGGGCTGAGCCGTGTTTTACCCAACGGGTTTTTGCTGTTTGCATAAGACGGGTGTTATGGGAATGCGCCAGCCTGTAAAAGCACCAGGTGCTGTTAAAGCATCCCGTCCTGCAAGCTTGGAAGGGTTGGTGGGGTCCCCGCTCTCTGTCCAGATCTTTCACTGGAGAAGGGAAAGCCTATCATCGCACAAGTATTTAAAAAAGAACCCAACTACGAAGGCTTTCCCTAAGTTAATTCACAGAATCACAGAATCAATCAGGTTGGAAGAGCCCTCTGGGATCATCGAGTCCAACCATTGCCCTGACACCATCATGTCAACTAGACCAGGGCACTAAGCAAAGTAATTCTGCAAAGCTATCTTTCTTCTTTTTTTTCCCCCCAGCAAATTTACAGTTCTGACAGACAGGCAGAAATGTCTCGCTACAGAGAAATTTGCGGGGTTTGATCTTCTGAGAAAGTTTCAGAGCAGTTACTCGAGGCGGGGGTTTTTTTTTTTGCAGAATTAATTCAGCGGATATTCTTGTGCTACGCAGTGACAGAAGAAACTTTCAACACGGGCTGAGATGCTTCTCATTTCCTTGAAACATTAGCTGGGGAATTTGGTTTGCTGCCATCAGCTGCTGCTTTTCAAAGAAAACCCCCAGTGCAATCTCGTATCAGTAAAATATAAAAAAAAAATCTCTGCTGAGCCCTACTCCCATGCCTGGGTCGCTTGCTGTAAGCCTGGGAGGTATGAGTTTGGAGAGAATCAAACATATCAGCCCTGCATGTAAGCATTCATAAAATATATTTTTAAAAACCCATTAACGAATGTCGGTTAATTATGCTGATTGAAGCATATTAATACTCAGCTTTAGTTTTGCCATTCTGAAGAAATCCACATCTTCAATCATGATTTTTCCTTTTTTCTTTCCCCTCAAACCAATCTCTGGATTGATGGATCACAATCGTAGGTAGATGCTTTTGCTTTTCGCCTGTAGCTGTATGCTATTGAGGTAAATGCTATAATCCGACAATAACAAAATTGTCCCTTCTAACGATCTACCTTGAAATTATTCCATTGTCTGTTTAGCATCTCTGTAGCCTAATCCTCAAACAACACAGTATTAGGAGCTAATATTTTTTTTCTGAAATAGACACTTTGCAACTTTTTTTTTCCCCAAAAAAAATTTGGAAAGTGGATTTATTTGAATGCTTTATAGAGGCAGAACCATCCCTGGGTGCTGGTGCTATTAGTTTCTCATTTTTGTAGTTATCAGGATTTAGACTTTAAAAAAAAAAAAACAAACCTCTGAAAAAAGTTCTGTTGATGCTAATTTGTTGGCCAATTATTTCCTGAGGAAGTAACTGTTGCACTCTAGAATTCAAAAGAGAAACTGAAAATTTTGCTTCCTGATAGTTCCTTCTGGTTTTATATGATGATATGATGGAAAAATACAGTAGATGTAGGAATACAGGTAGAAAGAAAACAATTAATTGTAGAAGTGCTTAGCGATCTTGAACTCAACCAGGAGCCTGTTTCCAGAAATGAAAGTGTCTCCTGGAAGAGTCCCTCCTCACCTCTGTCTTATAGAGGCATTTGAATTCATTGTCAGCTTTAGCCCTGGCTTTCTCATTTATTATATTAGTTAAAAGTTCATCACTTCCCTATCTCTTCTTCCCAACACAGAAAATTGCTTGCAATCACAGTGGCTTGTTAGAAATCATATATTCAGTGAGGCTCGTTTACCTTTGGACTTGATGATCTTAAAGGTTCTTTCCAACCAAAATGATTCTATGATTTTTGAGCTTTTTGATCATTGTTTTTTTTAGAATCCACAAGAAACAGTTTTGGGTTTTAGGTTGGCGACAGCTAAAGTTTTCCTGTAAGCACAGAAGCTCGGGAGCTAAGATTTTAAAGAAACCACTAAACACCATGAACCTCAGGGGGTGGTAAGAGTGGAGAAGAGTGAGGCAGCTCTGATTTCATTTAGTAATCCCATCGTGAAAGGTACTGGTCTGCTTTGGACATGCAAGGCTCAGCTCGTGTGTGATTCCACCGCTTGCCTCTGCTTTTAGTTTATAAAGAAGTCATACAACGGAAACAGAGATGTCTTTTTCTGCTGTTTGATGCCTGCTAAATGATTGTGAAGGTCCTTTAGGCACGTTTCCAACTCTGAGAAGGGATATGATGGTGCTGATGAGTTTTAGTACAGGAAGCGATAATGTGTGGTTTCCATGTGGAACTGAAAGCTTGTGCTAACATCCTCCCAAGGAGGGGAAGACTTCAGCCCCATGCAGAGCAGCTATTCAATGGTCTTGTACCACCTTTGTTGAACAAATATGGAAACATTTTGGTTTTCAGTATGTTTTATTCATTTCTAAAGTGCTGCAGACTATTATTTAGATATAATTTGACTTCCAGAGAATATTGAAAATGTTAACATGTAAAATCACTTTTTACCTGGTCAAGACTCAAGAAATAATTTCATTCTCTAACAACTCACTGATTCATGCAGCCTCAACCCCACTGTTAATAAAGGAGACAGCAAGGGATGAAGATACGTGACAGGAGGTGGCTTATGCTTAGCAAGCTCTACAGAACATGGAGCAATTTGGAAGTGGACTATTGACACCTCGGTATTCTCAGCCCCATTTTGTGCTCTTGAGTCCAACTGGTAAAGAGAAATTATGAGGGGTAGGTTGCTGCCCTGAGCTGTAGTCATTGAAGACTGAGAGGTGTCTCTGGGCTGGAAATAAGGAACAGACTCATCAGGCAACTTCCTAAGAGTGTGCTGCTTCACTAAGATGCATTTGCAAATGCAATGGGTTTTGACCATATGATAAATTAGGGGTTTATTTGCAAAGTTGCCCATTGTGGCTTGATGGAGCTAAAAGGCCTTAAGTGTGGTAGATGGCTCACGTTGAGACAGATAGCAGTGGGGGTGCTGAAACAAAAATAGCATTTAGAAGCTGTAGAAAAGTCCTGAACAGCATCAGCTGGTGCCACATAATGTAGGCTGTTATTTGACTTAGACGCAACCGTTTCAGTGAGGTACTTGGGCCAAGGAGCGTGTCAAGGTATAGGTGAGCAATAATGGTGTTCCTGCTGAGTAATATGCAGACATCAGGTAGAAAGCACTGCACGTTTCTTAGGGACCATGAGTTCACACATGTGTTCAACTATCTTGCTACAGGTCAGAGACCTTTCTTGAGTTTTTTGGTCACTGGAGACACCTTTATCCCTCCCACACCTGACCATCAGCAACTCATGACCCAATAGTGTCTGACCCGAAGCAAACCTCAATGCCCATCAAAGCAGTGCTTTGGGGAGGTAGCATTGAGTGATCATGTCCCTGTATCCCAGTTTGAAGACTAACCACCCCCAGAGGAGGAGAATACCTTGTTGTGTCTCAGCTCACGCTCACCCAGCTGTACCACTAGACAAGACAGACAGATGAAAGAGTACGTGAGGCTGAAAACATAGATTTGGAGTGAAGGAACAAAGATAAAAGACAAAACAAGCAAATACCTTCTTAAGGTTGTGCTTAATTACAGAGATGGTGCTTAGCTGGCTCAGCACTTTGGCTGGCAAATGCTGCTCTTTCTCCTGGAAAGAAGCAGCTGGAGCCACTTTCTCTTTCCTCCAGTAACTAAGACAGATCCTGAATCTTTGTTTCCTCTCCTCTGGAAGAGGAAACAGTCCAGAGCAAAATCTGTGACCCTTCTGGGTAACAAGCCCAAGCTCAAGTACCCCTAGTTGTGTGTGTGTGTGTGTGTTCAAGAAAGCTCCACGGCTTGTTCTCTGTGACGGGGTGGTGGGACAGCACATGGACTTGGGAGAGGTCAAGTCCTGTCCTCCTGAAACCTTCTGTGAACGTTTGCATCTTAGTTTGCACTTTGCTGGCCTCTGGCTACTTTCTCCCTCTTCAGCTCTCTAAAGATGTATCAGTAAAACTCTATATCTTGAGAATAGCCTGACTTCACTAGCTGAGGTTTTGTATTCTAGAAGCACTATATGACAAAGTCCATGGGTACTTTGTTGGGGGGCTGTGCAAGGTAGCCAAGAAAAGGAAACCTGCTGCCAATAGGTATTCCCATACACGAGGCCAAACCTTCCATGGGAAAAAGTCAGAGGCCCAGGAAATAATAAGAGTTGAAAACACTGGCCGTAGGGTTCAGACCCATTACGTTAAAAATTAACAGAGACATGTGAAAACCTCAGCCCACATCTGTGGCTCATAAGTGAAGGTTTACGGTTGAACAAATTAGTGCTGAAGTCTCATCGAATTGACTCGTTGAATTCACTGGACTTCGGGTAGGTCTTTTAAAGGCTGCATTTTGCTTTTCAGCACTTTTCCACATTATGTGAGACAAGTAACAACATCAGCGTTCTGTGGAAATCCAGTCTTGTCCTCTCTTGACATCTTCATGGCTTGCAAAATATACGGTGCAGCCAGCCAGATAGCTAAGGCATGCACTGTGAGTGTAAACTCCTTTTATTAAAGGGTAATGAGGTTTAAGATGGAAAACAAGTGCTGGTATATGTGGGTAGATACCAGCACTGAAATGGAAGTGCCTAGGAGAGCCTCCTGATAATTACTGTGTGCATCTGCTTCTGTTTATTTTGCATCCAAAAGCAAGCAAGAGCTTGATGGCTGCGTGCTAAACGCCGTGTATTCCCAGGAGATGGTCACTTGGCTGTCAGGTGGAGATGCTGTGAAGAAACATGAGCTTGTTTAGAAGGCCTTATTTGAAGAGGTAAATGAAGACAGGATGTCCTCAGAAGTCTTGACCCAACCATCTCCAAGGGCTATGCCTTTGGGATGGCTAAACCAGAGACCCCAGTGCTAACAGAGGCTGATTTGGGGAGGATCGTGGCACTAGAACTGATTTTTTTTTTTTTACTAGATGAGAGGGAACATTTCATCCTTCCAACTTTTCGGTCATTAATCTGAAGAGGAATTTGTTTGTACAACCTGAATTTCTAGGGAATTCCCAAAAGCATTTCTGTTTGCTGGAATCTTCTCAGCACCCAGAGCCGTTCTCATGTCACGCTAGCTTCATTCTTTTCCTCCTGCCATCCATTATCCTGTACGTGCCTAGCTGCCTTCATGCTTTGCCTCCCAACATCATTTACATAAGAGTAAAATTAGCAGCTTGAGTAATTATGAATAAGTCACATTAGACAAAGAGGCCTTTAGGCTGAATGTAGGAAGCCAAAATGTCTGGCATCTCAAACCTTCAAGGCACTGAATGGCGGGGAAAGGATCCTTTTTTCTGTCTTTTGGAGTTTCCCAGTGATGCCAAGGGGTTTAGGAACCCAAATCCCATTGATACTCAGCGGGAGGCTGGTGTGGACATGGGAGGTGCTCAGTGTGCAAACGTTCAAGGTGCCTGAGCTGTGGTCTTTGGTCTGGCTCAGCTTTGTAGACCTCTTCTCTGTAGGTTGGCCATGTGCAGTGCCCAGCCATGAGCACCCCTACCCATCTGCATCCCCCCAGGTTGTTCTGCTGCTTGACGCGATGCTGCGGTGCCGAACATCACCGAGCTGTTACTGAGAGCAAGAGGTTGGACTCAGGCCCCGCTCATCCCTGGTCAAGGGCTGGGCAAGCAACGCTGCACCTGATTTAAAAGAAAAAAGAAAAAAGGTCTGTGTTAGCGTTGGTGTTTTCCAGACTGAAAGGCTTACCAGCCACATCTAATGAGGAGAACTGGTGCTGCTGAGCTGAGGCCAGGACAACAGCTGGTGCTAGTAAAAATAATGATGGTTTTTACTAGGAAAAAACTACTCACTGACAGCAGAAAAAGAGTTTTACTTGAGTAGAAACTGCAGGGCCTGTCTCCTCATAGCCAGATATAAAAAAAAAGTGTTAAAAGGAGAGCTTGTAAAGAGCTAGTGGTGGTGTCGCCAAGGCCTGATGAAAATAAAGGCGTCTATTTCAATTTTTGCATATATTCACCCGCTTACTTGCATAAAAAGCAGCTTGCTTTTGTTTAAAAATATTAAAATACATGTGAAAACCATGAGGCTTATGGACAATTTTCCAAAGGGTACCACCACAATTTCCCCCAGGAATAACCGTACCTGCTCGGTGGCAAACTTCTGTGCTGAAAACCCCTTGAGATGGATCTAATCTGTTTTTTTTTTTTAGGTTTTGAGTTAAGCACTGGAGGTTCACTTTTGAAGTGCAAAACCCAGAGATGACATCAGGACACGCAAGTACAGAATAATTGTCATGGGTCCCAGCAGAGCCAGACTGATACGAGCGTGCATCTGACCATCAGATTTTAATCGCAGCCAAAGATAGTCTCAGGTTTTTTTAGGCTTTTTCTTGTTCCATGCCATAAAGAGAATGAAGTGCTTCCCCCATCATTTATGTATGGAAAAGGTCTGGTTCTGAAATTGTGCACTTCCCACTTGGAAACAGATGACTGGTTTACAGCTCGCTGGGTTTCAGTATTACTCCCCCAAAATATTTCATGAAATGACACATTTCAAGAGCATGATTTTTTTTTTTCTTACACCGTGAGACCTATTTGCATTTCATTTTTTTGATTCTGGCCTCTCATCGTTTCCTGGTCCCTCAAAGCTTTTTTTTTTTTTTCTGTTACCACTTTGTATCATTTTGATATATTTGCTCTGCCAGGATTTCTGTTTTATTCCAGATGTCGTATTTCTTTGGGATTTTGGTCAGTCTGGCCAGCTACAACATGTAGAGCTTTGTTTGGCAGAGATGTTGAATAGCTTCTCCGTGAGCACAGTTTACTGTACACAAAGACATTGGGGAGGAGAAATTTCCTTGTGCCTTTCTCTTTTTTTTTTTTTTCTTCTTTCCCCCTAATTCAGCCTCTTCTTCCTTTAGATCTGCTCTCCCAGTGCTGCTGCTAGATGTGAATTTGCTTAAAGATTCATTTTACCATCTGCAATCCGCTGATTCGCCCAACCTTTCATGGGCTTGCTTCCTAACAAAAGGGATTTGGGAACTTTTTTTCCTGAGTTTTCTTTTAGTGTTGCTAAGAAAGTGAAGGGGGTCACAGTCTTTCATCCCTGTTGCTTCATTTTTAACGGCTAATTTGAGATGATATCACGGGGCAGGGAGTTCCCCAGGTATGCTTCACATTGTATGAAATCGCTCACAAACCCTTTGACTCATTTTTATTCTGCTCTTCAATATTCCCACTTGGTCACTGTGAATTTTGCTTGCCTCAGTACCAGCTTCATAAAGACACTGTGAATCTCTTCTTACAATATTTTGGCTTCTTAACAAGTAGTCGTTTGTCTGCTATAAATCCTTAGGTATATTTTACATTGTTTTCCCTGCAAAGATAATTTTAAGCAAAGTTGCAGTATTGCAGATACTGAAAGGTCATGGGAACCTCTTGCTAAGATGATTAGTCCAACTTCTTCCTATCAATAGCTGTAAGTGGCGTTAGCATTTTAAAAGGAGTACTGTGTGAGCATTAAAAGACATTTTTTTTCCCAAGTGCACATTGAAAAGCACTTTTATCCCATGTCTAGGGCTGGGCGCTAACTGGAGCTCTATCACTATGGGCTGATGTTTTCTATTCAGGGGCTCACAGTGAATGCATTGTTCAAAGGAGAACTGAGCTGCAGAGGTTGGAACAATTTCATAAGCATAAAATTATTGCAAGGTGTCTATGAGGAGCCTTCAGACGGAAGGGAAATCCTACGATGCAGGCTGTTAAGGAAATGAGCTGTACAACTCTAAGAATGGAAAAGATAAATAAAAACCCCAAAGCTGGCTCTTCCCTTTGCTTTGCTCAGTTTATTTTTACCAGGAGCTGGACAGAAAACTTCATGTTATACATAGAGCAAATAGATTGTCCTGAATTTGTCCAAGGATTTACTAACAAGCTCTTTGCTTGTTAGTGTTTCCTTCCAGCACCAAGCATCCCTGTCCGGCATGGTGGCCATTAGCAGCTGGCCACGGCAGTGACGCTGTAAGGACATGGACACTTATTTTTCTAAACCCTGAGAGATACAACTCTAATTTGAGCCCCCTGCGCAAATGGATTTAATTTCTCAAATGGCTGCTTGTCTTTTTTTTATTTGCAGCATCTGGAGTCTTTAAGAATCACAGAATCACAGAATGGTTTTTATTAGAAAGGACCTTTAAGATCATCGAGTCCAACCGTTAACCCAGCACTGCCAAGCCCACCACTAAACCATGTCCCTCAGCACCACATCTACACGGCTTTTAAATCCCTCCAGGGATGGGGACTCCACCACTGCCCTGGGCAGCCTGTTCCAATGCTTGACAACCCTTTCAGTGAAGAAATTTTCCCTGATCTCCAATCTAAACCTCCCCTGGCACAACTTGAGGCCAACTTGAGGCCGTTTCCTCTCCTTCTATCACTGTTACCTGGGAGACGAGACCAACACCCACCTCACTACACCCTCCTTTCAGGTAGCTGTAGACAGCAATAAGGTCTCCCCTCAGCCTCCTTTTTTCCAGACTAAGGAAAGTTGTAGGCTGGGAGCCCTCATCTCCATGGGCTGCACCCGTTGTTTTGAGGAGTGGGCTGGAGGCCACCTTTTTAGAAACGCCATGTATTGTCCTTGGCACAGAGACTTCCTGCTGATCAACCTGAGCCTGGCTGACCACCCCTGTCAGATTATTCATGTTAAGTGCATTTCTACCAATACTGAGGGCTAAATGTGTTCCTTGGTGGCTTTTCTGCTCCCTCTAGGTATTTGTTGGCATGCCCACATCACAGGCTGCTCTCATACTTGCTCAGCTCTTAGTAAGAGGAAGAGAAATCAACTTGGAAGGACACCAACTTCTGCAGGGGAAGGATTAAAACATCAGGCAATTACTGAGAACTCTCCTGTGCAGTGACGACAAATATCCTGATTCAACTGGAGAAAGACAAAGCCGTCCCCCAAGTAAGATCAGGGTTGGCTAGCACAGCAGGAAGAACAAGATGTGATTTTGGAGTTTGTTCTCTCTGAAAAGGACAGACCATGCTTCAGAGAATCTTTCTTGTATTTCTTATGAAGTGTTGCTTCCCACTGAAAGGCTGATTCACGGTGCCAAAGGCTTCTTCAGCAAAGCAAAATTATCCAGTTCCTCCTTGTTTCCCCCCCACTATTCACAATAACTTGTATTTGGCTAAAGTACGCTATTGAGCAAGGCACTGTCTGGAGCTGAAGATATGAAGAAATGCAGATCTATCATCTCCCATTACAGTTGTCCCATGCGGTTAATCAAACACTCTGCAAAAAGACACTTTATTCTTAATTTGCAGTTGGCTGGCTTCAGCTGCTGGGGGTCCATTAGTACCTATTTACTTTTTCCCAGTCCAGGCTCTCACATGCAGTGATCAAGACATCCTTCAACCTTCCTTTTGCTAAACCAGAGAGGAGGGTGCCCTTGGACCCCAAGATGGATAGAGTCTGCTATGAGACCTTCCAGTAGGCAAGGATCTCAGCCTGCAAATGCCCATAGCTTGGTGTAATATCTAAAAATCTTACCACCTCAGGTGTGGATTTAATAACCCCCTTTCCTTAGCTAGCTCGTTAGCCTAGAGCAAACCTGTTAGCTTAGAGGGCGTGCACAGTTATTCTGCTTCAACTCTGAGCACTCCTGACTGCAGGCAGCTCAGGAGAGACCTTCATCCCACTCTCCTCAAACAACAGGTCTGGGGTGAGAGCTGAAGGGCAGTTTGGGTCTGTCTGCACCTATGCGTGCGTGCACAGGCTATTTTGGTGAGGAGTCCCCTGTGCTTCAGCACCCACAGCTCACCCTGCCATGCTCAGGAGCCAGGTATTTCCCAACCCCTCTGCTGTGGGGATGCAGCAGCCCCAGCTGGAGCTGCAAACCCTCCACTGAGGTGGATGAACACGCAGCTGCGTTTGCTTTACATCTTCCTTTTGGTGCAGAGACTTGCAAATATTTCTACTACCTTCAAATAATTTGTCCAGTCCTTTTTTTTTCCATCTCTACCAACTTTCTTGGTATCATTGCAGATGCATCTGCTATGCATCATCAATGTGGTATCATTGCATCTGCATCTTTGCCAGCTGAAACTTTCCAGGACACATTTTCCCACCGTGTAGATAACAACTACAACTGCAACTTTCCATACAGCTCAGTGAAAACGGGATTTGTCTGAATACGTTTGCCTGGCTGAGGGATCCTCATCATCCTGCGTGCAACTGCCCTGCCCTCAATGAGAGCTGCCCTCCTGCCAATGCTAATATTACCCGCAGATTTTATCAGCAGTGTCATGTAGGCGTATTTCAGGCTTATTGATTAAAAAGGTCAATTAACGCTGCAATATTTCCCACCTAAAAAAAAAAAAAAAAATCAGAGTTGATTCCAAATTCTTGAGATTCCAAAGCCATGAGAGTCTTTCTTTAAAAGGAGCGGAGAGATGATGCTGCATGAAGGAAATTGGCTCTTGAGTTGGAAATTTTTATAGTTTCTACCCACCCTGATATCTACAGATATATTCCCTCCCATCACAGTACCTGTGGGGCAGACGTAGCTGGAGATGAGGATGTTTTGGTTGTGGTGTTTCTTTTGTGTAGGAATTCTTTTTTTTTTTTCTCTGGGAAAAATGTGCCAGCCTCTGTAAGTGCTCCTCGGTGGGAGTTCAACAGCCTTGTTGGTTTTGAGAGCGTGTCAAAGGGCAAGAACAGACAAACTCAGGCCGTAACACAAATATAAAAACTCTGGGAAATTCAAGGGTGGGTAGATCTGAGGTTCTGCCCTGGGCCCATTCCTAAATTGAAACAGTCCATCCAATGTCACTGCCCCTGCTTCTCCTCGGAAACTCTTCTGCTCCGTCACCCCAAAGCACACGTGCAAGGCTTGGGTGCTCTCACAGGGGTTGTGCTGTCAGCAGTAGTATTTTCCACCCTGGGAGTCCAATGTTGACAGTGGGATTATCTTTTGGCCGAGGCTGATATGAAGGAACAAACCAGAGCAAATATTTCATTTGTATTTAATACACACCCTCAGTGAAACTGTTGTGGGGCATGTGACTGCTGAAAAAGTACAGTCTGAATTTCAATCTTAATTAATTCCGTGCAAAGAAATTAGGAAAGCATTGTCAATATGAGTGCGTGCAGCAAAAATACAGCCCACAACAGAGTCGATATAGAGTAGTATTCTGCAATGCTCATTTTTTTGTCCCTTCACTTTAGACAGTGGACAGTACATGATTTTGTTGGTCTCATCTACCACTGGAACTGGTCTGGAGCATTTCTTGTAAGTATTTCTTAAATGGGTACCGACAGGTTAAATAAATTCACTTGCAGTTATCAATAAAGCAACTTACACAGCGGAAGGAATGAGCAATCTGATTTTGTCTTAAGCTTTTATGCAGTTCCTTTTTGAGACTGGTGGGAGGACAAGATCATTCCTATGGGAAACATAGTGGATGGGGTGGGATGAACCGTAACTCTCTTTATATGAAGGGTAGGATACAGAAATTACTTGATTGCTTTTTCTAAGGAGAGATTTTGCTGATGTTCTGTTTGGTTTTCTTTGCTTGTCTAGAGTGGATGAGAGAACTATGGTAAAATTAAGATTTTTCTGGCTCTGGTGGCAAATTGACAGTTCTTGACTAAGAGGCTGATATTATAAATCAATGGTCATACTTAATCTGTTGAAGTTATCATAGGATCCTAGGGCAGTCTCACTTGAGCATCTTCTCACTGCCTTAGGGAAATGTATAGTGAGCAGGGTAGGAAAAGGCCAGCTCCAAGACACAAGGGTGGCCCAGCTTGTGGAAACAGCAGCCCCCAGGGTAGCTCCTGGTCTTTGCTGGCAGCTGGGGTGGTTCAGCAGCTAAAAATCCCAACAACAGTGGTGCAAGTTCTGGTTTGGTTGAGGGGCACCTGGAATCGTTGCGTTCCCAGTGTGGCTGTGGCCTGTCGGGTTAACAACGCAACCTTTTGTCTCAGCCTGGCTTTTGAAGTCTAAAGGCAGTGTTCCCCTTTTAATGAGGCTTAAAGGAGAAAATAGGGTCCTTGAAGCCCTCACATGGCTGTGCAACGTCATTCATAGAATCATAGAATGGTTTGGGTTGGAAGGGACCTTAAAGATCATCTAGTTCCAACCCCCCTGCCATGGGCAGGAACACCTTCCTCTAGACCAGGTTGCTCCAAGCCCCATCCAACCTGGCCTTGAACACTGCCAGGGTTTATTCCAGTATATGAAACATACAACTGCACAAGTTTTGTGGAATCAACTCATAAGATCTCAAGCAATACCACTTCAGATTTTCGTCAGTTTCTGCCCCAAACTGGATCCAACAGTTCAGAATGGTTAAATAAATAAAAGAAGCCTAGCAAGGAATATCTACCTGTTTGTTTCTGCATGGAGGCTTCCCAGTTTTCCTGCACCAGCTCTGCAAGAGAGTCCCGACGTCACAAGGAGTTACAGCATCAGACCAGACTTCTCAAATCCCTCTTTGGTTTATTTGGCAAGCTGATTCTGGAGCCAAATACTTCCATTGTGTACCATATGTATGGACAGAAAGGTATAGTAAAACACGAGCAGAGATCCCCTTTCATTTCATTTTAGAGAAATCACAAGTATTTATCTCTTTTTTTTTTTTTTAAACTTTACTCTGCCGTTGTCAACCTTCCTGTCAGCACCACCATCTCTACAACACAAAAAACAAAATTACGATGAAATTTTGGTGTTATAGTTAAGAAGCAGCAGTGATCTGAAAACGAATTTGATAAACTTTAATTTATTGCATCTCAGTAGCTATCTTCAGTCTCATCTTTCTTTCCAATTATATTATTATATGCAAAACAATATATCTAAATATATAGCAGACTGTTTGTATTAAGAACACCCTGTGCTGAACCCAGGGCTTCCTTTCAGTCCCGAGGAGCCTAGCAAACGCCAAGCAGCCATCAATGTTTAAGGCTTTGGCATAACTAAGGGATAAGAAATACGCTGGTCCTCACCAAGCAAAAAAGCTAGGAGAGAGGCTGACTCTTATCTTCTCCCAAACACAACCTGGTATTTCATTGCTGTGTGGATCTTTCAATCCAAATATCGCATGGTTGAATACTTTGAGGACTCCCAGGATGAGGAGGCTGTGTCCATGTTTGCAAGGTCAGAGCACTTCTTCAATGCATCTTCCAGTTGGGTTTAAGCTGGTTTGTGTACCCAGAGCCAGATCCCTTCTAGGAGTCAAGACAAGGGAATGAGGACCTTTCAGAGATTTACCCCAAATGCACGTTCCCGAGCCAAAACGAAGCTCTGATGTGGACAAAGGGCCAAGCTTTCGGACACAAGCAGATTAAAAGTGGGTGCTCTGGCTGTCACTGCCCCCAGGTACTTGTCCTCCCCCTCGCCCGGGATCCCCATCTCTGTTGCACGGGTGGTTAAGCTCCCACGGAGCAGCTGCTCAACAGCTGCAGGTTACACTTCACATATGAAAGAAACCCCAAATCTGTGTGAAATTTCCAGTGGTTTAACAGCTGTTGCTTGAGCCAGGCTGTCTGTGTCACGTATACGGGGACACTGGAGGGGAAAGAGGCAGGACAGACAGCTGGGAGCAGTAATTTCTCCAGCCGCTTAGTTTTAATCTGCTTTTGCTCATGTCAGAGCCTTTTGAGTGAAAATTTGAGAATGGAGAAGCCTTTGGATTTATTTTCCTCCCTTTTCTCACCCTCTACCCCACGATTGCAGTGAGTCTAGTGTGAGCCAAACCCTGTCATTAAGGGATTTATTTCTAGGGAGACTTTTTGGTGGGATTCATTGCAACTTATTTTAAATGTCTGAGCAAGTCAAATGCTCATTCTTGTGAATGGAGAGGAGTAGCATCCAGGAATGGTCACTTGAGCTGAATTAGCTATCGGTTTTAGAGAAAGACAGTTTGCTTTCTGAAGACTGGAGTCTTCTCTGACTCTAAAGTTACTTTTTTTGGCTGAAGTGCTGGGGGTAGATCCCAGTATGTGCTGGTTCTTCTGGGAAGGGGAAGGTGTTCTGGCAAGATGAGAAACTTTTGAAGCAGAAGTGCCGCTAAAAATCAGGAAATTAGTTGTGTACTTTGAAAAAACCATGCAGAGCAATTTGCCAAAGGATCTGGAGGGTGCTTAAAATATCTACATATTAATGGGCTGTGGTGTGACCAACTGACTAACCTTGTTTGCCTGTGGAGAGGGAGGGTTTTATGCTCAGGACATAGCAGGGGAAAGTCTGGGTCACCAGAAGGGCTTCGTTTACCTCAGTCAACAACAAAGTGCAGGATAAAATCTGTGGTATTACTGGGATTTATTCTAAAAGCACCTGGTACAAACACTTCTTTTTATATCCTGATGTTTTGCATTCTCTCTGCATTTATAAAAATAAAATGACCCATTAATTCTTAATCAAAACCAGTTCTCAATTCTATTTTTTACTGAAATTGTATTTACGCCAGGAGTCCCTTATTTGCTTTTAAATGTGGATTCGGGTTAACCACAAAGTGCCGTGATTTTTAGCTGTGGGAAATACAGCTGTCGGCAGAGGTGATGCCTCTGAACCGAAGTTAAAGCCCACATAGCACATGCTGAGGAGGTCGTGTCTTCCCAGCACTGCTTGGCTGTATTTCGGCTGGTATTTCCCTGCACCGTTGCTTGCCTGATGAGTCTCCTGTAACGTAACATCAGTCTCTGTTCAGATAATAACTCCATCAAGGAATTATGTCTAGCTGGAACAGGGTCTCCTGCAAGGAGGCAGTGGATAGGTCACTTCTCTCTTGGTCTTGGTTGCTCTGGTTGAAATCGTAACTTGAGATACAGTTTGAGTGCAAGATCAACATGGTTTGGGTCTTAGTGTCCCAAAAAACCTCGGCCATGCAGGATGCCATTCCTGCACCCCAACCCTCCCTGCACATCTAATGGCGCCACAGGGATGGGACATCAGGAAGGGAGAGAGACGCTGATGCAGAGAGGAGACCTTGAGCTGAAGATGTTATGCCGGGGGAAGCTCTGCATCTCCTGTGGCTTCCCCAGCAGCTTGAACACAGCTTTAGTAACCCCCAAACACTCCATGAGCCGCAGAAACGGGAGTTTTCTCTTTGTGCCTGTGGGGTGCAAGCTGCAGGGCTTGTGCCCAAGGATGGCTGGAGGAGGCCAGGACAGCTGGAGGCCTCCAAACTGGTGGGAGCTGGGCTGGTGCCCAGCAACTATTGGGATGAGACCATGGACATACTCTCCATGGAAGAGGGCTGGAGCCCCTCTCCTATGAAGACAGGCTGAGAGAGTTGGGGCTGTTCAGCCTGGAGAACAGAAGGCTCCGGGGAGACCTTCTAGCAGCCTTTCAGTACCTGAAGGGTCTCAGGAAAGCTGGAGAGGGGCTTTTTACAAGGGCATGGAGTGACAGGACGAGGGGCAACGGTTTTAAACTGAAAGAGGGGAGATTTAGGTGAGCTATTAGGAAGAAATTCTTTGCTGCGAGGGTGGTGAGACACTGGCCCAGGTTGCCCAGTGAAGCTGTGGCTGCCCCCTCCCTGGCAGTGTTCAAGGCCAGGTTGGATGGGGCTTGGAGCAGCCTGGTCTAGTGGAAGGTGTCCCTGCCTGTGGCAGGGGGATTGGACTAGATGATCTTTCGAGGTCCCTTCCAATCCCTAACATTCTGTGATTCTGTGATCTTTAAGGTCCTTCCAACCCAAACCATTCCATGATTCTATGAAGGGAGAGCAGAAAACAGGGCTGTTCCTGCCAGGTTGGGGCAGAGCTGGCAGAGCTCCTGCTTTTCCCTTCCCCAGCCCCTGCGAGGGCTCTGACATGCTGAAAACCTCTCCTTGGCACAACAGCATCAAAAAGAACTGCCCCATGTTGTCCCCTGCTCACATGTCACGGGCACCCTCACTGTCCCACCAGGGAGCTCCGGCGGTACAGGACAGCCCATCTCTAAGATGAAACCTGTTCAGGGACACGGGGTACGATGCCACCAAGGATGGCAGGGGACAAAGCGACGTGACAGAGCAGCTTGTTTACCCCTTCCCTTCCCCATCACTGCGTTATCCCTGCCCTGGCGCAGAGGCTGGACGCCGCCAGAAAATTCCGAGCAGAAAATGCCGGGGCTGGATGGGTGATGGCTTGGTTTTGTTGTCTTGTTTTAAACAGCCCCTGTGAACAACTGTTGTGCCTGAGGGGCGGGAAGGGGGGGTTGCCATGGCAAAATGGGATTTGCTGGGAATGAATAGCTTGCTTTTTCTCCCCTGAAATGAATGGGTTGCTAAGACCTCCCTGCATACGAAGACTGGAGGTGCTACCCTCGGTGGAAGAGACGGCGAACAATATCCCCTCCCCAGCTTCACGTTATCCCCAGGCCTCTTAATACAACTCAATCTTATTACACAAAAAAAATGTGATCTCAAGTGTGGATTGAGAGAGACAAAATGTTCCCAGTGGGATCTATCCCTGTCTCTTCCCCAGTCCCCTCCAACAACAGGGATTAGCGGCAATGTTTGCACCGACTGTAACTAGGACATAAAGACCATGGTTCATTTCTTCCCATTCAGCTAATTCTTTACATTGCAGACACTACAGGATCCATTTATGTTGGTTTTTTTTTTTTCCCCCTCTTTTGTGAAAGTAGGTTGGGGTGGGAGGGGGTGAGGGGGAGAAATCTGCTGAGGAAACTGTTGGCATCTCCAAAGAAAAGTATCTTTTCAAGCCTTAGCCTGCAGCCCACAGCCCTCCTCTGCCGGGGATGAAAGAAGCCGCGGTCCACAGCTGATGCAACGGCATTCACAGGCAATGTTGCTTTTAGATGAAGGCCGTGATATGTTCGCCAAGAACGGCAACTTTTAAGAAATAAAGTGATTTAAGCTGGCAGATTTGACCTCCCATATCAAGCTCTGGGGCTTTTTTTTTTCAACAAATGGGAGTGCTTGCTCTCAGCCATCTCTCATTCCTGACACGTACCCACCTCTAAAGCAAACTACAGCACTGACTTTAGGTGTGTTTTTTTTCTGGGAGAGCTTTGGGAGGCAGGACGTGACCATAGAATCATAGAAGCATAGAATTGTTAAGGTTGGAAAGACCATATGAAAACAGTTTGGCCAGGACACCAGGGTAAATATTTTTGCCAGCCATGCGATCCCTAATACACACCAATTGCTGTTGTTCATATTTTTCTCCCCTTTGGAAGAAAACGTCTCCAGCAGACAAAAACATGGTTGTGGGACACAGGATTTGTGCAAAGGGGCTGGAAGATGCTCTTGGTTTTGTGCAGCGCAGTCACGCTGGGACCTCAGCCTGTGTGGGGAAGGGTCAGTGAGGCAATTGCATCCAGAGCATCTTCCTGCAGGTCCTGAACTTGCTCCATCCCTCTTCTGGGGCATGGGGATGAGAGAGGAGATGGTTAATATTGCTGAAAAGCCTTCTGGCTGACCCAGGAACATGCTGTATCTGCTCCAAAGCCGTGCATCAATCTTGCCTTAACAGACAAGTTCTGCTGACTCACAGTGGGTTCAGGGGAGGTTACGGGGCGAAAATGAAGGATTATGAGATGAAGGAGGAGCTCATAAATCTTTCTGAGGTGGAGGGCAGGCAGGGCTGTGTGTCACAGGCAGTACTAGGACATGGTGACCCATCACTGCCTTGTGGTCTCTCATTCCTTACCGCTGAAGGCAACTACCGTAGAAATGAGAGCCGCAGCGCAGACTTCAGGGCTTCAAAATGTTGATTGTGGTGGTTTATTTCCTTGTTTAATTGCAAACTTCCAGGCTCAGAGAGGAAAAGTGCACAGTGTGGACACACCTCTTGTCTGAAATTTTGGCCATCACAGTTACAGGCACCTGGATTTGTGCACAGACAGGAGAGAGGAAAAATGACCTAAAATTGCACCGTGCATCTTGGGTGACCCTACCTAATGTGCCCCAAATGTGTGTGATTATATATCTACTATCTCTCACCTCTGTTCTTGGCAATGGGAGAGAGAGCAGATGAACCTGAGCTGTCCTTTGGGGGAGCACAGGCTTGCCAAGGACTTCAACACACGCTTCAGAGAATGATAGTGCATGTGCTTGAAGCAGAGGGTGATGCCTAAGTACCTTTTTCTGCAGCACTAAGAAATGTCCTAGGATTGGGCAAGTGCTGATATGAATTACGTATTCCTGGGCTCCTTCCAGCAAAGGGAAGGCATGAATGGTACCTTGGAGAAAGTCACCTTTCTGCCACCTCAGTTCTTCTCACAAAGGATGTCTTGTGGTCCAGACCTCCCAGGCTGTCGGTGTTGAGACTGATAAGACAACGTGTGTTCCCTCATGGTTTGTAGGGGAAAAAAATAATAGGAGTTTCACAGGGTCCTACCTGAAATCTGCTCTTCACCTTCAAGTGTGCCAAACTGAAAGAGGAGAGGGTACCAATGGAAAGCAGAAAATACCTGAGGATAAGATTAGAGAAGTTTGGGGGAGGCTGAGGAGGCAGGATTTCCTGTAGAGGGCCTGATCCAGCGTCCTGGTGTGGATTTCTACCCTGGGAAGTCACTAAGGAGGACACCGGGTGGGATTCAGGTTCAGATTCTCAGTCAGCAAATGTAGATATGCACTGGTGTCTCCATGTGTGGTAGGTGTCTGAGTTCCCATCAGGACACAGAGATCTAATCTGTGTAGTCAAGCAGCCAGAGGACGACCCATGGGTGAGCAAAGTGCTCTCCAGCCTTCATCACCTGCCTCGATCAGATCTCAGATGACTCTGGTGGGACCTCAGATGTTTAGCACACACACAGACACCTCAGTTCAGGTGTCTGTCATCTTGGGCTCAATCTTGTTGCTACTCACGCTGACACTTTTGTTCTGCTGACCGTTATTCACCAAAAATACACAGGACACTTGATCTGCTCATCCCAGGAAGAGCTATGGGGTCTACTCACCAAAGCCGCACGATGTTAATATAGTGGCTGTCCTGAAGTGTTTTCCTACCAGGGAAGGATGTGTTTTTGGTAGGTCAAAGGATGCTATTTTTCAAAATAAAGGTATATTGGAGATTTTGGAGAACGTGTGCTCATACGGACTTATTCATCTGATGTTAATTAATACAGACAGGGGAAATACATTGTCAGATTCAGAGCTGTGTGTTAGCTCACCCCTCGCAGTCCTGTGCTGGTTGAAGGATTTATATCTTTAAACCTAAAGAATTTGGAAAGAGAGTTGCATTTTCTTCCCATGGGATCACCACCAACTCCACTTGTTCTAGCTTTTCCAAAGTTTGAAACAAAAGGCAGTTTTAGTTCATTACAGTCAAATGTGAATGATGCTCTGACTTTGCAACAATGCAACATACTTCTAAAATTAGTGTCATCCTGTTTTCACCTTCTTCCCGGTCACTTTGTGCAAGCAACGAGATCAAACCTTTGTGCTTCTCCAGAATAGAAATCATTAATATTTGAATTAATTTAAAGCGAGGTCAGTGTGTATCCACACTTACACAGTAAGCGAGCAATCCACACAGTAAGTGTGGACTGATTTGTGTTTAAAAATCAGATGGGAAGAGCGTACTTTGAAATTAGGAAATGTTCTGAACCTCCAAGTGCTCTTCAAAGATGCAATTGAGATCACAAACCTCTTAGATTTTCTGTTGCAAAAGCAGCGAACATCATATCATGTTGTATAAGTGAAAAAGTTAAATATGCAGGACGCAAGGTAACCTTTTTACTCATTTCAGTCATCATGAGACTTTACCTGGGGCAGAGCTGAAGTGTGGCTTTATGTACTACCTGTTCTGGCTTTGGCCAGAGGGATGGACTCAAAAATCCGTCCTACCCTATTTTCGATTTTTTTATGGAGATTCTTTATTTTTTGGATGAAAATCACCTAATAACCACAGGAAGCCAGCTAACAGTTAGTTCCAGGCGGATTACCTCTGTTATCAATTAACTTGGAGGAGTTAGTCAGAGTTTTCACTTTCACCTAGAAGCTAAATCTCCTCATCCTCCAATTTATGCAATGACGAAGCTGCTGCAGGTGCCTGCGAGAACTTGGGGCAATTAATTACCTGTGTCTTTCCTCCTATGGCAGGAAAAACACGAGTTGCTGGAACTCTCTTAACCAACACAAACCTGGACACTCTCAGCAACCTGTAAATCACCGCTGGTTCCAACATCAGAGCTACAGAGCCATGAAAGTCAGTCTTATCTTGGAATAAAGAAGCTCCCCTCTCCCTTCAGGGCAGTCTGTCTGCAGATGTCCTTTCTCACTGAGAACATCTTCAGAATTAGCACCAGAAGATGCAACTCACCTGTAAGGAGGAACACTGGTGGGTTGTTTCTGAACACATCTGCAATTAATTACCAAAAGTCTGCCAAGGGAGGGGTGTTTCTCTGTGTCAGCGGGGGATGTGGAGCTTTGTTTCAGAAATCCAAATGCAATCAAAAAGCTCAGGAAAACAGCCTTGCTGAAGATGTGGCAAGTCCACTCCCTTGCACACAGGAACATCACCGAGCTCACAAAGCTCAGAGCAATGTGTTCAGGTACACAGGTGGACAAGGGGAGGTGAAGATAACCATGTAGTTAAACCACTGCCCAACTTCAACAACTTTGCATTGATTTCTGCACAGGTGGCTTCTCAGAAGGCCTTGGCCACAAGGACATGTGCTCTCGCTGTTGGCAGAGAGTGCAGTCACCCCTGTTGCTAATTACTCCATCAGCTGGGAGGGTTAATAAGTTAGCTTGGTCTCCCCCTGCTAATCTTGGAAGAAGCTGGGTGGTAAGGCTGGAGCAGCACTGGGACAGCAGAAGGAGGAGGATGGGTGGTGGAGCAGTAGTGCCTTCAAACCACGCAATGGCTTAGAGTATGGTCCCTTGGCTTTATTTTCAGATGAGACATTCACTTCAAGAAAAAGTTGTTATTTCTATTGATCTTCTTCATGAGTGCTTGCTGTGGCTGGTGGGGGTTGTTATTTTGGAGGGGTAGGGAGGAGGACATATTTGTGTGGATGTTTGCTCATTAGCCGTGGTGGAGTATTCTTCTGTTTCCTTTGTACAAGTGTGCTGTTGAATATTAGCTTTGTGTAGCTAAGGATACAGTATCTCTAGCTCTGGTAATTAGGGTCTTTTGCATTTCATTTGTTTCTGACAGATTGTGACTGCAAACTAGAGAATATGGATATTGCTGGTTTTTTTAAGTTTTTAAGGATTTTGGAGTATTTCACATTGACAGATGAGCTAAGGGATTTTTCTTGTTGGAGAATTATTCTATTCAGTTACTAGACCTGTTTGAGAAATGTTTCCTGGCTAAAGGTCCAATATAACTGTTGGAATGGTAATGAGCTGGAAAGTATAACGTTTGAAAAACAGGTTATAATGAATTATTCATATCCTGGCTTTTTTTTTTTTTGCTTACCTATTCTGTTGTAATAGCTTTTTTATTTTATGTGTCTGCATGTTGTTATTCTCTGAGAATACAGTATGAGTGTATATCTTGTATGGAATATGTAAAAACTACTTGGAAAAATAAGGGACAGGTCTTAATTTTAAATAAATTTAGGGGAAAAAATAGTTTTCATTAATATAGCATGAACAGATCTTCAAGCGTATGGTTCATTTGTCAAAGTTTCCCTTTATCATTTAAAAGCATGATTATTGTCAGTTTAAATATATTCAGAATATATAATGAATGCACATCTTCAATTTTGTAATCAGTTCTTGAAATTATGTACATGTACCGTTAAAATTAACATCCATTTGACGCTCAGTTTTAACAGAATTATTTAGATGGAGAAATCCATCAAATTATATATTTACAAAAGCAGAATTCTCTCCTCACTGGGACAGGGAATGAAGACAACGGATTCCAGGAGTTTTACAGAACTGAAGAGCTGGGATTTTTGGAGATGAAAAGATGAGGTCATTTCCTCGTTCGGGGTCCCAGAAGCACTACACGTTACTGAATCTCTTGAAGTGCCTACAAATAATCCATCCCTGGGTATTTGGGGAGTTAAGGCACACCCTTGCGTGAAATCCTTTGCGTGTTTTTCCTGTTTCACAGCGTTGTGTTATTAGATACCAATTCTATTTACAATAAAATAATCTTTGATCTATTAGCTCTTGTGAAGGTGGGCTGTGTCTCACCGTCTCACTTGGCTGCTGAAGGAGGAAAGTTATTCATCCCACCTCTCTATAGTTGCTGGAGAGAAACAACTTCAGGAAGCAACCAGCCCAACTGTGCTGGGTTTTTTGTTGTTTCTTTAGGGTTTTTTGTGCCAGGACAAGATTTCTCAAAGTCATTTGCCTGTGTATCTTTTTACATGTTGATTTTTATGTTGAGATTATCCATCTTCTGGAAATGCTCCTCTTGAGATCATCCATCTTCTGGAAATGCTCCTCTCCTCCTTGCTGTAGATGAGATGCTTCCTATGGGTGATGGCTGGAGTGAGACGAAACGCCACTTTCCATTGACGTCCTCTCCAGACGGCAGTGTCAATGCCTGAAGCTCCACACATGGAGCTGATGTGATTTCTTTGACTGCATATCCCTCTCCTGTATCTGCCTGGAGGAAGGCAGGGCAAGAGGAGGTGGTGATGAGGGAGAGGGCACCATGTCTGCGGAGAAGGGGAGTGCAGTAATGAAACCAAGCAGAGAGCCAGGAGGGGCTGTCAGGGGATGATATCTTCATCCTGCCTTCTCAGCACTTGGACTGGTGCTTTCTTGTTAGTATATTTTAATCTAATTGTGCCTTTTATGCCCAAACCTGAGTTGCAGCTGAGTAGTGTTGTTTGGGTAAACAGTTTCTGGCCAGGGAGATAGATGTGGGTCAGGTGCCCTCCAGTGTGTTTGCCTGATCACACAAGGATTTCCACAGGGAGGGAGAGAGCTGTGGGACCTGTGATATGAGTGAGATGGGGGAAAGGAAGCAGGACAGTCGCCTCACGAAGCCCAGCGATTTTCTCTGTTAGGTTGTATCTGAAGATGTTCTGCCTCGGCTCTTGCCTCTGTTTTTGGGCAAAAGCAGGAATTCACTACTTGTAGCTCCTTCTTTTGGTGTCCCTCTTTCAGGACTTTCTGGGATGGGGAGGGGAGGCTAGCTTGTTTGTTGGTTTTGAATCCCCAATGTGAAATCAAACTTTCTTACACAGGAATGTTTTCCCTTACTGTCTTCCTTCGTGGGCATGTGGCTGATAGACCAAGGGCCAAAGAGAGGAAAGAAGGACAGACATGGAGTACCAGGAGTGTGTTGGGAGCAGAGCATGGGAGCAGTGCTGTCCCTTCACTGGTGGATAAGCATTGATTCCTTAAGGGCAGAAGGGAGACTTCAGAGCTCCCAGGCCTCCTCCTGGGGTGATTAGTCCAAATTCCCTTGGGATGAAGGTCCCTGAGAAGTTCTTCCTCTCCCATCTTTTAGCAAGACTGCTTGGAGGGAGGCTTGGCTGCCGGGTAGGGTTGCCAACAACAGCAAAACAACAAGAATTCTTTGCTGTGAGCAAAATTACTAGCTGGGTACGGATATGGTGATGCCCTGAAAAGCAGGGTGATATCTTTGGGCATGGTGGGAGACAGAAAACAGCCAGGAATGACAGGGTGTCAGGACAGCCTGTCACAGAAAATGCAGCTCGGTATGTTTTGGGGTTTTGGTTTGTTTGTTTTTGAACAGCTTAACTTACTATGGGTGAAACCACTTGTGGTTTCCTGTTTTCATTATTTGTCTTTTTTATTGTAGGGCAAGGATGTTTTTTAGCAGCAGAGTCAAGTCTCCAGGCCCACTTTAGCAGGTTTAGTGCTGCCATGCAGGTAGCATGGGCACCTAGGGCCTCCATTGAAGGGGTCTGCATCCCATTAAAAAGAGAGCAGCTCTGTATGGCAAAGGAGAGGGCAAAGACAACTGGTGTGAGGCTCATCTCACCACAGAGTCTAGTAAAATCTGGCTGTGTGTCTACTTTTGTTATTGATACCCCAAGCTCTGTAGCTGGAGACCGTTGCTGATTTATAATGCTACATAAAGCCCTGAGAACCAGAGTAGACAAAACAGGAAGCAAAAAAGCTTTACAAATACACCAAGTATTAAGAAATTGCTTAAGTGCTGGCATGTCTTATGGGATGATGGTGCTTTCCCCACAAGTGTGTGTGTGGAGAAATAAAAAAAAAAAAGGAGCAGGCACTGAGCCACCGCTTTGGCTTTTTTCCCCAAAGATGGCTCTGCAGGGAGAAATCAAGCCCGTGTTTCCCCCCCAATCCCCAGTTATACCCAGTATTGATACAACCATGCAAAATATGATTGATATTTGCATTTCGTCTTGCCTGTGTTTCAGACTGCTGGAATTCTCTAGAATTAGCAGTTATCTGCCAGTCTGAGTGCGTGAGGGAGAGGGTGTTGCTCTTAACGGACCATCTGTACGAACTTTGAAGGAGCAGAGAGGAGAAGCACAGTGTTGTGGTGCATTCTTGGCTTGAGGGTTGGTTGCGCAGCAGCGCTATCTGTGTCCAGGATTTAAGAGAAATGTGATGGTGGGAAAACGTAGGCAAAAAATGTTGCTGCACTTGGAGAAGAGGCTCTGCTCTTGCAGCCAGTGCTGCAGAGCTGAAAATCCAGATGGTTGACAAAGTCTTACAAATGGAGTAATGCCTGTCCCTGCCTCGTTGGGTTCAGCAGGAGTTTCACCGCTGTTTCAGGCTGTTGACTAGACTATTTCAGTTGGAAGGGACCTACAACGATCATCTAGTCCAACTGCCTGACCAATTCAGGCCTGACCAAAGGTTAGAGCATGTTAAGGGCATTATCCAAATGACTCTTAACCACTGACAGGCTTGGGGCATCCACCACCTCTCTAGGAAGCCTAAGATGACATCCTTAGAGCCTGTAAAGGCCAGGAAGGACAGAAGTGTGGTGGTCTCCTGCTCGCTTCCCCCCCATCATCTGTCAAACTCTTCACAAAACACCTTCTCTCATTGCTTTGACATCACAATGTGCTGTAAGTGACCTTCTCCCCTAAACATTTAAAGATAAACTCAGCTTTTTAGTTCCTTTTTATTAACAAGGAAAACTTCTCCTTTTTATGGACTCTGTGACTGAACCCTGGAGGTCAGTACCAATGAGTGGATCTTTGTCATATTTCCTGGAAAGTTTGTTAATTTATAGCGCAAGATTTCTTTTAGGAAAGACACAAATGTTCACATTGAATAAATCTTTGGGAAGCACTTTGCTCTAAGTGCTGATAGAGCTGTGTTACACCAGTTTATGTTCCGCAGATGACTGATTTATGGTGGTGGGTTTTTTTCCCCTTTCTAGCTGTGAGATAATTTCATTTGCGAGTCTGAGGTTGAGTATCTGTCACGTGTATCCTGCAAGAAATAATTTTGTTTAAAGATATATCCAAAACAAGAGAATTGAATGCCCTACCTGTACCCAACCGGTACAAAGTCATGTTTGCAGTGAGCATCTCCCCAGGCTGTAGATGAGATGAAGATGCTGGGGAGACGGGGTGGCTCCCTCCCAGTTCCTGCTGAGCGAAGGACCAGTATCACCGAAACACTTCACCAAAAAATGATGGACTTAACTGTTTAAGGCCCTTAATAATTATTTTGCTCCTAACAAAAAGCTGCTTCAATGGAAATGGAGGTGTGCAAGCAGCACTGGGTGAGAAAAACCACTGATACTTGGTCTGTAAAGGTTTTATGAACAACTGGTGCAGTTCCTTGTAGTAGTATGTGGCTGAACGCACTTGAGAATACTTTTATTTATCTATCTATTGCTCAGCAACAGTAAACACTGTCTTTTCTTCACTAAAAATGGCTCATCCATGTTTACATCCACAATAAATATATCCATTTCAGGCACAAATGCTTCTTGGAAATGTCACCATGCCACAAGAGGATGAAAAGGACTTGGGGATACATCTGAAGGTTGAGCCATCCTTCCTTCAAAACATCAAACCTCCCCAGATGAAGCAATGAGGGGTGTCCATGGGTCTGCACGGTGGGAGCTGCAGGTGTCCCATTGGGGTTATGCTTGTCATTTTGCAAGTGGCTTCCAAGTTTTGGTGACACCCTGAAAAAATCAGAAAAAAACCCCAAAACAACCCAATAGGAAAATGAGTTGTTTCTATGAGGGATCACTAAGCAGAGCTTTTCAATGCTATCCTGTTCTGTGGTTTCTTTCTCTGCTCCTGCTTCCCCTCTTTCTGTGTACATCATCAGATGGATTAGCTGGATTTAAATGTCCACCTGGCTGAGATGCTTAATTAGTCGGTGGCACTTTTTGGCTGTGCACAGGCCACTGCATGTGACTGCACGTCTCTAAGCGGAACCTTTATAGGTATTTTCAGCTCTTCTAAGAAACTGAAATGTAAAAGGCTCTTTGTCACTGCCAGCAAATGACAACAAGAACACCTGAGAGGTAGGACGGAGAAAGAAAATGTGGTTTTTGTTTCACAGAATGACAAATTCGAGGAAACAGAAGAACAACGACAAAAAATTTGACTGCAAATTTAAGGCTGCTTTTAAGTTTCTCCCTCTCCATCCAAGATGTGGTTTTAAACAAAAAAAAAATAGACATCTCCACCAGTGACATGGAGAATATTCCCAGCCAGCTCTGCCCACCAGCTTTGCTGTAAGATGCATTATGTTGGCTTCTCGTAGGTACGAGCTGCAGCACACAGATTACAGGGACAACTGTCTGCAAACAGCTGATACTGGGACTAAAGGTGGTAAAAATTGGAAGCAAGCCTAGTCTGCAGCTTCAGAGCTGTAGTACTGCAGATATGCTGGAAAACACAGGGAGAACCCCAAGTTCATGGCCACCTTCACTTAAAAAACAAATATCCACCACCAACAAAAACCAAAACCTTTCTCTGTGTACAGCTGATGATGCTTTACTTCGCACTTAACTCATGGTTGCATCATGCTCAAAGACATACTAGTGATGTGACCTGTATAAGAACTAAACTGAAAACTGTTTCAGGAACATTGTGAAAATTAAATGCTCTGAAAAGACTAAATCCATGTGACATTGAGTGGGGAAACAAAGGAGGCTATGAAAAATGCAAACATTAATGTAGATAAAAGTGACTTCTTGGAGAAGACACATCTGGAAATGGAGTAGCTTCACTCTGGACTCCCCTCACATGGTCATGGAGAACCTCTCTGCAGGCAGCAGAGCCAGAGGGGCTCTTCAGGAGTGTCCACCCCTCCGTAAGAAAAAGGATAAACATGAGATAAATCATCTTCTAAAGTGCCCATTATCTGCACTGACTGCAAGAAACCTCTTGCTGAGACTTGAATGTCAAACTTTTAGCAGTCTAAGATTAAGTGAGGTGACTCTGACTTGGTGACCTGCGAAATATTTATTTTGGCTCTTTTGTGGTGGACCACAGCGGTGTCTCTATCCTGGTGTGTCAGCCCTTGTCCTGGCAAGGAGGCTCAGACCCTTGTCACAGCAGCGTCACCCAGCCCAGTTGCGTGATGGTTTTTGTGACATCCCAAGAGTTTCTTTCCCAAGGGTCCCATGTGCTGGATTTCAGGGAGGGTGTTGAGATTCCTGTTTTTTCTTTAAAATGTCTGCTTCTTGCTGTGGCAGGGGAATTCCGTGTGAAGCAACCATGCCCTGGGCATTTAAACATTGCAACGGAAGCGTTTCTGTTTTCTAATTTTGTGAAGTTTTAGAGGGCCTGTGACTCATCCTTTTTTGAATGCATGGGATTAGCAAGTCCCTTCTCTGTTCAGTTAGAGGTGGCTTTTTCCTTCACTTGTTCAACTTCGAATGTTGGCACTGCACGTGCAACGGCACAGAAACAACATCTAGACAGTCAAGGGCATTCATAGCTGTTTAAGTTCTGTCCTTCACAGGAGGGCTGGATGCTCCAGCTGTCCTTCCTGTCTCTGTGCGCCTCTAAGTCTACGGAGATGTCTTCATTCTTCTTGTTTTGATTGCACCTGAGAAAGCTGGGTGATTGCAGATCCTTCTCCTTTAACAGGCTCTGCTAGGGGGGTGTTTGCTGCAGTTGCTGCCTGGATGCTTTAGTGGCTCAGACTTGAAGCCTTTTGTCTGCTCTGAATCATATTGTGCTTTTATTCATGCACTCTTGCTCACAAGAGACATCCTCGTGAGGGTTTGGCAGCGCATCTTGTGGGCACCGTGACTTGCTTGTTGTTTTCTATGTTGCTTTAACTCCCGCGGTACAGGGGCTGGAAGCGTTGGAGTGGGGTGACGTGGGCTCTGCATGCTTTAGAGATGATCCTGCAAGTGATGTATGGGGTCACATCTATAGGTTAAGAGTAATCGGAGTCCATGAATTACTATGTTGTGTTGGGAGGACAGGAAGGGGAGAGGTCAGTTTAATTTTACTCTGTGAATATGAGTTATTTTGTAATCTTCCTGCCATGACTAGGAGCTGAATCTAGATAAAGCCTATTAATTCAGATTTTGCAAGCATGGGAAGAACAGGTCCCTGAATGCCTTCCAGCTGTTTCTCCTGAGCAATAATTTCATACAAGAAAGACCTTGAGGTGCTGGAGCAAGTCCAGAGAAGGGCAACGAAGCTGGTGAAGGGTCTGGAGCACAAGTGTGATGAGGAGCGGCTGGGGGAGTTTAGCCTGGAGAAAAGGAGGCTGAGGGGAGACCTTCTTGCTCTCTACAACTGCCTGAAAGGAGGATGGAGTAAGGTGGGGGTCTGTCTCTTCTCCCAGGTAACAAGTGATAGGATGAGAGGAAACGGCCTCAAGTTGTGCCAGGGGAGGTTTAGATTGGAGATCAGGAACAATTTCTTCACTGAAAGGGTTGTCAAGCACTGGAACAGGCTGCCCAGGGCAGTGGTGGAGTCACCATCCCTGGAGGGATTTAAAAAGCCGTGTAGATGTGGTGCTGAGGGACATGGTTTAGTGGTGGGCTTGGCAGTGCTGGGTTAATGGTTGGACTCAATGATCTTAAAGGTCCTTTCCAACCAAGACAGTTCTGTGATTTATCCTTAGTAGTCTCCAGCTCTTTTTCTCTCTGAAGAGGTTTGTGTGGTGTTTTGCAGGAGAATCTGAGCAGCACCTCCTGCATCATGCTGATCTCCTCCGTAAGCAGGAACCTTGACTTGCTTAGTCGCGTGGCCAGTCTTTCTATCATCTTTTTCCTCTTCCAGACACTGTAATTATGTTAATGACCAGTCAGCCTGTAGCCATGCCAGCTGAATGCTGGTCCCCTGTAGTCATGGTAAAAGATGGTCGTGCTGGTTGTGTGCTTGGAGTGGGGGCAGAGGACACTTCTCTCTGACTCAGCCCTGGTCAGGAAGTCGCTGGGACACTTTCACGGTGGAACAATTTTTATTGAAGCATGACAATAACCCGTAATCTAGTTTACATGGCCAATTGAGTAATTTGGTTAAATAGTCCAGAAGTTCCTCCTCCTGTTTTGGGTGGAATATGGGATTTTCCTGCCCCAGCCCCCCTGTTAAACAGGTGCTTTGTATCATCTGAAAATAACTGTGTTTCAGCACGGGGATCAAGTGGATTTCACGGAGAGGCTGAGAATTGCTTTCAAGCTTGGCTCACGTGACGTGGAAAGCCAGCTCTACATGTAATAAGCACCAATATTATTAAAGCACATTTCAGGGTGGGCACTCTGACAGAAAAATACCACTTTATCACAAATGCAAAAGAGAAGGGTGAGAGGTTTTTTTTCAGTTTGGGGGGAACTTTTAAGTCTTTTGTTATTGTTCCAAACCATGGTGCATTTGGCCTAACTCACAGTAATAAAAAATAGATTATCTCGTGGATGGAGGAGGCCAGTAAGCTCATAACCCCTCTTTGCTGATAACAGAGAACAAACACCCTTTGCCTCTCAGCGCGTCGGAGGAACGGGCTGCGCTCCCTCCCTCGCTCCTGATCAAGTCAAAGCAGGAATCTTGGCTGTGCCTGTGAAAACGAGATGCCAAGAGATTTTTTTTTTGGTTTGTTTTTTAGTTGATTTATGACTCCACCTGCAAAATATTCCCAAACTGACATGTATTTTTTTCAAGCGTTGTCCTGATACAGTGAAATAGGATCATGATTCCCAAAAAAAACAGAAGGTGTGGCATGCTCGCCCTCTCTCTTTCTCTCTTCCCCCTTATTTTGTGAAAAAGAGGGGGGAAAGTAAAAGCCTATTCAGGATAAATATAGTTTCTTATAGCATGAGTGTTCTCCATGGTGCCAAGAAAAAGGAACTTAAATGACAAGACACTTAATTCTTGCACTTAGCCCTTATTATCACTTAATTCTTGCACTTACCCTTATTATTTTCTTTCCTTTGCATCGGCTCGGCTGTGGCGGCATCCCTTGAAGCCTCGGGGACTGCATCGGGTGAATGCACAATGAGGGGAACGCGTTGCTCCCAGTGTTACGTGGGCTCGTGGCACGTCTCTCTCGACATCACGCAATAACAGCAACAAATCCTTCATCTCCTACGTATCACACCAGCGTGTTCAAAGGATTTAATTAACTGTGAGGGTAGTAAATTTTTACGGTAATCAATTTGAAGACGTTTTGAGGTACTTTTGTCTGATGCTGCCATTTCTCAAACACACCTTCCCACGTTTTGTAATCACGGTCTTTGAAATCTGCCCAGAGACTACAGAAACGGGGCACATGCACAAAACCCATTGAAGCAGGGAGTTCTCTCTTCTTCTCTCAGCTGCTGCGATTTTTCCTTTCTCCCAGCTGTGTTACTGTCCAGAAAACTAAAACTCTTCCTGAAGCTGATGTCAATTGTAGTGTATTTTGTGCACCAACCCGAAAATGTCTATAAAAGGCTGCTGATATCACGTGGATGCAGCAGTACGTTTTCAAATGCAAGTAACTTGCTTGCCCAAAGGCTAATATGTTGAACACAATTAACCAAACAGGAGCAAAGATTTTTATAAGTAAACCTCTACATACCCCTATGCTTTCAAGTAATTCTGAAGATATTTTATTCTGTTGCCACGATATCTGTAGTGATGAAATAAGTATGCAAACAGGGGTAGCAGACTGTGTAATGGAGGCATCTGTGCGTGGGGGCTTGCTAGGGCAATGCACTATAAATAAGTGGCTAAATGCACTGAGGGACTTGGGGAAAAGAGGACCAGGGAGCCGTGTCCCTTCTGCTCCACACACAAGGAGGGTTGGACACCCAGGAGAGAGCTCAGGGGGTGGGGGAGCACTGGAGCTACTGGAGCATCCTCCCAAGTGTGGCTGGAGTTTAGCCCTTCTGAGCTAAATAAGCATTTATCTTTGTTTTGGGAGGTGGAACTAAGGCAGGGTGATGAGGGGGATTTTGTAATGAAAACGGAGCAAAGCAGGGCCTGTCTCTGATTTAGTAGTCAGATGGAGAGACCAGTCACCTGAGATACTGTAGAGCATTGAGCTGCAATCTCTTCTTCAAGCTACATGCAATTATTTATACAAGTAAGTAAGAGCTGCTTCAACAGGAGATACTGCCTGAGGGCAGAGGACCCAAGCTTAAACCTAGGCAAGGAGGGTTGGAACCTGGTGTTCCCTTACCCCACTAAAATATTCTAGTGTCTGGGTCAAAAAGGGATATCCCTTCCTTGAGTGGGTTGGGATGTGCTTTGGGAGCTTGTAGGCATGTTCTGCAGCAGCTGGGCTGGGGCTTTGGGAGTTTCTGCAGTGGTGTCCTGAGGGGGTACATGTGCCTGTGGGTGCAAATGTTGCTGAGCCCAACCTGGGGTAGTGGGAGCCCAGCCTTGGGTGGTAGTAGCCCAGCTGGGCTTGTTCCTATTCATGCTGCCCTTGGGAACGTGATGTGAACCATCCTCCTGACAATGCCCCAATCATGTTTGGGGTCATGTTAACTCGGGGGAAAAAAAGTGCCAGTAAACGTGCAGGCAACTTAGTAGTACAGATATAGTTGGTTTAGTACTTGAACTTACTCCCTGGCTGTTTTATTTAAGAGTAAGTATGTAAACACAGCTTTTGTGGCTCTTGTTTTGCAGTGCCTGGGTAAGAGGGCACCGTCACCAGGACACAGGGGACCATGGAGCTGGCAGTCCTGAATGTAGAACCTGCGTGCCCTCCATCCCCTCTCTAGTAGGTACAGACAGGCAAAGTGTCACTTTTGGGGATGCAGGGGTGGGGGACACGGGTACCATGAACACCTCAAAGGCCTTTTCTTTGTCCTTCCTTGTGTTCTTCAAGCCCAGCAAGTTTATTTTCCTGCAAAGGCTCTATTCTTTCTCTTTAAAATGAATATTTTCTTCCATTAAAATCCCTTCCAGGCTACAAGTGCTGATTTTCCTCTGCTTGTGATGCTGCACGTAGCATCCAAACAGAACGAAAAGTCAGTCCTCCCAAATTCTGGGGAAAGGAAGGTTTTTCTCACAGTTCAGCTGATTGCTGTTTTGGTCGTGGTGTACAACAGGAGCACTGCAGAATCGTCCTTGTGCATGAAATTGTGGTGAAAGTCGCTTGAAGCAGGCAGGGTTGTTTTCATTTCCCTAAGCAGAGTCTGGACTTAGACAAAACAACCCGATGGGAGATATCAGCTCGGCAGTTTAGGCTTGTGCTAGGATTCACCGGGCTTCTCGGAGGGGTGGCAGCTATGGGAACAGATCCGAGGCCAGTTTAAATTACATATTGAATATTCAGATAGTTGTAATGAAAAAGCTGTTGCTAGCACTGATTATTTTTTATTTTTTTTTTTTTTGCTCAAGGGAGCAGTGCCCTTGAGATAAAACTCACTGAAGTGTCACTTTGCCCCTTGGGGCCCAGCTCCGCTCTTTGGTAGGAAAAAGAGCGATTAACATATTTTATTGTTTCTATTTCCCTGCTTTGCATTGGCCTTCCCAGCCCACATCGGGGAGAGGGGTAGAAAGGAGACGTGTTCATGCTGAAAAGGCCTTTTTAAGTCTCCGCTTTGGCACTTTTACGGAGGATTTCCACCCCTATAAACAGCGAGGCGGCAGCTGTTAACAGCAGGGGAGGCGGCTGGAGAGGCAGGGTGTGCAGCAAACAGCTGGCTGGTTATGTTGTCTCCCTCCAGTTTGCATTTCATAAGTAGAGCAGTTGTGTTATTGCTGCAAATGGATGTACTCAGACACAGCAGATGCTCCAGGAAAACATAAAAAAGGACAAGGCCGTAGCAGTGTTTCTGCAGCTATGCCCTGTTGCAGGCTGCACCGTTGGGACTTCTTGAGCCCGAGGTGATATCTGCAGCTTGGACAGACTTTGCTGCCTTCAAAGTGTCTAATCCTGCTTCCAACATGTTGCCACTGAGACCAATGTCATTATGTCCATTGCTTTTTCCAGTTTTATGAGGCACTGGATGAAAAAGGACCTTCCTGATGCCTTTTTTTTGAAGCTTCTACCTGGAAATTTAATTTGTTGCCCTCCTGTACTTGGGTTGCAAGAGCGTGGATACAAAATAGGCAGCTTGGGCATCAAAATGGGATCTGCAATAATCTTTTTAATACTACACAAAACCATGCACTTGCATCTGAGTTTTTGCAGATGCACCTTCTAATCGTTTTGGTTGGAAAGGACCTTAAAGATCATCAAGTCCAACCATTAACCTAGCGCTTGGTACTAACTATAACATTTTACTCCTGGGCATAGTCACAATACTTTCTTTTAAGGCAGTTTCCTTGTTTCCCTTAGGCTGCCAGCAGCTACAAACCCTGCAGGCAGCCAGATGTTTGCAATTTTCCTCTAAAGCTGATGTCCACCTTGGAGGCACGTCTTTCCTTGCCAAGCTTTGCCGTCTTTATTTTGAGTGTCCAAATGGACTCAAGAGTCTGAAGCAGGCACAAAGGGTTGGACTTGATGATCTGAAAGGTCCTTCCCAACCAAAACGATTCTATGATTATATTCCAAGACACAGCAGCCATGGAAAGTTAAAGCTGCAGCTTTGAGGCTGGAGGGTAGGACCATAGGGATGATGGTGGGAACTCAAACCCAGCATTAGCAGGTGCTACGTGGCCCACTTCAGAAGATCTGTGGCTGTTGATATCAGTGGTGAGGTTTGGCCAAAGCCATGAGATGATAAGAGGCAGAGTGGGTTCAGGTTAGCTGATTCGCATGAAACTTAATGGGAATTGAAGTCGCAAATACCAAGAAGAACCCTCTCAAAGGTGTATTTGCTGCTTGCTCACTCACACTGCTTTGGATAAGCAAGACACAGTCAGGATTTTAGGTTACTTTGTTCCCATGTTTTGCTATTTCTTTCTTGGGAGACAAAAACCTGACATGAAAAATTAATTTTGTAGAGGAAAAAGGTCAAGATGACTCAATAGCTGTGCGGTGCACATGGAATACCAGCACTGCGTGTTGCTTTGCAGCACACCTCATACAGCACATCTTACTATTCCATTTATATGCCAAAATAAAGGCTATTAAAGACTTGATGAGAAAGTATAAAAATGGAGGAAGGGGAATATGTGAAGGATGAAGGGGCAGGTCCCTCAGCGCTGAGGTTATGGCATACTCATTGGAGGAGTGGTGAGAAGTTGGGCAGTTTTCCAAGTTTATTCCTGCTCTCAGGGAGGTCTGAGCCCACAGCAATGGCCAAACCAGTAGGAAATGCAAATTGTGGTGGCTTGTTGGGTGTTTATTTTGTTCTTTGGGTTCTTTTTCCAAAACTACTTTTTTTTTTAAATCTGTTTTTTTCCCATAGGCCTTTTGTTTTGCAGACATTCATACCAAAGACAACTAAAAATAGAAAGATACTTGGTTTCTCAAAAACGTAGTAAGAAAGAAACTGTTTTCTGTAACATTCCACACAACATGAAAAAAAGTGCTCAAGTATCCCAAAGTTTTCTATGAACAGGTTTTTAAAAAATTAAACAATTATAAGACCAAATAGATATGGAGACTTTTTGTCTTTGAACTCAAAAAATGTTTAGGCTAGCCTGAATTTTGCTTTAGCTACCCTGAATAATCTGGAGTTTCAGTCTCCCAGAACTTCTTGAGGATCACGCACTACAGCTCTTTAAGGCCCTGAATGTGCCACACAACCATCAGCTCCGCAGAAGGAAAAGTGATGTTTCTAAAAGACAACTAATAATATTGCAAGGGGCATGGTTCAGTAGATCTCAACCCATTTATATTTCCAAGTCACTCATTTATATTTTCAATTTAAGTGAACCTGTATAGCAGTTAAATGCAGCGAAGACACCTAACTTTGGGAATTGCTTGGCCATGAAGAACTCAGTCGCTAATTCAGTGGTAAGCTACTGCATTTAATTCCTCTGGATTGTTATGGGGTGAGGGTGAAAGCCAAAAATGATGGTATTTAGGAGTTTTGCTGCAAAACTAGTTAGCTTTGTGTTGGATTTGAAGTTGGTTCTCCAGCACAGTATTTCTTAGTACGTGCATTTTCTGAAGCACTGATTTCTTCAATCCAAAAATTCCTGTATATAATTGTAGTGTTGCCAGGTCATGGGTTTCTTTCATAACTCTTGCAATTTGCTGTGATGCTTTTCTAAAGCCTGATTTCTTGTGTTTGTGAGAAACTCAGCTTTTGTTAAATAAATAAACAACGCTCTTGGCCATCTTGACTGTAAGGGGGGGAAGAATCTTGAAAAACATGACCAGAGTATAACCCAACGGTGTGGGTGGATCCTCTGCCTCAGGAAGGAAGTGGCATCCCCACGTTTGCAGAGATGTTGTGCATTACTGGAAGGGGGAGCTGGAGCTGTTGCATTGGGCATTGCTCTCTGCAAATAATGAATTGGGTTTTCTGGATGGCCTTGTGGTACAACAGCTCCCAGAGGAGAGATGGCTCCTTGGGTTCCCTCTAAAGAGGGTTCTTCTATGGCCTCCCTGGCAAAACTGTCCATAGGGACTGAGGGAGGCATGGCTCAGCTGTCAGCCAGGGTAATGTGCAGAACATACCCATAGCCCATGGAGGGGAAAGCTGTTGGGTGGGTAATGTCCTTTCTAGTGTCTGCCTACCAGCTGATAGGCAGAAGGTGTTCCATGCATTGAAACATTGACACCTTAGAGCCAAAACTGCCTTTTGTAACCTCCACTGGTAGCTGCAAAGATGTAATGGAGGTGTAGGAAGGGCAAAGATCTTGGCAGTCTCCTAACATCCCTGGTCCTTGTAGGATGTGGGTGCTCTCACCAAAGCAAGAGATCAAGCCTCATGAGTTGTTTCATCACAGCAGCCATGCTTTAGGGAAAACTCATTTCATGTGAAGACTGGTAACTCCTTAAGAACTGAGAGTGGCTTGGAGCTATTCCTTACCCAATCGTTTTACCTGCAACTATTGGTATCGTTAATTCACAAAATACGTGGGAAATCTGTTGTTACTCATAGCTAGAGCACGACAGATCATGGAGCCCTGCCAAACGTAGGTGTGTGCAATCTGGCAACGAATCTCTGTGGTACATAAAAGAATGTGCAAGATTTTCCAGGTAACATTTGGGGAGCGATCAGGCAGGAGGTTTGACTGAGGCTATGGGACACCTGAGGTCCTGTTGCATCTGCTCAGAGTGAGTCAGTCCAACCTCAAGGACTTGGAGAAGTATTTCTCCAAATTCCTCCTTCAGCTGAACTCACCCCCTACAGTGAGCCTTTTATCCTGGATAAATGGGAAGCAAATCTCCATATTATGTCTGAAATTTGAAATTGAAAAAAGGAAAGCACTGACTTATTTCTTGTCTGACTACCTTGGCACTTCTACTGTAAAATATTTCTGGACTTTTTGATTAATTTTTGTCTTGTCTTGAATAAGAAAACCATTGTACTTTAACATTATAAATACTTATTTTTGTTATTGTTTTTCTGGAGGCCCTGTCACAATTGGAAATTTATTGCACTCGATGCTGTGCAAACACAGGGGAAGCGTAGTCTTTCTCTTTGAAGAACCGATTTAGACATCCAGACTTGGCACAAATAGTGTCCCAGAGGTGACTAAAATGGCCTGATGATACTTAAGAAAATGCCTATGTACAGTGAATGGACAGACACATTCATCACACACCTATTGACCTGGTGTTCCACTTGGTCAAATGACCATCTGCTGTGATGGAAACATGACCCTCTGGTTTCAAGTGGGCCATCGTGTCCTCCCGCAGGACACCTGCCAAATTCTGGCTGATTTAGAGGCTGAAGCTTAAAGAAGTGTTTTTAAGAACAAGTTTTAGACCTTCAAGTGATTAAAAACAATAAATAATCACTATGTTTCTGTTGGCATGAAACTGGTACTGTGTTGGGGATGAGGAGGATTAGCAGTCCAGCAGTGATTCTCCATGTCTTCTGTTCTTTGATCCCCTTAATGCATTTCTGAGGGTTATGCTTTGGGCAAATGTAAGGCTTTGGCCCCAGTACAAGTGTGACTTGATGAATGGAGCCTTCCAGAGCAGCCTCCAAACTGTGTGAAGTTCAGCCTCATGTTTGGATGTCATCCACCGTAGAAGTAAGAGCCACCCATGGAGATCTGATCTAATTTTAAACTTTCCAGGAGTGTTCAGAGGATTTGGTGGAGATTCTCAGTTGGGGGCTGAAGTAGAGGGATAGAATATACACATGAGCTCCATGGCCAGATAAATAGGATCCTAGCAGGGAAGGCCCGTCATGACATAAACACAGATGCTCCTTCACAATTAGATGTTCACTGGGGCTATTTATGTCTGATCATTTATACAATCCCCAGAGCACTCTGAAAGAGCAAAGGCAGTGAATCACAGAATCACAGAATCAACCAGGTTGGAAGAGACCTCTGGGATCATCGAGTCCAACCATTGCCCTGACACCACCATGTCAACTAGACCATGGCACTAAGTGCCATGTCCAGGCTTTTCTTAAACACCTCCAGAGATGGTGACTCCACCACCTCCCTGGGCAGCCCAAAGCAGGGCAAAGCAGAGATGCCTGGTTAAGCTGGCTCAAAATTACCTGCAGCAGTCCCAGAAAGCTGAAGAGAAGTGGGTGAGTGCCCAATGCAAAGAGGTTTTTGGGAGGACCATGTGATGGAGGCTGGATGAAGGATCTGTTGCTATTGTTCTGATGCAGTGGGTTTCTGTAGGCTTCCCATAAACAGCAGTTAGTGTTCCTGTATGTATGTGCTTCATGTGTACGCTTTAAATCTGTAACTCATCACAAGTTGAACTTTTGGCAGGAAAGAACTAGTGTCTTGACTGTTTCTAGATTGTCAAAACTCAGTTCCTCAGTGTTGAACTGTCTTTGTTGTTGTTTTTGCCTGTAGAAGACTCAATGCTCAAAGTCCTGCTGGGCCGAGTCCCCCATACACCAAAAAGAGAGTCTCTGTCCCAGACAATTTGCAGTCTGAACACAAGAAAAAGAAAACAGACAAATTGGGAGTGCCAAAAAAGAGAAGATACACCTCTAGGCACAGCAATAGTGAGCAATCCACATCTGCCAACTGCTAAATTCCCCTTAGCAGAGGTTTCTGCTCAGCAGCTGTATCTGAAACAACATATTTATCAATCCAAATTATCCTTCCCCCTTCCTCTCATGCAATCATGATGATTTTATTTTTTTTGCACCTCAGTTTTGCTGAATTTTCTCTCCTGCTGTTTCGATGTTTAGTATTTTGATTGTTCCCCCTTATCTCCCCAGCTCATATTATATTTTTTTCCAAGACTTTCCAAGTATCCAGATTCCAGCTGCTTAAACTACAGAGGTGGCCAAACGAAAAGGCCAGCTCCCACCACTAATTCCCCAGAGTCTGGTGTAACCTGAGTCCGCAGCACTGGTTCTGGATAACAAATCTTTGGGGCAATGCTGTTGGACTCACGCAGAGCTTGGGTCAGCATAGCAAGCCCTTTAGCTGATCTATAAGTAATGGCAGCACACAGACTGGATAATTACATTAATAGGTGGAGATGTGAATATCCCAGTGTTTACTAAACCCCTGAAACTGTACAGAGACTGTATTTTGTAGCATGGGCCCATTCCAACACCAGTGATGCAGGGAGTGAGGCTGTTCTCTTGCCCAGTTTTGCAGGTTCATGACTTATGGAGCACTTGGGCGCTCAGATGCCATCCAACCTTTACATTGCAGTTGCTCTGGGGTGCGTCAAGGCAACATTTGTCAGATGCTGAGGATATACAATGAAGGCCAGACTTAGAAAAAGCTCACGTTACCTTTAGGCAGTTGGGTAAATCTAAGCAGCTCCTTTTAGGGTGTACCACTTGCAGAACTGGGTGCTCCACCATATGAGAAGGGTGTTGGTTTCACTAGGGTTTGAGCTACTGCGGGGTTATGGCTCCTGATATATTGTCCCAACCAGTGCAGTGGTGACCAACTGAGAGGTTCAACAAGGCCAAGTGTCAGGTCCTGCACTTGAGGCACAACAACCCCACGCACCGCTACAGGCTGGGGGAAGAGTGGCTGGAAAGTGCCTGGTGGAAAAGGACCTGGGCGTGTTGGTCGGTGGCCGACTGAATGTGAGCCAGCAGTGTGCCCAGGTGGCCAAGAAGGCCACCAGAATCCTGGCTTGTATCAGCACTAGTGTGGCCAGCAGGACTAGGGCAGGGATTGTGCCCCTGTACTCGGCACTGGTGAGGCCACACCTCGAATCCTGTGTTCAGGTTTGGGCCCCTCACTCCAAGAAAGACCTTGAGGTGCTGGAGCGAGTCCAGAGAAGGGCAATGGAGCTGGTGAAGGGTCTGGAGCACAAGTGTGATGAGGAGCAGCTGAGGGAGCTGGGGGTGTTTAGTGTGGAGAAAAGGAGGCTGAGGGGAGACCTTCTCGCTCTCTACAACTGCCTGAAAGGAGGGTGTAGCGAGGTGGGGGTCGGTCTCTTCTCCCAGGTGACAGCCCCAGCCTGCGCTGGGTTTTCAGCTGCCTGAGTACTGCAAGTTGGAATGAATTTTAAAAAGTGTAGGTCCCATTTAGACTGCTAAGGAAAGGCAACTTCAGTTCTGATCCTTGTAGCCAGTTTTTATGCACCCCTTGGTATTTTTGTATACCCTTCAAGATCCAGGGCCTTACTTTGGTGTCTAAATAACTTTCTTTTCAGCTGAATTTGATGTGTTTGCTTTTGTATCTGATGAATTGATTACTCTTCTTCCCTGGTATCTACCTCTTATTTCAGTCATTTGTCATGCGAAACAACTGCTTTATGTTTCCACGTATTGAGTGCTCGCCCTGTTGAACTGACCTTCTCAGATGTTTGATTGCACTTGACTTGTTTCCATCACGCGGGAGACTGGTGCGAGGGCAGAACTGAATCAGCATAAATATATTTAGGAAGCCAATAAAGCTTTATTTTTAAACCCTCTCACTTGTTCCCTTGTTACATTCCCTGTTATTGTTGAGGTTTTTCATGCGTGTCGACCACATCCAGCTTCCGCCCTTGTCCTCAATCAGCCTCTCGTTTCTGGTAACCTCTGGGCCGTGTCTCCCTGGGACTGTTTGATTGCCCTATTTCATCATTTTCTCTCTGCTTGGCTCCCGACAGCTGAGGCTGGTGGTATTTCTGAACCAAGGCTCAAAACACCCTGATTCCTACCACGTGCTTGCTTCCATCGCATTTTTTTTTTGACATTTATGTCTCTCGTAGCCATTCTTGGTTATCTTTTTGGCAGGGAGTTTAACCCTCTTCTTTAGAGTCTGTTATTTTGCCTCTTCTGCTCCACTTCGGCTTCTCCAAGCTTTGCTCTTCCTTATCTTCACCAAGTGAATGAGGCCACCAGTCTCAGCTAAACAAACTGCTCAGGTTTAAATTGTGTATTTTCCTCCTTTTTGGCTGATGCCTTGCATATTTTTAGTGCTGTGGTTTTGCCACAAACAGTATGACCTTCAAAAATTAACTAAACATCCCTGGAGGTATTTAAAAGATGTGTAGATGTGGCGCTTAGAGACATGGTTTGGTGGTAGACTTGGTAGTGTTAGGTCAACAGTTGGACTCAATGGTCTTAAGGGTCTTTTGCAACCTAAATGATTCTATGATTAAAGGAGCTTGGACCATTTCTGTAGGCGCCTTCTGGATGGGAAGTCAAAATCTCCATCCTTACCAGGCGATGCCAGATGAGTAGTCATGCATTGGTGGGAGGTGTTGTTCAAACACTGAACTGCCACATCCATGGGAGGGGAAGATGTTTAACCACCATCTTCTCTGCAAGTGCAAAATGTTTCTTTTCAGTAGGAAACCTGCAGTTTGTAAATGCAGAAATTAGAAGCCTAAAAATATGAGGTTAGAGTAATCTCCTATTTCTAGCTGTTTTTCAGTTGCTGTCCTCGCTTTTCCACTGAACCCTGATGGTTTCTTTCTCACATCTCTGGAACAGAATAATTAGTGGCTGGTTCCTCTTCTACTACTGGTTCCCCTACCAGTAGTGGTTGTTTGATTGGGTTGTGGTTTTTTTTGTTTGGTTGGTTTGGGGTTTTTTTTGTTGTTTGGTTTTTCTTTTAAAGATAGGGGATTTTTTAAAACCTTTCAGGAAGATAACTGATGACCTCCACAATACCCTGTAGATCTGAAACTGGTTTTGTGGCAACCCCTCACACACACACACATTCTTGGTAAAACTTTTGTCATATCTTCACAAGCTTTTGGTGCTTTGTATGGACAATTATGGTGACTAGGAATTCGGGCATGCAAGTTGTGAAGATACTGGAGTTGCTATTCCTCTGTCCTCAAAGACTATGCAGCATTGAGTATGGTTAAAATATCTTCAGAGAGGACATCTTATACTGCATGTGTGCTATACTAGTAGAACAAGAGTATCGTGGCAGCCGCCTATCATGTAGATTGCATCTAAGATTGCAAGCCTAAGGACAGTGATCTTCCCAATACCTGTTCCAGTTTTCAAAACTGGCTAACGTAAACAGGACCTTACGTTGCTCCTGGAGTAGGAGCTCTGTGGTGCAGGCACTTGACTCTTTAACTTTGTGAAAGTGCTTACTACCTAATAGGTGAAGAGTAAGTAAGTACAAGTCCCACCTACGTTGTTATTTGATCAATGTGACCTTTTTGTCAAATAAGTATAAGAAATTCTTCACTTTTGCATGCATGTCACACACTTTTTGTCTTAATTGTACTTGGGGAAGCCACACAGAAATTGAGAAGCTGGGACCCTGTGTTTTGGACAACATGGCCTTAGCTAACACTAAAAGGTCAAAGTCAGACCTGAGACCTTACTGCTGACCGAGAAGCAACTGATCCTCCAGTGACATGACAGAGTGGTATCTTAAAAAATTATTAAGGAGAACCACAGCATCACTTCTACCCAGAATGCCAAAACTGCTCAGGAAAGTCTTCAGCTCTTCAGAGTATCAGTTCTAGAGGAGATGGCTGGGATCAGGAGGTGGGAAGTCCTAAGGAGCTGACACTCCTGCACAAACCTGCAGCCACCATCTTCCTATGTGGTCTCTGAAAATGAGAGGCAGATCGCGGGGCTGATGTCCTTGGAGCCGCTGGTGAATACGGAGCTGCCAGCGTGTGCCAAGTCTGGCGGTAAATAAAGCTGAACTGCCCCTCTGCTAAGCCATGCATCGAGTAAACCTCCTGGGAATGGGATCAGTGACTCGCTTCAAATGCAAATCACTGTTCGTCCCCGGTGGAGGCACAGATTTGTGTGTACACACCACCATTCTTCCAGCCCTAAGAGCCAGACAAGACTTAAACGAGTAATGAAGTACCTAATTAGACTTTGACCTCCATCTGCAATGGGCCCGTGTGCGAGCGTGGATGTGTGTGTGTGTGTGTGCGTGTGTTTTGCTCTCCTTGGTTGGATTCTTCCCTGGGGTAGCTGCTGCTGTCTAAATGATGTGGGTCTGTCCGTCATGGTCTGCTGCCTCTTGGCCACGTTCCACCTGGCAGCATTTTGGCTAAGCCCTTCAAACAAAATAGTTCTTCTATAGGGTCTTTCTTACTTTCTCTGGGGCTGGGAGCAGCCAGAGAGGACCATGGGATCACAGTGCTACGGCAGCAGTGAGAGCAGGAGAGGATTGCGCCATCACCCACCGTGTGCTGTGAGCATGGGTCTGTGTCATTCCAGTTCTCTGCCCCCAGTGCAGTCCTTGTCATGAGAAGGCGGCGTTTGAAGCTTTAATGAATCCCACAGTGGATGTTTTGGAGAAGAAATTCCTTGATTCATCTAGGAAGAGAAAGAAGTTGGATGAGAGAAGGAGCCAGTGTATTGGGTTTTTTTTAAGGCAAGAATCCCTGAGCGTGCCCAGCTTCTGCATTTCGTTCAAAACTCATGGAGACCTGTGCAAAACTCCTGGCAGAGGAGTTCCTCGTGGGTATCCATCAGTGAATACACTGGGGAGACCTCTGAAAGAGAAATGGCACCACCTCTTCCCCTTGAGGTGAAAGCCTTAGCAGATGTTCAACCTCTGCAGACCCATCAAACCAACCTGGCTGTCGGCAGAGCAGCGTGAAGAAGCATGTGCTTCACACACAGGGTTTATCGCTCCAGTTCCACAGCAAATGCAGCAAGGTGTGCGTGCCGTGGGGGTGCTGAGCCTTCGGCTGACCTGGTGCTTCAAAATAGGTTTTCTAATAATTTCTAGAAGACTTTGGTGTTTCAGGAATGTTGCGTGTTATGTTGGGTGTTATATGGGATCTTTGTTCATGGATGGACCTCAAGCTCTTGAGGCTGCCTGGAGGGTGCAGAAGGGAGGCTGTGCTTCCCCGGGGAGACAATTTAACCTGTGCTCGTGTGTGTAGGTATTTAGCAGGTACTGCAGGAGACTGGGAGGTATTGATGGGGTTTGTCACCTGGCTGATTCACCTCACTTTTTCTATACCTTAATTTCCCTTCCCACACTTCATATTGCTGCTTTACACAATATGATCCCTGGGGGAGTTACTCTTTATTTAGTGGGTACCTGTGCAGCGCTTGGCAAAATAGGATTTTGATCTATTTTGAGGCTTCCAAGATCTACTATCTTTCCTATACCAATTAAATCCCCTGGAAGAACTTCTGCTTTATTATGCTAGGTGATCTACAGCCTTCTCTTTGTCTTCTCTTTACACCAAGCAGCAGGAATAGCCAGGAATAAAAAAATAAAAAAAAAAAAAGAGAGAGAAAACAAATGGGCCCTGCCAGAGCCAAGTGAGCTTCATATGGAGTTAATTCTTATTTTGCTATTGCACACACTACAGAGATTTTTGCCCTCCTTCAATTCACCTCTCTCCCAACCAGCACGGGCTTGCACAGATGCAGCTGAAAGTGGAATGAGGCCCATGGTCCGTAAACACTTCAGCCAAGATTAAAGGTACTCCATAAAGGCAGAGTATGTTGTTGTAAGGTGTTTCCAGATGAGAGAAAAATGGATTATCCTTCAACTCTGTCAAGAAAAATATCATATTGAAGAGCCAGACCCTGGAAACCTGGTTTGAAACAAAACAAAACTGGTTTATGAGAGACAAAGAAAACTCTGTTATCTTGTTCTCCTTCGTAGCAAATAAGGTTCAGATGCTAAAGTGTCTGACACAATTTCTTAGGATTTCTTCTCTTTTTTTTTACCACACAGCAGTGATGATTTTACTAGCTAATTCCTTGTTTGCTCTTCCCCTTTTTTAAATATGGAAAACCAGTAGTTTTGCTCCAGGTCCCAGCCTTCTGCCGATGAGGACCAGTTCACTGGCTTAGTAAAGAGCTTATCATACCTGCAGGTGACAAATAACCAGCAAACAGCATTGGGCAAAGTGGCTAAAAGTAAGGAGAAAAGTGTTATTTTCTTGTCGTGCTGAAGCAGGCTTAATCATGACTGAGCCTCTGGGAAAGTTTCTTGTGTTAAAAATGCAGAGTGAGGATTTGGCACTGTTAATGCTGGGCTCCCCACTGCTGCATGGCAGATTTTTTTCAAAACAACCCTATTTGTCTACCAAAACCATAATCTCCCCAGAGGAATAAAGGTAATAAATCAATGTAAGATGCTGACTATGGAAAGGCCTCTTTGGACTACATGGAAATTGATAAAGCATTCAGTGCCGTTCCCAGTATCCACAAAGGCAGCTTTCACTGGGCTGTAATTTGGGTGAGATGGAGGAGCCTAGATTAAGCTCCAAAAGGTCAGATATTGCATCCTTATCTTAGGGTTTTAAGTTGGATCTAAAATTTCATCTTAAGCTTTTAAGTTGGACCTAAAATTTCATCTTAGGCATTGAAGTTGAATCTAAAATTTTGCTGTCAAAAGAGCTGAAGAGTTGACTATGTGGTTTGGGTTTTTTTGTTTGGTTTGTTGGGGTTTTTTTAAAGAAAAAGAGATAAAGACCTCAATATAGAAACGCAGAGGAGTTATCAGGGGTAACTGCTTTTTTATCATTGAGTATATCGATAGCTAGAAGAATATTTCAGCTCCACAGACCATACTCCACAGGATGTTGATAATTTAGACAAGGTGCATGCATACACCTTTCCCCCTTCTACCGTGCTGGGGGCATGTCACCCATGCAGCCATATGCTCCAAAACTCATCCCAAAGTGTGCTCCTGTTTCTTTTTTTATTCTTCCAGCCTGGTTTTCCATACCTGTCAGTGAGGTCTAAGGGCAAAAAAAGTGAGAATATGTGCTTCTTGTAGTAGTTGTCGGTTGTCTGAGGAGCTCCCTCAGGTTTTTGTGCTCTGTCCCATATGCAGAGAGCCCCAGCTGAGGCCTGGACCCCTTCATGGTGGGAGGATGACAAGCACATGGTAGAAAGCTCTCCCTACCTCCTGAGGCTCTTGGAACTCAAAGCACCTTTTTAATAACCTGAACCAACTGATTTTCACACCAAAGGCAGGGCTTACATCAGTTTGAGATCTGCTCCAGTGTCCTCTCACTTTACTTGGGCTGTTTTTTCCAGAAGGAACAAGAAAGAGGTCATGGGAAGGTTGACATAAAGTCCAGGCCCTGTGCAACAGGTGAGCATAGACTTCAGAAGAGGATTTATCTACAGATCTAGAAATGTGGGGTGCTTCAAGACCGAAATTCCTGTGTATGTAGAAACTCCTGTGCAAAACCTGTGTTTCTTGTCTCTGACAAGTGGAAGCATCAACCACAAAGTCCATAAAATGCCAAGTTCTGGCAGAAGCACTTGCAAACATGCTGGAGAACTGGTCTGGGGCATCAGGTTTAGGTACGGTATGGTCTCCTCTGCCGTAGGAAAGGGCTTTTTTTCAGGGAGTATTATCATCTTAGACTTGGTTTCTGGTTGTTTTGAAGAATAAGGGCCACAATAACAGCAGCTGATGAATACAAAGGGGAGCTCATCAAGGGATGGGTAGGGAGGCCACATCCTCTGTACGGCTGGGTGCATCTTTTGAAGATAGCCCTTCAGGAGAGCCCACTCTGCTCCCACTTGCTTGCTTTGGCACCTGAACACCTTGGAAGTACTGCCCTTTGAAATTTCAGCTGGGTTATTTTCGGACCATGAATTGGACCATAAAGGCCAATATGGATAAGACCAGATGTGTTATCGTGGGCAGAGAAAAGTGCTTTATCTGTGGTCTTACTGCACAAGTTCTTCTTTCAGACTCTTCTGTGTCTTTGTCCTGTCTGGACTTTCTGTGCAACTGGAAAGTGGTTGAGCAGGTTAAAGGATGAAATCCATTTTCCTAACTCTTCCTCACTTATTAGTGCCAGCTATGCTCAGAGAGTGGTCCAGGAATGTCAATGGTCTGTAGAAAGTTACTCCCTTCCTAGTCACAGTCTGTCACCTCTTTGGCTTGCAATCTGACAGAAAATGGCCCCTCCAATTTGATGCCCCACAGTCTGAACACCCTCAAACTGAAGGTGCTTAGGGAGTGCATCCCTCAGTTGTTAACCAAGAGGTCTGGTCGTGGATGAGTGGAGCAAGCTGGTTTTACTCCAGTAACTGATCGGAGGTTGCCCTGCAGCTTTACAGGATTAATTATCTTTCTGGTGTGCTCCCTTGAGGGTGCAAATAACATGCTGGGGACCAGATTGTACCCAGAAGCTGGGAATTCAAAGCTACCACTTGGTCACCCAACATCAGGGACTGTTTATTCTGCAGGCTTCAATGAGGAAGGAGCTCTGATAACATTCTCCTGCTGAAAAGGGCTGTAGTTGCCAAAATAAGCACGTCTTCTCTGCACCCTCTCTTCGCTCTTGGTCAGTGCTGGTCCTTGACATCATGCATGGGGTTGAGAGGGACTGTGTCTTTCTGCTTATTCTAACAAATACAGGCTGGGTGGAGAATGGATTGAGAGCAGCCCTGAGGAGAAGGACTGGGGGGTGATGGGTGACGAGAAGCTCAACATGAGCCGGCAACGTGTGCTGGCAGCCCAGAAAGCCAACGGTGTCCTGGGCTGCATCCCCAGCAGCGTGGCCAGCAGGGCGAGGGAGGGGATTCTGCCCCTTTACTCTGCTCTCGTGAGACCCCCCCTGCAGTGCTGCGTCCAGCTCTGGGGCCCCCAACAGAAGAAGGACATGGAGATGTTGGAGCGAGTCCAGAGGAGGCCACGGAGATGCTCAGAGGGCTGGAGCACCTCTGCTATGGAGACAGGCTGAGAGAGTTGGGGCTGTTCAGCCTGGAGAAGAGAAGGCTCCGGGGAGACCTTCTAGCACCTTCCAGTACCTGAAGGGGCTACAGGAAAGCTGGAGAGGGGCTTTTGACAAGGGCATGGAGTGATAGGACGAGGGGGAACGGTTTTAAACTGAAAGAGGGGAGATTGAGATGAGATACTAGGAAGAAATTCTTTGCTGTGAGGGTGGTGAGACCCTGGCCCAGGTTGCCCAGAGAAGCTGTGGCTGCCCCCTCCCTGGCAGTGTTCAAGGCCAGGTTGGATGGGGCTTGGAGCAACCTGGTCTAGTGGAAGGTGTCCCTGCCCATAGCAGGGAAGTTGGAACTAGATGATCTTTAAGGTCCCTTCCAACCCAAACCATTCCATGATTCTAACCTGTGCTTACACACAGCTGTGTACAGGATTGCCACATGGATAGCTGGGGTCACACTTGACACATCGTAAGAAGTCCCTTGGTAGCCTTCATATGCTCTGCAACATCATCCTGCATTTGCTGTGGATCTGCGATATAGTTGTCTTAAGCCATCAGGCTTTCAGCTCAAAGAAAGAAACCACAAGCTCAAGATGGGGCCAGCATAAATGTTTATCCTGAAATAGATTTCACCCTTGAAAATCACCTTCAACCAGGCTGAGTTGCTGGTACCATCCTTTCCCACCTCTGGAGCCTCAACAAGCAGCTCGTGTTTAGTCCTGAAGCAGTTTCACTTGTAATTGTGGGCAGCAGGTGCAGGAGTTATGGGCTCAAGACCTGAATACTTGGGTAGGCTTCAAGCATCCTGCAGCAACAGAGACCAGCAACCTCGGAGTCCGGTTTCGTCAGTTTGCTGAGGGGTTTGTAGCATATTTGGTATGTCTGGGCTAGTCTTGACCTTAAGGCTGTCCTTAAGTATCAGTGTTGATGACCAACCTTGGATCTACTTTGCTGTTCTGTGCTATAACCAGAGACCCTTTTTGTGGTCAGCCAGCCAGTCAAAATATTATATCTGTGATTGCTTCAGCGTCATCTCCAGAGACTCTGGATAGTTAACAGGAGTCCAGTAGCCAGGAAGGGGAGATACTTGGTGCGTATTTTGCAATAGGTCAGCTCTAATTGCAATGGGTACAGAGACCATCTGCAGTCTAACAGACACCGTGAGATTTTTTTGTTGTCTCCTGGACCTTTCCTCCATGGGGCAGTGGATCCATTTGGAGCAAAATTCAAGTCAACAGCTCCTAAAATCTGCAACCTGCTGGGCCCCAACTGCTCCATGTTAACAATTATATATATATATATATATATATTTACCCAAAAGCAGGATGAAAAAGCTACATCAGTACGTGCCCAAGCCCAGATTCAGTCGTTTGCTTTGTTTCTTGAGAGCAGTCACCTTAAAGCTATGGGATGGGATGTTCTGGGTAAGCTGGCACAAACAGCCTCCTGGCCTGTGGGAGCAACAAAATGCTGTTGAAGTTGCCTAAGGAGGTAACTCAGTGAAATCAGAAAAACAGATTTTGTTTCTTTCTTAAAGAAAAAGCTTTTTTTTACATGGAAGTTAAAAGCTGATTCAGCAAAATTGGGAGAAAACAACACAGCAGGAATTAAAAAAAAAAAAAAAGTTTCTGTTTGTCAGCCACAGAGCAGAACAATGTGCATCTTTGTTCGAAGCACAGATTATGCAGGAATAAAATAATAAATAAAAGGGCTGCTGAATGGGGCTGACAGTGTGTACCTTCTGAAGGGTGCTGAATTAATAAGAGGAATAAATCATCCTTGGTTTACAAGCACACATGCTTGCTCGTGTGCCCATCTCCCAAGGTGTAGATCAGCCCCAGCTTGCCCCTGACGCTGGGCAGCTGTTTCAGTTCTCTGGGCCAGGTCTGGAGCTGGTGTAAAGCAGGTGCTGCAGGTGGCTTCATCCTCATTAAAAAAACCCAGCAAATTGATGGATTGAGCAGAAAGCGAAGCTCTGCTGTTGTACAACCACCGTGGATCCCCCAGAGCAGGGCAAGGAGCCTGGGTTGGGGGAGGACACAGTCCTTCAACTTGAATTCCCAAACTGGCTGCAAATGTAGGTAAGGGATGGATATGATCATACGATCGCCACGTGATGATAGCTTAGAAGCACACGGGAGGAGACCTCTCATCCCATATATCCTTCCCAAGTTGCTGATATGACAGCAGAGCACAGGAACCAGCACTGCAACCCCAACTTGTCTTGGAGACTTCCCAGGAAAGGCTGCTCTTGCCATGAGTAGTAGCTGTTTCTTCCAGATGCTCAAGCCAGAATCCATAAAGACGTCAAGGAGGGAGCCATGTAAATGCCTTTGACGTTTGGGATGTGTTGTTTGGCTCCTATAGCATCTTCTAGCGAAGAGGGGCTGATCCTTGGCAAATAGGCATGACCTTTGGTGGCCTTCGCTGTGGCTGGGTGCACCATGCCTGCTGCTGTCATCAGAGCTCCTGGTGAGTACTTCCACACTGCCTGCAAGACATTCATTGCATTGGCTTTACGAGGTGGCCCACATGGCCAGCAGCATCGTGACCCAGCCAAGACGGATGGGGGCAAGCAGTGCATGTGTGCCTTCCACCCATGTGTGCCTTCCACCTCTCTCTGGAAGTTCAGCAGAGAAATTTGCCTTTATAAGATGCAGGTAAGGAGGGTCTCCTAGCTGTCCTTCTCCTGAGAAGTCCTAGGAGAGGATGGAGATTGAGAATACTGAGCTCCAAGTGTGTCTGCACAAACAAAGCTAAAGGCTGCATCTACTCCAGCCTTGCCAGCACCCAAAGGGTTATGGCAGGAAGCAGATATTGGCCTGGCTGGAGCAGGCTTTCCTCCATCACTGTTTATGGAGAAACCTTATAAAATCACTTCCCTGATCTCAGCTGCTTTGATGGGTGGCTCTGGAGGAGCAGGGACCCAGGAACCCACGGACATACTCTCCACTCACTAAGGCAATGTCATTTCTCATCTTACCTCAGGTGTTAGTGGGCCCATGAACGGGCTGTCTGCTCCAGCATGGGAGCAATTGATCCCCAGGTACTTCAAAGTTTGCCCTGGATGCTCTTCTATATCTGGCTATTCCTCAGCTAAGGAGGGGGAGAGTGCTCGAAGTCTTCCAGGAGTTGCATCTGGGGGAGGCTGAGCATATGGGAAGAAGATGAGGAGGAGCTGAGGATGTTAGCTGAGCTTTGGACAAAGTTGAAATGTAGGTTGTCCTTGGCCAAGCTCTGTGCTGTGAGGTTGCTTCTCAGCAATGGTGGTGGGAAGAACCTCCTGGGTAATGACATGTCAGTGTCAGAGGAAGAGACTGAGAAAGAGGTGGGCTTGGGCTTGGACTTGGGGGTCAGAGGGGGAGCTGTCCCCAGCTGCAGCACTGCTGGTGGGATTTCACCGGCAGCCACTGGGGTTCTTAATTCTCCAGCTAATATTTGGGCACAGATATTGAGCGTTTAGAGGACAAATGTGGGCTCACTGTTTCGACAAATGTAGGCAGGGGTGAAAGGGGCCGATTCTTCTAAAGACTGGCAAAAAAAACAATGAGGAACATCAATATGGATCTACTGGGGAGAGGCAGTGGCTTGTGGGTGGGAGCCAGCCCTAGGATGTGGCTGCAAACATGGGTGCAGGTTGACTTTCACAAGTGCAAGGTGAAAGGAGTTGTGATTAGGCAGAATTAGCTAAAAAAATTGTCTTCTAGATGGTTTCTGGAAACTAGTGATGAACAGAAGAGTTTGGCTTTGGCTCCAGCCAAAGGATGTACAGGCGTACAGGATGTGATCTGAATTAACATGGTCTTCATCAAAATGCTGTGTGGTGTTTGGTTGGGTTTTTTTAACACACAATTTTGGTGTGAGTGGAAGAGTGGAAATTTTTTCTGGGTATTTTCTCCTATGCAAATTATTTCCAGTATTAATGATTATTATCTTAAGGAGATAGTGCCTATTTAAACATAAGTCTACTTGATTTTGTCCTTGCCTCCCCCCACTACTTAATAACTTGTAATAGGACTAGAAGAAAAAGAAACACTAATGGGTTTTTTTTTACTCTTTCTTTTTTTTTCCATTTTTTTCCTTGATCATTTGACAGCCTTTCATTTATACAATCAGGTTCATTGCTACTCCCATGTAGCTGGCAGATTTTCTCCATTTATTTCTCATGGTCTTCCAGTTGGGAAGGGAAACAACTTTGAAGGACACTAAAATCGTATTACAGAGCAGCAAAAGTTAATTGAGGATCTTTGGATCAAACTGAAAAACTGGAGCTTCTTTTGGCTCAGCTTTGTAAAGATGCACTAGATAAAAAGTTCATCGTGTCCTGTTAAGTAGCTGTTGGCCAGAATGCAGAATCGGTCTAGGTCAGGGCTTTGATGTTGTTACTGGAGCTGACTTGGAGGCAGCATGTGGCTTGGACTTCAGACAGGAATTTAGGGCAGTAACTGAGGATGACAGGAAGAAGAAAAAGAGGAAAAAAGTGTATGAAGGTCAATTTTTCTATATTAACGCCTTTTGCAAGCATCTTCTTGCAAAGTGCAGAGCATGCTCCTCACCTAGGCTTTTCAGCAACAGGTCAGCTTCTATCACCTTCCTGGACCAGCACCTCTCCATGAGTTAAAACCCACCAAACCTCTGCTGAAGTTCGAGGAAAAACTCCTGCAGATTTCAAAGAGAACCCAGCTGGAAGACTTCTGCACGTGCTTAGCTGTGTTCATTGTGCGTGTCCTACCGAGCAGTGCCCTGCTGGGTGAACCTGAACTTGTGCAAGAACTGCTCAGAGCTCTTGAGACAAGGACTCTGGAGCAACCGCCTTCTTGGCTGGGGGAAGCTCTGCAGACACGACTTGCAGAAAAGCTCATGTCTCCCTGCTTTTGCAGCTTTGCTCACGGAAATCATTAAGGCAAATATGTACAATGTGTAAATGCGCTGCTGCTTTCCTGAGAATAGATATTCTACCATAACAGCCATTAGGAGTGTCCTTCTCGCCCTTTTAATTTTCAGTTTCCTTCACCTTCTGGCATGTTATATGGGGATGGGTGTGTAGACCATATTAGACTGGGATGAACAAGTAGAATAAAGCTTCCAGTAAGCAAATTAAACTCTTCAACTATTTCTCTGGGCATGAAAACTTCTCAGAAGAGAAGACCATGCACCCTTCTGGTGTGGGTGCTGAGCAGTTATCCAAGGTCAAGGCATCTGGGTTTTGTCTCTGTCACTGACGTGTGGAGTGCTCCTAGGATGAAGCTGATAATCTTGTGCCATCAGTTGATTTTGTTGTGTTTGAATTTAGTTATTTGCATGTTAACACACTGAGGATTGCAGCCTCGCCTGATCAAGGAAAGGAGAGTTCTGCTCCTCTTACTCCCAGGCTTCCTTGGTTTGCGCTGATGTTATTCAGAGTGATGCAGATTAGTGATGACTGTCACATGGATTCTGATCTCGTGACCCATTGGAGCAAGTCTAGAGGAGTCCATGAAGATGCTCAGAGGGCTGGAGCACCTCTGCTCTGGAGACAGGCTGAGAGAGTTGGGGCTGTTCAGCCTGGAGCAGAGAAGGCTCCAGGGAGACCTTCTAGCACCTTCCAGTACCTGAAGGGGCTACAGGAAAGCTGGAGAGGGGCTTTTTACAAGGGCATGGAGTGACAGGATGAGGGTTAACGGTTTCAAACTGAAAGGGGGGAGATTTAGATGAGATATTGGAAAGAAATTCTTTGCTGTGAGGGTGGTGAGACACTGGCCCAGGTTGCCCAGAGCAGCTGTGGCTGCCCCCTCCCTGGCAGTGTTCAAGGCCAGGTTGGATGGGGCTTGGAGCAACCTGGTCTAGTGGAAGGTGTCCCTGCCTGTGGCAGGGGGCTGGAACTAGATGATCTTCAAGGTCCCTTCCAACCCAAACCGGTCTGTGATTTGTGTTCCTTGACAATAAAGTCAATGCTAGTAAACTCTTTGTAGAGTGAGCAGCAGCTTTCTGAATAACCTCAGTCATCTGTAAACCAGCCAGATCCACCATTCTGAAATTGAGAGAGACATTTCAAGCTTTATTATCCAACTGATATTTTGAGATCTGTCATTGGAAGTGCCCTTCATTGCAGTGCAAGAATAATCTATGAGCCATCTTTTCCATGGGTGTTTCACGGAGATCTGCAGAGGGAGGATCTTCTTCTCATTAACATCTGCAGGTTTTATGGCATGGGAGTAAGATTGTTTCAGTATAGTTGTGGCCTTTCTCTTCATAATTTGGTAGGATGTGTCTGTTTTCAGCCAAAAACAGGATATGGAAAGCCATATGGAAAGGAGGAAAGAAAATCAACCAGATTTGCCTTAAGGTTTGGTCCAAGTCTTGTGTCATTTCTTACTTTGTCTGAGCTGGTTTGATTGTTTGAAGTAATCAGGACAGCTGGCTAGGAGAGGCGGAAGAGCATGGCCTGGAAAAGCTTTACTTTTACTGGTCCCTTTTCCTCATTTTTCAATCTTATTACAAGTCATGTCAGAAGAAAAGGATTCTGAACGTTTGCACTTTGCATCTTCTTTACGTGGTTTGCAGTAAACACCCTACAGCTTTGCAAAACAGCTGCAGATGGTACCTCTCGTATCAGAGACTTCTGCTGACCAAGCCATGATCTTACAGCACCAGCTGAAGGAAGGGGTGGTGGTAGACTGGAAAATGGAGGAGAAGCAAACCCCAAACAGACTTTGCGTTCAACTTACCTTCAAAAATGGTGTCCTGGGGTGCCTTAGGAAGAGTGTGGCCAACAGGTCCAGGAAAGTTCTTCTCTGCCTCTACACTGCCCTAGGGAGGCCACACCTGGAGTAACTGTGTGAAGTTCTGGGCCCCCCCAGCTCAAGAAAGACAAGGAACTACTGGAGAGAGTCCAGCAAAGGGGTACAGAGATGGTCAGAGGGCTGGAGCATCTCTCTTATGAGGAGAGGCTGAGGGAGCTGGGTCTGTTCAGCCTGGAGAAGAGAAGACTGAGGGGGGATCTTATCAACACTTACAAATACCTTAGGGGTGGGTGTCAAGAGGATGGGGCCAGACTCTTCTCAGTGGTGCCCAGTGACAGGACAAGGGGCAATGGGCACAAACTGAGGCATGAGAAGTTCCATCTGAATACGAGGAGGAACTTCTTTCCTTTGAGGGTGCCAGAGCCCTGGCACAGGCTGCCCAGGGAGGGTGGGGAGTCTCCTTCTCTGGAGATATTCAAACCCGCCTGGACGCGACCCTGTGCAACGTGCTGTGGGTGACCCTGCTTTGGCAGGGGGTTGGACTAGATGATCTCCAGAGGCCCCTTCCAACCCCAGCCAGGCTGGGATTCTGGGAAAATCAGGGATGCTGGGCTGTACCTGGTGATGCTGTGTGATGGCTGCTGCTTGTGGGAGCTGGTGCTTGCACTCGGATGCGAGGAGTGTTGTAAAGCATTCGCTGTGTGGGGTATATTGTTACTCTGGAGACAGAGCCTGACCTTTGGTGGGACCTGAATGGAGTGGCTGTGAAAAAGCAATCCCAAATAACTTTGGGGAGGGATGCCAGGCAGCTGAGGGCACAGGGGCCAGCCCCATGGCAGGTCCAGCCTGCAGCCTCAGCCCTGTCTGGCACAGGTTCGGGGGGTGCCCGCTGTCCCAATCCTAAATTCCTTAGAGAATTCAAAAAAATGGCCCCTTCTCTTTGTTTTTTCACTTGTCTGTTGCACAACCAAACTCGTAACTAGGGGAGCTGTGCAGGGATGCGTGTTGATGTGCCAGGAGGTGTGATGCTAGCCTCAAAATGTGGAGCAGCAGGAGTGATGCAGTTGGGAGCCCACGTTTGCTGGGTGAAGGGCCAGGTGGACGTGAAAGAGCTGCAACCTGCACCTCCTTTCATGTGAGTTTTATTCTTCACCCCTTTCCTTGTAGAGAGCAGCTGGATGTGAAAGGGGCACCTGCTTGTCCTTGCAGGAAAACCACCCTACAAGAGGCACCAGCCCTTGTGCTGCAGCTGTATCCAAGGGGTAGCATGTAAAAAATGAGTCCCAGATGTCTGGAATGACTTCTGGTATCAGTGTCCCCCACCTTTACACAGGGTAGAAGGTAGGTCCACAGGAACACATGAGGAAAAAAAACCCTCCAGCTCTGTGGTGCAGAATAATTAGGGGCCCTACAAGCATCAAACAGCCTCCCCCTCGCTCTGCCAAAGCTGCAGAGGTAGTTTTCCTTGCAGTCAGCCATCGCTGGGCTTTTCATAGGAAAAGGTTAACTAAGGAATTTCATGTAAATTGTCCACAGCTTGGAGGTATTTACTTTGTTTGCAAAGTCCTGCTGCTGGATTTGTGCCACCCATTTGTGTCACAGTTAGGCAGAGCACAGAGGGGTTTCCTTAAATTTAATTGCGTGGCTGCTGGGAAAACCTTAGCTAGTGATCAGATTTGGGTAAGTTTTCTTAAAAGTATTCTTAAAAATTTCTTAAAAGTATTCACTAAGGGGCTAACTATTGAATCAAGTCAGGCAAAGGTGAAGCATTTCAGGGGAGAAAAAAATATTACATTTGATGGAGGACAAAAACATTAATGCAGGAAGTCACCAGAGAAGAGGGAGCTTGTCCTAACTTATCCTGGCCAGCCTGGGACAGCAGCAATAGTCTTTCCAGAGTCTAACTAAAGCTAGGAGTAAACCTGTAGTGTTGTACGATGGGCATCTCAGGAGCTACAACGCAGGAGTAGCTATAGAGTGACTTTGCTCCATTCCTGAAGGCGCTTGGTGGTGTGTGGGTGGAGGGACAAGCCTACCTTGGCAACACAGCCTGGAGAGGACACAGAAGGTGGGTGCTGGATAAGGGCACCTACTTGCCAGCACGTACCTGGCTGCTGCTCTGCCTTCATGTCCTCTTTCTGCTGGTGTCAGTGAAGATGGCCATACCCTGGTGTTCTGGCAAGGCATGTCAAAGCTTGTGGCAGATCAATAACAAGACTTCACTGATTTTTACAAAGCCCTTTATTTCTTGTCTTAAGGCTTATAAAAACTGTTACTCAAAACCAAAGCGTTTAATACTTTACATATGTACAATATGAGAAATAAATTATGTTTTAAGTCATACAAAAACCACAATATACAAATAGGGCTTTGAAACCACTCTGAGTATGGCACGGTGACAAGTCACAGACACTTACCGCAGGCTTCAGTTATTGAAACCTTTGCATAAAAACATGAAAAAGAAAAAATATCTCCAAATGTGCTTGCTTTGGTTGGATTGAAGCTCTACAAGAACTCAGAGAACCTCAGAAGGACTTGCTAAGTCTTCAGAACTCAGCGCACCATAGGGCAATACAATTTTTGAGGTTGCCTTTCTGCATGCTAAAAGCTCAAGAGTTGTTACACCACGTCTCCTTCCAAAAAGAGAAAAAGGAAAAAAAAAAAAAAAATCTAGTTCACCTCTGACAAGGCCCACTCTGCTGTCGCAAGCAGGACAGCTGTGAAGAGTCTGTCAAACTCAGAGCAAAGCCAAAGTCACCTGGCACCAGGGAATCCAACCAGGACATTGTGGCAATGAGGGTACGATGTCATCTGTTTGGCTCAATTAAATACTTTGCACAAAAATAAGGTCTTAACTACGCAGTGGTACTACAACAGCACCTGAACAGAGGCGAACGCATTCTCAGTAGTTAAAAGGACTGGTGCAAAGCTCTCGTGAAGCAGAAGGTTCCTCACCTTCCTCCTCTCCTCCAGTCTGTAGGTGAGCAGCTGCCATTTGCCTCTTACAAAGAGATCAACACATGGGACTGGACAGTTTCGCTGCAGACACTGAGGAGCAAGGAGCAGCTGCCAACACCATCACCTGCCACCTGCACCGTGTTCTGCCCCAGGAACAGGGAGGACGGAGTAGTACCTTCTTCTAAGGTAACATATAGAGATTTCAGTATCAGCCAGAGACAGAATGGATTATTTTTAAGGCAAGCAAAGGACAACTTGAAGTTAAGTGGCATTGTGCTTATTCCCACTCCTGAACAACCCCACACGCTTGACCTGTGCTGGTCTCATCTTCCCCCAGCTCATAGTGCTGTTGGACCCACGGTAACTCCTACACTAGATGCTAATTTGTTCTTGGCAGCTCTGACACCAACAGTCCGACGGGCAGTTAGCATGGTTATCTTCTCAACTCCGCTGGCAGGCAGACCAGAAGATCATTGCTGAGGTCTAGATCTGTGAAGATCTCATCTGTAGTCCTGGTTCTTGGGAGCAGGCAGGAAATGCAGTGTGTAACAGGTCAAGGTAAGGTTAAATGCATGAACCAGGCTCCTCGGGGAAGGGAGAATGTAGTTTTAGTTATTCTAAGTCTAGGATTGCAGCCCAATTGCTCCTCAGTTTCTTGCATCTGATCCAAGACACTTTGTCCTGAAGAACTAGTTGCTTTGAGTGCTACCGAGCCAGGTTTTTGCCAGAGCATCTTGCCACCTGTGTGGTCTTCATGCATCTGGGTTGCTCAGTTGTGAGTCTTTAGAGAAGTTTTCAGAGTGAATTTGAGATGGATCTGGGAAAAGCAGAGAAGGAAAAAAAATATCTAGTTAAATGTAGACGTTAAGAGGAGTAATAAATAATTCCTAAGAAACTCTGGGACACCAAAAACAGGTTTAGACAGTACAAGTTGGTATTTTATTCTGTCAAAGCAGCACTTTGCCCAGTAGCTACTCAATGAGAGCCTGAAGCAGACATTATGCACGCAAGTAGGCTGCAAACAGAAATTACAGGACTTGACACTAGACTCTGCCTCTTCAGATTCATTCAGGGAGGACAGAAGTTTGCAGACTCAATCTCCAAGCAGGGAATTATAATCTTTCAGTGACTTGGCAGGAATGGAGAGCTGAACAGCAGGTAATTGCTCATGATCTGTAGGAGGAAGGCTCATTTCCTAGGAACCATAGTGCTTTGGAGCTCAGATCTGCTCCTCTGCCTTGTGCAAAAGCTGTACTCCATGAGTAAGCAGGAAGGGCACATCTGCCAGCAGTTCTGTTTTATGAGGGTTATTGAGCAGCACATCAAAACAGCCTTTTATTGTACCTGCAGGAATATTTACTTGATCTTTCAGAGCCTGTGGCAGAGCAACAAGTTTTTGTACAGGGGTTTCATTCACAGAATTGTTTGCTACTGCGTGTAGCACGGCTTGCTAGTTTCTGCCAAACCTGGAACTACCAGCTCGTGTTTCTGAGCTGAGCTCTGCTGCCCAAGAAGGTTGTGCAAAGCACGACTTCCACAGGGCTTTGCTAGCCCTAACAAGCACTTTGACTCCAGATTAGTAAGTGACAAAACTCTAAGTTTACAAATTGAAATTTAAGAGAGGCCAGAAGGCTGGGCTTCATCTGAAGGAGACTATCATTTAGTCAAATGAAGAGGGATTCATTCAAAACATGACTAGAGGCAGGTGGAAGCAATCAGGCTGTCACTGCTGGGACTAGACTTACTGGAAGTCATGCTCTGAGGACTGATCCTAGGTGTCTGGAAAGTCCCCCCAGAGGTGAAGCAGGGCTGAGACGCTCTGGCAACGGCTGTGTTTGCACTCTCCTGAACCAGAGGAGATTAGCATAGCCGGAGATGAAGCAGGAGGAGAAGCCCTCAGCTGTGTCTTTCTCATGCAGTTGAGCTGAAACTTTAATCAAGAGATTTCTTGGCAGCTCGAGATCTTCTACCAGGCTGAAATGATCTTTGAGGCAATCCCCTGCACTTCCAGCTTGCCTCTGTTTTACAGGGCAGCTAATAGATGTCTCTAATTAGCTCTCCATTATTGCAAGGACCTTGGGTATTGGTAGCACCTCATTTTTAGCATCTACCATGACAGCAAGCAGGCATGTTCTTTAGGCCCAAGGATTGTGTTATACAGATCTGGTAGTCAGCATGTAAAGGTACAAGGCAACAAACCAAGATCGGATGTGAGGATAATATCACCTAGTTAGTGGTAGTTAAGGCATATATGAAAAAGTAGTCTAATAGCTGGGAATCTTTGGACTAGAATTTATTAACTTTTTTTGAAAGAAAAAGAGGTTCCAGGAGTCTAAACAAAAGAAAAACACTCATCCCAGCACAGCCACATGCATCAGACAGGATTTCTCTTAGGTAACTTTTTTTTTCCCCTACCTTTTTCGCCATTCATCTGCGCACTTCACAAACCAGAGCTCTTTACCAGGAGATATACTGGTTAGCTGGGAATCCTCCACGCAGAAAGCAAACCTAGGAGGAGCAATCAGAAGTCAAGAGAAGGTATCTGTTGTCTCCGTGATTAACAAATAACATGTAATATGGATTGCAGCTAATTCTAGGACAAGTTGTTTGATTTGACACCCTTCCTGTGGAGCATCTTGATACACCACCAGCTGGTGTCACCACGTTACTGGTTTCAGCTTTAGGTCTAGCTTGCTGTGCCAAATTGGCACATTATGCCTGTAAATAACAGCCGTGCCCATCTATGTTTCAATATTTTTGGCGCTGCCAGTACTTTAACCCCTCAGGTATGATCTAAACCATCTTGAAGGAGGCTAATTTAGTCCCCAAGGGCAGGCAAGACAGTGTCACAGCATCTAAATAAAGCAAAAGATCATTCCAGATCTGATCTACAGCAACTGGTTTTGCTTAAAGCCTAGTTTGCAACCTCCTGTTGGCAAGTAACCTGCTCTCCTGTACCATGAGGGAGCATTAGCTGGTAACACTAAAAATGAAAGACAGTTCAGGACACCAAGTCCAAAACCCCAATTTTTCTTGCTAGATTCTGAATATTTCTCCTTTTCATTGAAGTTTCGAGGCAGCTCACATGCAGCCTAACACAATTATTACCTCTGTTGTGTTTCCCCAGATTTCACACGTATACGTCTGATATGCAGCTCCTGGGAAGACTTTGCAGGCCGATACCAGTAGCTCTTCAGCTCTTTCCATAGGTCATACCATGACTGAGACGTTCCTTCCCAGGTGAGCTTTATTTTTAAAAGTTCACCCATGTCCTCTTCAGTATAGACCAGGAAGGTGTTAGTAGCATTTAGGCCAATTAGATCAAGCCTGAAAGACAAGCAGAGACTCAACATTTCTTCCTCATGGAAGCATGCCAGATGCTCATTCATTCCATACAAGAAGTTAAACAGAGCCCTTTGCAGCTTATCAACTGCTCCACGTTCAACTGTCACCAGTTAATTACTGATTACACTAAAGAAAGTGATAGCTTGTTCCATACAATGCATCGTGTATTGGGCTCAGCCCAATTCAGGTGAATTTCTTGTGTTTCTTCTGGGAGAGGCCATAAGAGGAAAACAATGCCTCCAGAGATACGGGTGCTTTCAGACTATATCCAAATGGTAGAGGGGAAAAGCAAAACAGAGTACTTGAACAGTGAGCTGTGAAGGCTAATATGTAGAGGACTGGGCACACCAAATTGCTTTCTCAGCAATAAATTATGACTAAGTTACTGGATGAAATGTTTTTTGAATGGTGATGAAGTGAGGCAGCTCAGGTGTGATGCTAGTGTTACCAGAGGGGAAAAAAAGTGATGCCACCTTGCCTAGTCCCACTGAACTTCTTACTTAGGTAACCACAACAGGCCAGCTTGCTTACATTTCTAAAGACAGAGGTTCAGAGTCTCCGTTGGTGCCGTGAAGGGTGACGGAGAAAGTAGGATCAGCCTCTCCCAAGCTCTTGTAGCTGAAGACATGCATTTTCATCTGGTAATGGTAGACTAGAGAGAAACAAGGAGAGCATAGATGGAAACAACTTTGAGAGACAACATTGCTCAGCATCACTCTTTGTGAATCACAGAATCACAGACTGGTTGGGGTTGGAAGGGACCTCTGGAGATCATCTAGTCCAACCCCCTGCCAACGTAGATTCACCTAGAGCACATTGCACAGGGTCACATTCAGGTGACATAGTGTTGGCTGTCAAAGGCTAGACCCTTTATTGAGACATCATTGATCACTTTTTCCTGCCCTTACTGATTACAAAGTCGACATTTATGCAACAACAACAGCAGGTCCGCTCTGGGGAGAGCTTCCCAAACCTTACACTGCTCTAAGATTTGGGGTGGTCTTGCAAGTATGACACATGTAGTCCTGATCAAAAGGCAGAGTGTCCTTACGGCCAGAGTCCTGTTGATTTTAGATGGAGGAAGTAATGCCATAGGACAGCAATGCAGCCAGGTGACAGCAGAAGACTAACACCTGGTGCTGTGCTGCTTTCAGGTGATGCTGCTGTTCCACCTCTACATCTTTCCCAACATTGCATTTGGGAGTCTGCTCTTAGGGATGAGACCATGCTCTATTTAAGAGGGAAAGCGTACCTTTGAATGGCATGTCGGCTCTCGTTTTTAAGTACATCTTGCTGTTTCTTTTGTTCCGTGTTTTCCTGGCGTTGTAGCCAATGCCGCTGCAGCGGTTCTTGCGGCAGCTCAGGCAGATGCCCTTCTTGAAGCGGCTGGAATCAGTACATTGAAACGCGAAGCTTTGTTTGTCTTGGTTCACGAGGGAGTCCACAAAGAGGTGCACAGACCGCTCGTGTTCACATTTAACAACTTCACCAATTGCTAGAGAAACAGAGTTGCAAAGGATACGTTTTGTTTAACCATTTGTCACCCCAGCAGCTGGTAAGACATAGTGAGCTAAGCCTTTTTGTAGCCCAACATGAGTTGAGCATGGTCAAACTCGAACATTTTTCAAACAGTAGCAATTCAAGACACTTGAAGAGGACTTGTCATTTAGCATCTACCATGAAAAGAGATTTAAAGAGGGTTCTAGACCCAGCATAAGACGACCATAGTTTATGATCAGGCGTTAGAGTGGGAACATGCTACTTCAGAATTAAAAGCAGGTCTAGTTTCTAGCAACTATCTCCAGTAGTACATGCAGTTTTAAAGGAAAAAATAGTTTTCTCTGCTCTTGTAAATCAGATCATTCCCCAGCATCAACCCAAGTCTATTTGTGAAGGGTCTACACTGACCAGAGGCAAAAATAAATAATGAGAACTTACTCCCATAGGCAATTGCTCCCAAGACATCACTTAATCCACAGCCAGGCTGGAAGTCTCCTCCATTGGGGTAGATGTCAACATGGCCTACAGGCATCTGGATCCCAATGCTAACTCCTAGTGTTTCCCTTGTGTAGGTGTGAAGGACATCCACAAAGTTAGCATCATCGGGGGAGAGGCGCTTGCTAGGGTCCACTCCTTCAAACATGGGGCCGGCCGGATCCAAGCCTGGTGTTAGAGAGAGTATGCAAGATGCTAGGTAAGTCCCATACCACTTTTGGTACAATACAACCCAGTAGTAGCACCAGTTTGCTCTACAGCGATGGCTTCAGATCGCTTGTTGGAAGCAACAAGTCTTTGCTAGGTCACAGTGAAGAGATAGATACTTCAAGGGGTAGCAGACAATCAAACACCAGAAGAGATCTAGCACACCAAAGAGACTGTTGGTAGCCAAAGCTGCCTTGGCTACATTTAATCTGTTTTCAGACTGGACATATGGAGGGACTAATACAAGTTTAAGCAGCAGCAGCCAGGTAATCCCTGCATCTGAGATCCCATGGTGGGTTTGGGGATCTTCTGTTAACCTCTGAGCCTCACCCCCAACCTGAAGCTGTGCTCCTGAGCCATTCCCCAACTTGACTGGTAGGTGATTTTTTTTTCCTGCTTAACCAAATACAGATATTTATTGCCAGGCTCTGAGGAATTCTCACTGCCAGCGTCACATTTAAATGCTTAATTCAACTACTTGTACCATGCCCTAAGTTCTCACATGTTGAAATCAGCTTTCCTCTGGAGTCAGAAGCACTCTCCAGAATGAGGGGTTTGGGTTTAACATCCCATGGGACAAACTGCACCCAATAGCTCTCACTTCCATTAATTTATGAGCTGTAATTACAAAAGCAGTATCACTCAGAGGTTTAGGATTTAGATAGTAAGAGCTTGAGCTGGGTTTGTTTTGAACCCACATTTAACTTCAAATATACTCAAGATCACATTGTCCTCTGAAAGGTTTTTCACTGAACCCCCCTTACATTTGGGGTTCAAAATTAAGACTCTTTCTCATGTGAAGAGACCCATACTCCCCACTGCCGCCACAGGTGGGAAACTTGTCATTTCTGGATGAGCAAGCCCAAAACAACATCGCAGCAACACAGGAAACGAGCCTCTTTGGGCTAACTCTCTGCTGCTACGAAAAGGTAAGAGAGTGCTTAAAAAGCATCTTGCCTGTAATTCTGCCTATTGTCCCATGGACGTGGTTACCAGCAAAGCCAGCAACGTGGGCGCCCAGGCTGTACCCGATCAGGTGGACGTTCTCAAGCTGGAAGAGCGGGTTCTCCTGCAAGTGAAAAAAAATTATCATTTTCCCCCCTGTCTTTCAGGGCATCTGGCACTGCTCCTATCTGCACAACTCCCAAGTCCAGTCCTAAAAGGCTGGAGGGAGGGGGCAGAAAAACATGCTTCATTCTTTATTTCATCAAGACAAGTATAAGTTGAATGGTTTGGATGGCACTTGTGGTTTGCCCCCAACCACAGTGCCCAGCTTTCAACCCCAATTACAATACCCTTTGTTTCAGCAGCAGCTGGAGCAGCTTTCCTCCAGGGAGCTGCCAGCAGACCTCAGTACTGGCCGTGGACTCAAGTGCCAAGTGTAGCACTGTGGGCCTTTTCCTTCTCCTTTTCCACCTTCTTGCTGAGCCAATGCTGACTTTGAATGCCCAACTCCTGAGTCCACGTTGCTCAGACAGGAGCAAGGACTCCTAAATTTGAAGTCTACTTCACCATCCCTGATCCCAGCACACTGCAAAGCAGCATCTCCCAGGAAAGCACTGCTGCTCTTCCTCACACGAGGGCTGAGCACAGCACCTGAGCTACAAGCCATCGCCCCACCAAGCCTTGGGGTTGGGATTACACCAGAGCCTTCCCCGCTCGTGAGCGCTGGAGCCGGTGTATGCTCCATTCCCTTGTGCAACAGTCCCTCATGGAGCATTACAAGAGACAGTTCTTAACTTTGTGTTACCTGTAACCAGTCAAGCAGCCCCGCTATGCTTTTCCCAACGATCCGCGTGTTGTTCACAGCGTTGGTATAGAGCTGGTGGGCAAGAGGAAGCCAATCCACCACGACCACGTTGGCATCCTTCTCCCTCTCCTGAAGAGCAGACACCAAGCTGCCCAGCCAGGTTTCGAACATGCCACTCATCTAGAAAGAGATTCAGGTGTTAGTTTCCAGCTCCCAGGATCAAGATCTACACGTTCACAGTGAAGTTATTTGTATAACATTTACATATTCTCTTCCAGCTATTTGCTGCTCCTCTGCAAGCCCCACTACTTCTCAGCACCGTACTAATGGTGTAAGAAAAACAGGTTTTGAGATGTAATTAGCCGCCTTGCCTTTTAAAGCAGGAGGGAGAGGCATTCGTTACATGCCACCTTATCGCTCTTTTTCTCAAGAGTTTCAGAAATTCTGATAGATTGCAAAATTATTTTCCAGCCCTGGCACTGCCATTTGCATAAGCCCTGGCAGAGCTGATAAGTCCCCTTGTGCCACACATTCAGCCACGTCAAATGCAGAGGAAAAAAGCTTGATAAAGCCTGTCTGCCCTCTGTTTCTTTATCGAGGTGACCACATAGAAGAAGTGAAGACTGTGGACACACAGCTAAAATGACAGAAGGTCTATGTGTGTGTGAAGCCAACTGGCACCTTCATAGTGGTCAGTTAGTTGGATTTCAGGGAAAATCTCAAGTTCCCTCTACCACGTTCACATTATACAAAGTGATCTTGAGCAGTTGTGAAGGACTTGGGGGATTTCACAGAGTTCTTAAGTATGACCCACATCACTTTGCTCCCGAGACTTCAGATGCAGCTACTAAGAGGCCATAGTTCCATGTGAAAATGAGGAAAAACTTCTTTACTGTGAGGGTGGCAGAGCCCTGGCACAGGCTGCCCAGGGAGGGTGGGGAGTCTCCTTCTCTGGAGATATTCAAAACCCGCCTGGACGTGACCCTGTGCAACGTGCTCTGGGTGACCCTGCTTTGGCAAGGGGTTGGACTAGATGATCTCCAGAGGTCCCTTCCGACCCCAACTATTCTGTGATAGTGCTCAAAAGATGAAAAGTTGTCCCAAATCCCACTTATTCTAGAGCCACAGCCCACTTAGAGGGCAGCTTGCTCGCTCTGAGTGGATCAACTGAACACTGAGCATCGCCTGGAGCCACGCGGGATCCTCCGTACTTACTGTCCAGCCATGAATGATGAGGAAGGTCTTAGCTGTCACGTTGAACCTGCAATCCTCCAGACACTCGTCCTGGCCCACGGTGAGCGTGCAACCGTCTTCTTCGGCGCCGGGCGAGGAGCGGAGGTTGAACTTCACCTGGGGCTTGGGCTTGGGCGCGGGCTGCTCCCTGTCCTCCAGCAGCTCCGCGGTGGTGGCATCTGCAAAGGGACCGAGCGGAGAGGAGGGTCATCCTCCGAACCCACCGCCGGGCTTCAGCCCCCCGTGGGAGAAGGGGACCTGCTCCGCGGGCAGGAGCGGAGCGGCGCCCCGGTGCGCGGCGGCTCCTTCCCCGCAGCCCGTCCCGCGTGGGACCGCGCGCTCACCCACCTCCTCCCCGCAGCAGCGCAGCCTCCGCCACCGGCGGAGCGCCGCCCGCCGCCACGCAGCAGGTCACGCCGGTGCAGAGCAGGAGGACCAGCCTCATGGCTCGGACGGACGGACGGACGGCGGCCGGCGCTCCGCGGGCGGCGGGGCCCTTTAAGGGGCCGCGCGGGGGCGGTGCCCGTGGCCCGATGGGGCGGGCGCTGGCGGCAGCGCTTCTCCTATTGGTCACGCCCTCCCTGACGTCACGGCGAGCTTGAATGGAAGGGCCCACGCGGGGGGGCGCGGGGGGGGCGGTGCGCGGGAGCGCTCACGCGTGGAGGGAGCTCCGCGGTGTGATGCGGGGGGGGTGGGGGTGTTTTTGCGGGGATCACGGGTGGGTTCCCAGCGCTGATACCCCGAGGGGCAGCGGGGAGGGGCGGGCCCCACGGAGGCGCGTTCCTCGAGTGGGACCCACGGGGGACGAGACGCTCCCCGCAGGGCAGCACCTGCCCCGCAGCCTGTTGGCTTCTGTGGATAGTTTTGAACCCGCTGTTGTGAAAAACTGAACTGCTGGGGGTTAACGGGAATATTTATTGATATTTTATTGCCTGTGTTTTTGCCGTTTTTGCCGTATTTCATTTTATTGCGCTGCTGCTGGCTTGCCGTGGTGTAAGGAGAAGGGGTGACACTCCGGGACACGTGGCTTTCTTGGTCTCTTTTTTTCTTCCCCTTTGGTGGGTCCTTTCCCTCTCAACTCGCAGCAGAAAGCGAGGAGGAGGCACCAGGGTCTGCGGTGCGTAAGAACGGCAGGGGAGAAGGTTGGAGGGCAGGGATGGCATCCAGAGGGAGCTGGACAGGCTGGAGAGTTGGGCGTGTGCGAACCGCGTGGAGCTCAACAAGGCCAAGTGCAAGGTCCTGCACGTGGGTCGGGGCAATCCCAAGCACAAATACAGACTGGGTGGAGAATGGATGGAGAGCAGCCCTGAGGAGAAGGACTTGGGGTGATGGGTGATGAGAAGCTCACCATGAGCCGGCAACGTGCGCTGGCAGCCCAGAAAGCCAACGGTGTCCTGGGCTGCATCCCCAGCAGCGTGGCCAGCAGGGCGAGGGAGGGGATTCTGCCCCTCTGCTCCGCTCTCGGGAGACCCCCCCTGCAGTGCTGCGTCCAGCTCTGGGGCCCCAACAGAAGAAGGACACGGAGCTGTTGGAGCGAGTCCAGAGGAGGCCACGAAGATGCTCAGAGGGCTGGAGCACCTCTGCTATGGAGACAGGCTGAGAGAGCTGGGGCTGTTCAGCCTGGAGAAGAGAAGGCTCCAGGGAGACCTTCTAGCACCTTCCAGTACCTGAAGGGGCTACAGGAAAGCTGGAGAGGGACTTTTTACAAGGGCATGGAGTGACAGGATGAGGGGGAACGGTTTTAAACTGAGAGAGGGGAGATTGAGATGAGATATTAGGAAGAAATTCTTTGCTGTGAGGGTGATGAGACACTGGCCCAGGTTGCCCAGAGAAGCTGTGGCTGCCCCCTCCCTGGCAGTGTTCAAGGCCAGGTTGGATGGGGCTTGGAGCAACCTGGTCTAGTGGAAGGTGTCCCTGCCTGTGGCAGGGGGTTGGAACTGGATGGTCTTTAAGGTCATTCCAACCCAAAGCAGTCTGTGATTCTAAGGTAGGAAAAAGGTGCAGGCAAATGATGGGCAGAGATGAGGAAGAAAAGATGGAGGCCTAAAACCAGCCAACAGCATGGGAAATAATGAGAAATCAGGTCTGGGCATTGCTTTAGCCCTCACTCGTAGGTATTGATGGAGGGAATTAATCTGGCTTTCCAGCAGTGCTTTCCCGGAGCGCTGAGTTCATACCCTGCGCCCCTACGAACCCAGCTGCCTCCTGACTCCACATGGGTTGGCAGTTGGACTAGGTGGTCCTTGTAGGTCCCTTCCAGCCGAAATATTCCGTTCTATTCTAAAAGGTTTTCTCATAGCTCTCGTATATGCAGCACGTTGTGGCTGGGGGACTGCTGCTCTTCTCTTGGGGATCATCCCCAGAACCTCTTCATTTCTGACTCTGCAGAATGAACACGTGTTCTGGGAGCTATTTGAGCACCTCCTGTTTCAGGAGGCTGGAGATGACGTGAACTGCTTCTCCCATGGGAGCGTGGGTTTGAGTGGAGTGTCCTGGGGACGCAGCGTCTCCTGCAGCTGTGTGGTCCCCCTCGAGGAGCAGCATCCTGACAGCAGTGGCCTAAAAAAAGAGAGGACAGAGCTTTCTGTCCAGACTTACTCCTGCAGGAAATGAATCAGCTAAGCCTCATCACCAAACGCTTCATCATTTAAAAAAATTCCTGGTGCCAACAAAACCCTGTCAGACCATTGGCCACTGCGACATCTTCTCATTCTTCTTCCTGTGCCTTTGCATTCAGCTGTCGCTGCTGACGGGGTGGGGATGTGTCCTTCTTTTGTCTGTGCTTCCAAGAATGACAGTAGCAGTGAGAATAGCTTAGCAACAGCGAGGAAGAAGCGCATCAAAATAATTCCTGGCTGCTTCGGCCAAAAGGTGACGATTGTCCAAGGAGAAGCTCAGGATTTGTTGTGATGGGCATCGTATCAACACAGGGAGTGAGGCTCTGCGCTGACCTCTCTGTAACCCTAATGGCCTGGGGAGGAAGAAGGCTCCCACCCAGAGCTTCGTGGAAAATAACAGTTCATTAAGCCCAAATAATTTTCAGGAGAAATTCCTAGTTTTGCTTAGTTTTGCACTGGGAAAGGTTTCATGGCTCCCCGATGGAATTTCTGGATGATTGTAATAAGTAATAAATAATGAACCAGGGTAAAATGGCTAATAATTCACCTTAAAAGAGCTGGAAGCTGAATATTTACAGCACTTGTAGGGATGTTGGAGGCTTTATCTCAGCAGCTGGTGTGAGTGGGGCGATGCCCAGGGAGATAGTGGCAGTTCTTGGACACGTCTTTCTGTCTCTCTCCATCCCCACTGTGATTTCCTAAAGATCTCAGCTCAGTCCAAAAGCAGAACAGGAATGTTTTTGACCTCATATGAGTATTTTTATAGGAAATAAAAAAATGTCCCACTCAGCTTTAGTCACAAGCTCTTTGCAGGTGGGTGCTGGGTGGTTGAGGCTGAGGCTGGTTTCTTCTTCAGCAGCAAACGTGGTGAGTCAGAGCGGAGCCATGAGATGCGGAGCTAGAAGGGACACGTGAGAAGTGAAGCTTCTTTCTTAGTAGCAAAAAGCTGAAATCAGTATGATATGTAAATAAATATGCCAAAATATTTAAAGGTCTGGAGTCTGCTGGTGATCTCGGGGAAGGATTAGACAGGTTTTTTTTATCAGCAGCATTTAATTTGAGAGGTTTCCATGTCCGTGCATCCAGCAATGAGACCCTTTCAATGCCATTTCCATAGAAGCAGAACATCTCAGTCCCGGGTTGTGGTCAGTGTCTTCTGATAGAAACAGGCTGTCACCGTCCTGCTCAAGGAGACTGAAGTCAGGAGCCTTTTGCAAAATAATTGCCCTTAATGCTTCTATTTCCCTGCCTTTAAAATTAGCATATTGATACCTCCTTTCCTTGCAGAAATCGCAGCCAGAAGTATGAATGAACGGCACCATCAAAAAGCTGAGCATTAAGGGAAAAGGGAAAAATCCTTCAGCATCACACGACCTCTTTAAAGACCTGCAGAAGTAGAGTAATTCTGGTGCAAGCGGCTCTGGAGATCACGAGGGAAATAAACAGCAGCCTTTTGCATGAACGGCGCTGCCGACGTTGCATCCCACGTTCTCCCAGGGATGACCTGCTGTGGAAGGAGCAGCAGAGAGAGCGGTTTGCTGCCCTGGATGGGGGACCACCGCCGCGGTGAGTGGCTGCTGGAGGGATTTGTGCGGTATTCCCGTGGCCAAGATTGCATCCCGTCGCATTCACATTGCTAGGAAGGGCGTAAGTGGAGCGCTTGGCTCAAGTGAGCCCTCCTGATGGGAAAAAATTGTGGCTCTTGGGTTTGTGGGGTGCTTGTTACTGAAAGTAATGACACAACAAGAGGTAAGGATGCTCCTATTAATGATTGCTCATTTGCAGAAGCCAAAGACTGATTTCATTGCTTTAGGTGAGATATTCAGTGTCAGGGAGTGATCATCATTATTCTGCAAATTTTTAATTCCACATTTAGAAACCTCAGAGTGTTTTACACACCCTCCAGTCTTCCTGCCTGTTTTTTTTTTTCTTGTTTTTGTTCTTTTTCTCCAATGAAAGAGGGAGTAGGATTTTGTCCTGGTTTTGTGGGGATAAAATTTATTGAATCACTTTTCTGTTACATTTTGTTTCAGTTTGTGGCCAGCCATGGTGATCAAGGCCATCAGCAGTTAAATCCAGGGCAGCTGCCCCAGGCTGGCCCACAGGTGTATTCTATATCATTAATGTCAGGTTCACTATAAATGGGAAAACTTGTGGGGATGTGGAGCTCTTTGCTCTGCCCTGTCCTTCTTCTCTCTTATCTTCTTAACTGTTACTATCCCTGGAGGGACTTCCACCACTGAGTTGGGGAGAGGAGATTGGGTGATAGAACAACTGGTTGGTGTTTAGCCTTGGGTGTGGGCTAAATGGGGACAGATTTGCAGGAGGAAGAGGGGAGAGAAAGGGATTATTCATTTTTTTTTTTTTTCTTTTTTAGTTATAAAACAGTTTTTCTTTTCAATTATAAAGCATAGCCCAGGCAGTAGAATTTAATGGGACTGGTATTAGTTTCCCTCTTGGCTCCTTCTGCCTAATTTGTTTCTGAGATGATGGGGGAGAAGGGGTAGAGACAGGGCTGGAGAACAAACCGAGAGAGGGACGGGCTGCTTGGGTGGCAGGGTGCACTGAGGTGGGGTGAAGGCCCCGGGAGGACCCACGTACTGGATGGATGTGCAGAGCTGACTGCACCCTAAAGGGTCTGCAGTTCTGGAGAGGCAGCTCTGCGGTGAAATAACATCACAGGTTAATCCTTGCATCACCCTGTGCCTGCTTAGCCCAGGTCCTCTTGGTTTGTCGTATGTCCTATCACACCAGGTATTATTTTATACTTTGAGCTTACTGCAGAGTGGGGAAGATACTACTGATGTGGCACAGATTCTGCTCTGGATATTTTTGCTCTGCGAGCATCAAACTGGGGTGAAAACAGGCTGTGGCGTCTTTGTTTCGTAGCCATTCCTTAGCCCACGTAGTCTCTCCTCCCCTCCTCAGCCTTTCAAATACAGCCCCTCTATGAACATGCTTTATAGGCCCAATACTGCATATCCCTGGACAGGTTTGCTTGCTTACAGAAGCAGCTAATCTCCGTCAGGTTATGAAATCAGCTCACATGTTTCAGCAGCATTACCCACTGTTGATATCCCCGTTCGATCCCCGTTGAGCTCTCTTTGTTGGAGGTAACCCCCTCTCCTCCTTCTAAGCTGATTTCTTAGGCCACATCATTCAAGTCTCGCATCCCCATGGTATTTAGATGTAGTAAAAATGACTGGGGGGAAAATAAATGGCAGCCAGCGAGCCAGCTAAACTGTCTGACTATTAATGGTCCTGTTAGTTGCAAATTTACTTTACCACAAAGCCCCCAGCATGTAATCCTTAGATGAATGCCTTTGATTGTGAGGGAATATTTACAGCTGACCCTGCCAGCAGTCTGCAAACCTGCAATGGGCCTCCTGGCCCACATTAAATCCGCTGGCATCTGTTCCTGGGTTCTTATCAAGCACATGCTCTGTCACTGCAGTGTTTGGGCTGTAGCGCCGGCGGATACGGTGGGCCTTGAGGAATAAATCCCCACATTCCTGCGAAATGCTAATTCTTGTGAACGTTGTCAGACAGGGAGGAACGTTACAGCTCGTACCTGCCTCCGGGCATCGCCGTCTGCAGGGAGGTTTCCGGAAGGCTTTGATCCTTGCTGGCTGCCCCCTCCCCATAGCAGATCCCTGATCCTGCTGCTGGACCACCCTTCACCAAGGACCAACTTCTTCTTGGCCACTCTTGTGCCATTTTTCCAAACATGCCTGAACAATGTGAAGTGATTTTTATGATGATTTTTATCTCTTTTCACCCCTGCCTTGCATTAGTCCCCAGGTAGCTCAGATCGAGTGTGGTGTTCTTGCAGAGACCATCAGGTGATCTTACCCCATCTCCAGCCACAGCAGAGCTGTGCAGGAGCACAGGCTGACAGCCAGCGAGAGCTCAGTGCGTCCTGATGAGTGTTCCCTGTGCCCAAGCGGACGAGTGTAATTCAGCAGCTTGTCATTCCCAGCACATCCTGTGGTACGTGAGGTGGATCCAGACCGCTTGGCTGCTTTGTGTCGGACAGAAGACCCGGTGATGGGCGATGGGCCTGCTCCATCCACTCTGCAGACAAGGGTGTCTTTAGGTCTGTGCCGAGGACTGATGTATATTTTCGCTCTTCTTACGCCTTTACCCAAAGCCCACACTTTTCCATCCAAGCTGTATGAATGCTGAGCATGTTTGGGCTTGAACATGGAGCCAAGCCTATTGGCAGTGCAGCGGTGTCGTGGGTGGCCAGGGGGCTGTTGGCTTCTGCTCCTTTCTGAGGTCCTATTTTGGTGGGGGATTGGAGAAATGTCTCAGAAGTTTGTGATCACTTGACCCTTCAGATGGTGGATGGTGAGCCCCCAAGCAGCGCTTCTGCCTTGACTCTCCTGCATCCAACAAAGGGAAAAGATTAAAAAAAATAATAAATTACTAACACTACTCCCCTGCCTTTTTTGTAAGTGGAGCTAGAGAGTCCAGAGAGGAGTTTGGGGGGTGGTTGTTTGGTTTAGGGATAGCTTTAGAGTGCATCTCCTTATCCACATGCTTTTTCTTCAGATCTGCACGAATATTTGGCCCAAGTTTGGAGTGGATGTGGAAACACTGTCAGTGAGATGGACTCAACACTCAGCTGGACTGCAGCTCGAGAGGAGACGTAAGAACTGGCGGAGCAGGCAGCAGCTCTCCTGCCTGCTTAGAGGGGTCTGTCAGACCCAGGCACAGCTCTGTCTTTGGGCTCATTTCTGGTAATTAGCAGCTAAAAGATCTTGGAAGTTGGCATTTTGGCAGAATAATTACAACGCTGATTGATAGCTTCTCCTTCTCTGAAAACTTCCCAGACTAAAGCCCAAACCAGCCATCTAGAGCTTTATTTTCAGCAGTCCTAAATCCACTTTAAATTTATCTCCGTGGCACTCAGGCTTTCAAAACTGATCCTGTAAATCTGGATGGACACCAAAACAAGGACACTCTGAGCGTGCCACTCGACTTCCCAGTGCCTACAGGATAAAAAAGGAGTTATTTATTAAAACGAAGTAATTAGTTACTTACTTTAGCAAAGCCCTATAAATACATATAATGTTGGTTCTCACCATTGTTGCTAATTTGCACCCAAGCTTTGCTGTTGCAAATCCCAGATAATTCTTTCTTCCTGGGCTGTGTTGGATCAGACAGCTCATGCACATTCTTCCTCTCTTTGTGGTCCTGATTGCTGATTTGGCTGGTGTTTTGGAGATCCTTTGGCAGTATTTTACTGTGATTCACATTAAAGGGGAATGGTATTTTAAACCACAAACGTAGACTTTACGCACTATTTTCTGTTTTTCAGAAAAAGAGTGACAGTTTGGGGCACAGAAATAAGCAGCACAAGACGGTGCTGTGTATCATCAAGGTCAGGGTATCATTTGTTCTCCAGCACCCCGCTTTTCATTTACCCTCTCCTTGGAATCTTTCACCTTCTCAAATCTGAGCAGGGTGTAGTGCTGGGATCTGCCTGAGACAGGGGAAAGCCTCGAGCCGTCCTTGGAGATACATGGAGCCTCCTGCTTTCCTCAGATGTTGGGTTTACTTACACCAACAATATTATTCAATTCATTTTTCACCAGCTTGCGCATTTTGCTTTGAGAACCCATCAGCTATCCCATCCCTGAATCCAGCCTCATTCCTCGGTGTCTCAACGACAAGGAAATCTATCACATCCGCTTGCAGTGTGTGCAATATGAAGATGGGAAAGAATGAGATGTCCCTGAAGATGCTGGTGTCCCTCTGGGCTCTGCTTCACCCTCTGGCCATTTACTCCTAATTGCCTAACTTCTCCCATTTCTTGTGTTTGTTGAGTGTGTGGATCTCATTAGGAAGAGTCCATAGCTCTGTAATTAATTAAGAAAAGCTTGGGGCATTTCTTAGTAATTGTACTCATGTTCCTGCCTGTGATGTACAGACATTGCTGATATTCATCCCAGGAACTCCCAGTCCAAGGACAGACAGGCAGACAGACTAAGGTCAGGGCACAGGAAAAACAAGAGGGCTTTTCTGTGCAGGTCAGTTATATCCTGGGCTGCATCCCCAGTGGCGTGGCCAGCAGGTTGAGGGAGGTGGTTCTGCCCCTCTACTCCTCTCTGGTGAGATCCCCCCCCTTGCAGCACTGCATCCAGCTCTGGGATACTCAGCACAGGAGAGACAGAGACCTGTCCAGAGGAGGCCACAGAAATGCTCAGAGGGCTGGAGCCCCTCTGCTATGGAGACAGGCTGAGAGAGTTGGGGCTGTTCAGCCTGGAGAAGAGAAGGCTCCAGGGAGACCTTATCGCGGCCTTTCGGTACTTCAAAGGGACCTATAGGAAAGATGGGACAGACTTTTCACCAGGGCATGTAGTGGTAGGACAAAGGGTCATGGTTTTAAACTAAGAGAGGGGAGATTCAGACTAGATCAAAGGAAGAAATGTTTTACGCTGAGGGTGGTGAGACACTGGCACAGGTTGCCCAGAGAGGTGGTAGATGCCCCATCCCTGGAAACATTCCAGGTCAGGTTGAATGGGGCTCTGAGCAACCTGATCTAGTTGCAGATGTCCCTGCTCATGGCAGGAGGGTTGGACTAGATGGCCTTTGAAGGTCCCTTCCAACCCAAACCATTCTGTGATTCTGTTCTATGATCCTATGATATGCTTCGCAGAACAAGGGTGATTTTTCTAAGCAGAGCACGATGTAGGAGGTGTGAGCAAAGACCTGCCAGGCAGGCAGGACAGGGCAGCGGTGGCAGCAGACCTGCCCAGTCTGAGGTATGAGTGCAGGACTCGTCCCGCTAACCACCTCCCCATGTGTAATGCTCCATCCTTGCAGTTGCAATGCAGCTCCACAGCCTCTGTCTCCCGTCCTGTGCCCACGCTGTTGGCGTCGTGTCCCTGCATGCTGCAGGTCCAGCACCTGACGGAGTCACGGGGTGGCCAATGGCCATGGGATGGGGTGGGAGCTGGAGGTGTGCTACCTAACAGGGCCCTGCGTTCAGCAGATGCCTGCCGCAGCCTTGCCCGGTGGTTCCTACTCATCATATGACCTTCTCGAGCACCAGCATGTGACTGGGCCATGCACGCTGGAAAAGACCATGCGGAGCAGAGAGGAGAGGTTGGAGAGGGGGAGGGCGGCTCAGCTAGAGAGGATTAGTAAGCATGGACAGATGGAGAAAGCTTTGAAAGAGGGGGCTTGTGTCAGAGTTGTTGCAATAACAAAGGGGGAGGTAGCTGGATGATTGGAAGAGGGAGGGAAGGAGTGAGCCGGGAGGGAGGGATGACCTCAGAGGTGACATTTGGGATCAAAGTGGGGAAGTTTACGTCTTGTGGAGAGGAAGAAGTCTGCGTCTTGTGGAGAGGAAGATGCTGCAATCATCAGAGGAGGAGAGAGCAGGAACTTGGAGAAAATCTCGGACAATAAGAATAGAAAGGAATGAACACAGAAACCACACACTGGGATGATAAATGAAGATGCTGGAGGGGTTGCTGTGGACATGAAGTTTGGAAGAGAGTAGATGTTCAGAGCTGTAGCTTCTTGCTGTGCCATGAACAGAACCCTGTCTGCTTGCTGCAGCTTTTGCACGGGTTGTGTTAACAGGCATCATCCAACCTCATTTCCCAGGGTCTGAGCAGATCTCTGCCTTGGTTCAGAACAGAACGGGCTGCAGGGGTGACAAAGAGGCGTCCTGCCTCCGAGGACTGTTCCTCACTCGGGTCCCTCCGTGTGGTGTCTCTCAGCAGGGAGGTGGAGGTGCAGAAGCCTCTGGAAGAGAAGAGGTTTGATTGTGGTTTATCACAGAATCACAGAATCAACCAGGTTGGAAGAGACCTCAGGGATCATCGAGTCCAACCATTGCCCTGACACCACCATGTCAACTAGACCACGGCACTAAGTGCCATGTCCAGGCTTTTCTTAAACCCCTCCAGAGATGGTGACTCCACCACCTCCCTGGGCAGCCCCTTCCAATGGCTAATGACCCTTGCTGAAAAGAAATGCTTCCTAATGTCTAACCTGAACCTCCCCTGGCGAAGCTTGAGGCTGTGTCCTCTTGTCCTATCACTAGTTGCCTGGGAGAAGAGGCCAACTCCCACTTCACTACAACCTCCCTTCAGGTAGTTGTAGATATCAGCTGATCCAGAGGTGCTCTTGAACAAGGCAGAGGAGAGGAGGAGACTTCTTTGATCCATTTTGGTTAGGAGATGCAATGCAACGAATGGATGGAGTTTGAGGCTATGTTTCATAGTACAGGACACACGTAACCTTAGAAATGTTGACAGGATTCACAGGTCTAGAAAAGTTGAGGTTGGAAGGGGACAGTGGAGCTCATCCAGAGGAACCCGCCTGCAGCTCAAAGCAGGGTCAGCCAGAGCTGGTTGCTAAAATATTGTCCAGTTGTTTTTTTTAATACTTCCAAGGATGGAGGCTCCACAACATCTCTGGGCCACCTGTTCCAGGATTCAACCATCCTCACAGTACAAAAACAAAAATGTTTTCTCTGATGTTCAAACAGAATTCCCCATATTTTGATTTGTGCCTAAGTTGTGGATGCAAATTGTGGCCAACATCCCTGATTCCAGGGATATTTTTGGTTTCATTAACCAAAGGAACATTTAAAGCAGTACTTCTTGGTTATAAGCCAGACAGGTTAGAGCAAATGGAAGCCCAGGATTTAATTTATCCCAAATAGTGTTTACGATCAGGCACTTACACGATGTCTTTATTTACTGCCTTACTCATCAAGGCGATTGGCTGGTCCATATCTGGCAATTAAAGCCATGAACGAGCAGTCATAGACCCGCACAACCTGCGTAAATGATTTTGTGCCAAGAAATACACTGAATAAACACAAACTTCAGCTACAAGGTTATTTAATCACACAGGAGGTTTATTTTACCGGTGATTCCCTCCTAGCTGGGTGTGTAGGGGGTGGATGAACCCGTAGCTCTAGGACAATATGCCAAAAAATGTCAAATATTAAGACAATCTCACTGATTGCTGTGGGTTTTTTTTTTTGTTTTGACCACGTTCCTGGCTGCCTGGTCACCAGCAGCGTGGGGAAGGTGCTGTGCCTGCTGCGTCACGCTTCAGCAGTGGTGACGGTAAGGACAGATACTCAGCTGTCATGACGCTGAGCTCCCTTGGTTGTTCCTCACCCCTGGACTGGGTACAGTATATAACTTTTGGGCCCGTATGGAAGCATCTCTTTTTAAAAATCACACAGAGGAATACGTAACGTGATTGAGCCCTTCTACTAATGCAGAGCAAAACTCCTATAGTGTCTTGTCCTGCTGGCAAGTGGTCAGTCCATGATCTGGAGATGCATTTCATAGAATCATAGAATCATTTTGGTTGAGAAGGGCCTTTAAGATCATCGAGTCCAACCGTTAACCCACCACTGCCAAGCCCACCACTAACCCATGTCCCGCAGCACCACATCTACACAGCTTTTAAATCCCTCCAGGGATGGGGACTCCACCACTGCCCTGGGCAGCCTGTGCCAGTGCTTGACAACCCTTTCCATGAAGAAATTGTTCCTGATCTCCAATCTAAACCTCCCCTGGCACAACTTGAGGCCGTTTCCTCTTGTCCTGTCACTTGTTACCTGGGAGAAGAGACCGACCCCCACCTCACTACACCCTCCTTTTAGGTAGTTGTAGAGAGCGAGAAGGTCTCCCCTCAGCCTCCTTTTCTCCAGACTAAACCCCCCCAGGTCCCTCAGCCGCTCCCCATCACACTTGTGCTCCAGACCCTTCACCACCTTCGTTGCCCTTCTCTGGACTCTCTCCAGCACCTCAAGGTCTTTCTTGCAGTGAGGGGCCCAAAACTGAACACAGGATTAGAGGTGCAGCCTCACCAGTGCCCAGTACAGGGACACGATCCCTGCCATACTCCTGCTGGCCACACTAGTGCTGATACAAGCCAGGATGCTGGTGGCCTTCTTGGCCACCTGGGCACACTGCTGGCTCATGTTCAGCCGCCATCAACCAACACCCCCACGTCCTTTTCCACCAGGCACTTTCCAGCCACTCTTCCCCCAGCCCGTAGCGCTGCGTGGGGTTGTTGTGCCCCAAGTGCAGGACCCAACACTTGGCCTTGTTGAACCTCATACAGTGGCCTCGGCCCATCGATCCAGCCTGTCCAGATCCCTCTGCAGAGCCTTCCTCTGCAGAGCCTTCCTGCCCTCCAGCAGATCAACACTCCCGCCCAACTTCGTGTCATCTGCGAACTAACTGAGGGTGCACTCGATCCACTCATACAGATTGTTGGTAAAGATATTAAAGAGAATTGGCCCCAATACTGGGCCCTGGGGAACACCACTGGTGACCAGCTCCTAATGGGATTTAACTCCATTTCCTCCTTTTCCAGGCCCACAGATCTTGGTCCTGGGACTCGCTGTCTGAGTCAATAGATTTTAGGACATGGTTGTGGAGAGTGGTTTAGCTGGAGAGCTCACCTACTACATGTACAAATGCCACTGCCTTGCTGACCATGGGAGGAAAATGCAAAGAACAGGAGAGAGCTGTGCCTCTGGAGGAGCCAGGCATTTGTGAAGAGGCTGGTCAGGAGAGAGGAGTTCAGGGAAAGAAGGTCTGAAGGTTGGAAAGCTTCAGTGTTTCCAGCATTCAAGCTGGTTTCAATTTAAAATGAGTATTGGGTGCCTTTGTCTTCAAGATTTTCTGCTTAACCATTAGGAGAAGCAACCCATTTGTATGTAATTTTGTGAATGACAGTTAATATCCCCACATAGCCTTTGGGCTGCCAAAACTGGGTCTGTAAGATAAAAGCCAAAAATTCTACAGAGTTTGAAGAATTGGCTTCCGTTCCTGGGCAAAGAACAGGTCAAAACCCCCTCCTACAGCACGGTGGACACGTGGTGTGTTTTAGTGAGCCACAGTTAAGCTTGACCAGTCAGCCCCAATGGATCTATCTATCATGGGGATTTTAGCACCCACCTTCCCATTGCTCCACCTGCCTCTCCTTTAGAAATTAGCGTCCTCAGGAAGGGCGCCAGAGGCAGATGTGTGCCTGAGCTGGAAGGTGAGCAAGGCGGGGTCCTACAGCTGGAAATGAGCTCTCTTCTTGGTTCCAGACTTGCTCTGAAACCATAGCCCCGGCCAGTCTTGGAGCTCACCTCTCCCTCTGGCCAGGAGGGATGGTGGCTATCAAGGGCATTGACTGTGATTGTCACTTAGGATGACATTTGCCTTGGCAATTCCAGGAGGACTGATAAGGCCATTTGTTTATTCACAGCTAAACCCACCAAAGGACTTACGTGATACAACATTTCTGTACCTGTGTCAGCTCCCCACTGCCTGCTGGGCTCTTCCATGGCACGTTAAGGGGTGCAACCCCCTTCCAGCCCCAGGAGCAGGTCAGAGGAGAAGTGTGAAGCCAATGTGAAAAGCCTGCAGCAGGAAGGGTGGGAACATTGTTGCCACAGGATAGCCTCTGGCCTCATGGTAAGGGTGCAGCTTTGAAACCTCTCAAGGGAAGGAAATTGAAAGTGGGTTTCCCATGTCCTGGGAGTGTTCTGTGGCCACCACGCCGATGTGGCCACTGCTTTCTGCAGGTTGTTACCTCAGGAGATGGTAGAAACCTTTGCTGTCCTAGTGATGAGTCCTTCCTGGGAGGATGCTACTAGCAGGATCTTCCAAAGCACAAAGTAGAGGAATGGTTCAGGTCTAAACACAGTTGGATCTTTGCTTTCAATGCCTGCTGAGAGAGCAAGGGCTTCCTGGGCATGCACAGCACAATCACCAGGGCTGGGTGGTATGGACAGGGGAGCTAAGAGGAGTGGCAGCAGGGGAGTTTAAGGTAAAGTCCTACAGAGTTGAGATTCCAGTAGGGTTAGGAGGCAGCTGCCTCCTACGCAGGAGTTTTCAGGAACATGATTTTGGACTTAGGTGCCTAAATTTTCTGCTTAGGATGCAAAAGCTCTTTTTGAGCTGGGTCATGCAAGCTAAATATCCAAGGCAGCTGGTGCATTGGGGGGGTAAATCTCAACAAGGGCACGTGCTCAGCTGCCTCAGCCCTGATCTCAGCACCAGATATGTGCTAGGCTGCCTCTGAAAGCAGTTGTTAACAAAGATGAAAACATGCAACTCATTTCCTGACACCATCCGCAGAAGCTCCTACCTCTGCGCTTCCACCACTGCAAGCCCTCGGCAGCCGATCATAAACAGTTCCACGTGTCGGGGAAACCGAAAATGTAAGTACCAGAAAAACGTGTCCTGTTTGTTTTGGATTTAATTGATGAACAAACTAACCATGTGATAATTACCACCACGTGTCAACTACTTCTGTTTCACATCTCTCTCCCAGCTTTCTCTGAATGTCTTGAGGCTTCTGTGCTCTGCTGCTAAGAAGCAGCCCCGTGTAAAGGTGCTTCCCATGGAAATGGTGGTTTCCTTCACCAGCACTGGTTTCCTACACGGAGGCATGCTTGGAGGGGAGGGCAGAAACATGAAGGAGTAAAGTTGCATTCATGCAGGCTGCGAGAGGAGTTCCCCACAGTATGGTGGGGAAGGCCATGGAAGTGTTTGAAGAGCTGAGCTTTGGCTAGTTTTAATTTATTGCATCTGGAAACTTAGCGCTCCTGGGAATATTACTGTTCTTGTTCCATAGGAAGGAGAACTGAAATACTAAGAAAGTGTTGGAAGTCATCGCTGAGATCTCTTTTTACATGTTTATTGTTTCCTTGAAGTCATGAGACCCCAGAGGGGACACTTTTTCTTGTCTATTTTTCTCTAGTACCGCTTGGCTTAGAAAGGCTGTCGTGCGTGTATTTTGGCGGTGCTGATCCTCTTTCACATTACCACTATTCTGAGATGGTTGTGTGTAGTGAGGTGCCAAGCGGCTTCTAATCCCGTGGACGGTGATGGAAATGCTAATTGATGAAAAGGGATCTCGAGTATCTCAAAATAAGCACCCACGACTGAAAGCTAGTGCGTGCTCTTGTGAGTATGGGCTCCTAATTCTTTTTGTCACAGGAACTTTGTATATAAAAAGAAGGAATAATGTTTGCCTGCATCACAGCAGGTTTCCCAGCTTTGAGATCGGTGCTTAGAAGTTACTTGGAGACTTTGCAGAAAGCTTCTCCCTGAAAGCAAAGCAAAAGGCACCTTTTAAGGCAGGTAAATGGAGAGCTGCAGTCACAATTAGAGCTCTACAGTTTCCAGCCATGTAAATATTTGTGACACTTCAAATATTTTCCTCTTCCCATCTGGGTGAAATCCTAGCTTCAAGGCTTTGGGGTTTTTTAGCACTAAACAAGATATCCAAAAATAGCCTCGTGGTCAGAGCATTTACATGGGCAGTAAGTTCTTGCTCTGCTCTGCATATTTCTAAACGTGCCGTTGAACGCGGACTCTCTCGTTCCAGGGGGGTGACTGGACACCAGACTACTGGCTGCTCGGGAAGATGTTTCTCTTTTTTTCCACTCTGTCAAGCTTTTCTCTGTGAGCCTTTTGCTGGAGCTGGGTACCACTTTCAGGAAATATTTTACTTATACTGCACTGCTTGTTTTGTCCAATTTCCCAAGCAGTTCTAGTTGCGAATGCAGCCTAAAATGGAAGAAAATTTTTTAAGAAGTTAGGTCTTTGATTTTTTTTTTTTTTATAATGGAGAAAAGGAGGCTGAGGGGAGACCTTATCGCTGTCTACAACTACCTGAAAGGAGGGTGTAGCGAGGTGGGGGTTGGTCTCTTCTCCCAGGTAACAAGCGATATGATGAGAGGAAACGGCCTCAAGTTGTGCCAGGGGAGGTTTAGATTGGAGATCAGGAACAATTTCTTCACCGAAAGGGTTGTCAAGCACTGGCACAGGCTGCCCAGGGCAGTGGTGGAGTCCCCACCCCTGGAGGGCTTTAAAAGCCGTGTAGATGTGGTGCTGAGGGCCATGGGTTAGTGGTGGGCTTGGCAGTGCTGGGTTAACGGTTGGACTCATGATCTTAAAGGTCCTTTCCAACCAAAACGATTCTGTGATTCTGTGACTCTGTGGTGCAGTAAATACCAGTTGCAATTTATAAACACGAATCTCTTCGGTCTCATCTCTCCGATACCCCCGCTAAGCGAGGAGCTCCTCTCTATCCTCATCCTGAACTGCCATCTAGGGGCAGCCCGCGGCCTTGCTCCGTGCTCTGCCCTCCACTCATTTCTGGCCTGCGAACCACAGTGGCCATGAGCTGAGGGTGAAATTGTGTCTTGGCTCCAACGTGAGGCTTCTCTGACCACAGCAGGTGCCTTCCCCGCACAGCCCGGCGCTCCCCGCTCAGGGCGTCGGGCCCGCCGCCATTTTGCGGGGGTAGGGCTGGGGCTGTGCGGAGCCCCGCGCGGGTGCGTGTCTGCGGGGGAGCCCCGCACAGGTGCACACAGACACGGCGACGTCGGCTGGTGCACACGCAACGTTTTGCTGTCACATCTCCGGTTCGCTCACACGCGGGGATGTGCCCGCCCCGACCGGCCTCTCGTCGCCTTACCGACGGTCCCTCCACAGCCCTTCGCCCCGCGCTCGGCGCCGCACCTCCGCGACGCTCCCTTGGCCGAAATCCCGCGCGGGCTCTCGCGAGAGCGGGCGGCCCTCCCGCCTCCCGGCATGCCCCGCTCTTCCTCTTCCCCGCCGCCGCCCTGAGGTGAGGCAGCCATGGCGGGCGGGCAGCGGGCGCAATCCGGGCCCATCCTGCTCGGGGAGGCGATGAGGGGGGCGAGGGCTCGGTCAGCATCGCCAGACGCCCTGGGTATTTGCGGGGCTGGCGCGGGGGACCAGGACGGGCAGGGGATGGAGGTGGCGGAGCTCCGGTGGGTGTGAGGTGGAAGCAGGCCCGAGGGAGAGGCCATGGCTGCGGTGATGACTTTCTTAGGACACCTTTGGATTTAAGTGTGAAAAGAAAGCGTAATTTCTGAGCAGCTCCTTCACTTCGGCAGTGAGGTGAACAATCCAGGTTATGCATATCTCTGTTAGGAGCTTAATATGTTTTTTTTTTACAAATGATTTTTGCAGTTGAGCTCCCAAAATGGTGCGCTATTCTCTGGATCCGGAGAACCCCACGAAATGTGAGTTGTTTTTCTGGTGCACCTTCACGTAGGAGTTCCCCGAAGCCATTGAGGTTTTCATTCCAAAAGTCGGTCTTTTTTCTCCGCAGCGTGCAAGTCACGGGGATCCAACCTGCGAGTGCATTTCAAGGTACGTTGTGTGTGCACAGGAGGAAATGCAAATTAATTTGGGTTTTGGGGGGCTTTTTAATGTTATTTTTTTGTTGTGTTTTTTTAATTAAGTGTCTTTTATTCGGTATGATTACATAGTTACGTAAGGGTGATCGTGTAGTTTATCGCCTGTGTTTGCTTTAGCTGCTTGTGATGTTTTTTATCCAGAGGAACAAACCCAAGATAGTGCGTCCTAAAGAGCTTCCCGTCGAATATAAAAAATAAAATACAGTAGGAAAACAGTTGTAGTGAATTTAGCAGGAGGAATTGGGCTGGTGTTAGACGAGAGATCTGTTTCATGTGTCTTATTCTGCCTTTTTGGTTGCTTGGGAAGAACATGGTGGTCAAGAAGTGTGGCGGGGGAGGCTTGCAGTGTGTGGCATGAGGATGCAGGTTTTTCTGGAGAAGGTTTAGGTGCGGCAGTGAGTTCAGGACTCGTTTGAGTTAACTACAAAGCCGAAGCTGAGGAGATGCTTTTCTGCTCGGTGGTATACAATGCAGGTGCAAAGAAGTTTCAGTTATTTTGGTTTGCTTTCTGTGATCAGGCAGGATTATAGTTAATGCATTTAATGTGCTGTCTTCAGCGCTGATACTTTATCCTTGATTTATCTTTGTGAGCATTTTCTTCTCTCCACTCTAAGATACCCTTACGTAGATAATTAGCTTGTTTGTAGCTTGTTTGTGTAGCTTTTTTCCTCATCACTTCCTCTGAGGTGCCATATTTGACATTTTAGTAAGAATATATCCTTCAGGCACCTGTTTTTTTGGATTAGGGGCCAAAGAGGAGCTATGAAAAATATAAATACTCAAATGTTAATTTTGCTGGTTGGAAAGACCTAGCCATTAGGTAAAAAAAACCAATAAGGACGTGCCAGAGCTGCAGATTCATTAATGGAAGTTATACCAAAGGTTAGAAAAGTAGGTAACAAAAAAATATTGTTGCTAATTATTCTTAAGCTTTCCTTTTTTTGTGTAAGGGCTTTTTTTAAACTGTTTGTATCAAAAAGAATAGGATCCAGGAAAGAGAGAGGGCTGCTTTTTTCTCCTGTTGTAACTTGGAAGGGTGTGTAAAGAAGAACATTGCTGTGCTCTCTGTTGGTAGAACACTCGTGAGACCGCCCAGGCCATCAAGGGCATGCACATCCGCAAGGCCACCAAGTACCTGAAGGACGTCACCCTGAAGAAGCAATGCGTTCCCTTCCGACGCTACAACGGGGGAGTCGGTCGATGCGCCCAGGTGAGGTCTGGGATGAGAACGTGGAAGGATGTTTGGGCTGTGGCTGGTTAAAGAAGAAAAGATGATGTTGAGACGGCGTGGAGAACAGTCTGCTGTTGGTGATAAGTTTTATATATAAAATTAAGAGGGAGAAAAGAGTTATTCTTAATTGCAGTACAGCAAGCATTGCGTCGACTTGCAGTATCATTGACCAAACTTAATTATTTTGTTATGCAATCTTTAAAAGGGGATGTGATGGTGTGCAAAGGGCAAGTTATAGAATCACAGAATCGTTTTGGTTGGAAAGGACCTTTAGGATCATCAAGTCCAACCGTTAACCCAGCACTGCCAAGCCCACCACTAACCCATGTCCCTCAGTACCACATCTACACGGCTTTTAAATCCCTCCAGGGATGGGGACTCCACCACTGCCCTGGGCAGCCTGTGCCAGTGCTTGGCAACCCTTTCTGTGAAGAAATTGTTCCTGATCTCCAATCTAAACCTCCCCTGGCACAACTTGAGGCCGTTTCCTCTTGTCCTATCACTTGTTACCTGGGAGAAGAGACCAACCCCCACCTCGCTACACCCTCCTTTGAGGTAGTTGTAGACAGTGAGAAGGTCTCCCCTCAGCCTCCTTTTCTCCAGACTAAACCCCCCCAGGTCCCTCAGCCGCTCCTCATCACACTTGTGCTCCAGACCCTTCACCACCTTCGTTGCCCTTCTCTGGACTCGCTCCAGCACCTCAAGGTCTTTCTTGCAGTGAGGGGCCCAGAACTGAACACAGGATTCGAGGTGCGGCCTCACCAGTGCCGAGTAGAGGGGGACGATCCCTGCCCTAGTCCTGCTGGCCACACTAGTGCTGGTACAAGCCAGGATGCTGGTGGCCTTCTTGGCCACCTGGGCACACTGCTGGCTCATATCCAGCCGCCATCGACCAACACCCCCAGGTCCTTTCCCACCAGGCACTTTCCAGCCCCTCTCCCCCAGCCTGTAGCGGTGCGGGGGGTTGTTGTGCCCCAAGTGCAGGACCCGACACTTGGCCTTGTTGAGCCTCACACAGTGGCCTCGGCCCGTTGATCCATTACGTTGTGCCACGATAACAATGGAAGTCTCTTCTTCCAGGCCAAGCAGTGGGGCTGGACGCAGGGACGCTGGCCCAAGAAAAGCGCCGAGTTCTTGCTGCACATGCTGAAGAACGCGGAGAGCAACGCTGAGCTCAAGGTAGGCTCGAGTTAAACGCAGAGTGTTGGTGTCGTGTTGCCTGTCAGTGCTCCCGAGCTCGGCAGCGCTGACGTGGAAGGTGGCATGAAGCCTGCTTTGTAGATGAAATGGAATTGTCTGGAGGGTTTGGTGTGCTGTTTGAATGAGGCCACGTGCGTTTTCCAAGTTAAAATGTGAATAATAATTTTTCACAGGCTATTCACTGTTTAAAATAAGTGTGGTTTAGATCTCTTTAATATCTAGAAAACCAAAATCTGTGGACTCGGGCAGCCTGTAATATCCTCAGCGCTTAATTTGGTAACTGATGGCAGTGAAAGTTTTTCCTCTTCCCCCCCTCTCTCAGGGTCTTGATGTGGATTCTCTGGTCATCGAGCACATCCAGGTCAACAAGGCTCCCAAAATGCGCCGGCGTACCTACAGAGCGCACGGGAGGATCAACCCCTACATGAGCTCCCCCTGCCACATCGAGATGATCCTCACCGAGAAGGAGCAGATCGTTCCCAAGCCCGAGGAAGAAGTTGCTCAAAAGAAAAAGGTACCGAGATGTCTCTGTGGAAAGATCTTGAGTGTTAGTGTATCGTGAGGTTGCTGTGATGACTATCTTAGGACACCTTTGGAACACCCATGAAAAAAAATAAGTTGTTAATTTCTGAGCAACCTCAATATTTGTTGTAAGAGAACTCAGGAAAACGCTTCTGGGAGGTTCCTGTGGCCCAGGAGGTTTGTTCTGCCCTCTCCCAGTGACAGTGAGGAAGGGGGTGATGTTGGAGGTGGAGGTGATGGCTTGTGAGCTTGTGAGGACACTGAGCAATGAGCAGGGGAAGAGTTTGGAAACAGATTGAAGAAATTTCTAGCAATCCTCAGTATTTCCTTCACAGGATGACTCTTGTTTAGGTGTCGACTGTCGCTGTTTCCTCACGTCCACGTTGTGTTTTTCAGATATCCCAAAAGAAGCTGAAGAAGCAGAAGCTGATGGCTCGGGAGTGAATCCGCGGCAACAGATGTACAGAAATAAAATTTTAAAAGATTTTCGGTGTGCGCTTCTCTGCTCTTCTGAGGCCTTGGCTGTAGGCGGTGCCCGGTGCCCCGGCTCCGCCTCCCAACCCTCCCCGCGTTGCTCTGGGACACCGAGAGCCCTGGGCAGCCAAACCCCGTCGCCTTCACCTGCGGGGACCCCGGTGCCTCGCCAGTATCGCGTATAAACCGAGAGAACCGGCCGCGGTGTCCGTGCCGTGTCCCCGCCGCGGCGCGGCCCCGCGCCCCCGGGACGCGCTGCCCGGCCGGAAGGGGCGGCCCTCGGGGGCGGGGCGTGGGTCATGTGACACGCACACCGCCCTTCCCATTTGTGCGAGGCAGGCGGAAGCGCCGTGACCGTTTCCGGTGCGGCGGAGGAGGCGGCGGCGCGGCGGGCGGTACCGGCGGTGGTTCGCGGCCGGCTGAGGTGAGTACGGGGCTGCGCTCCCGGGGGTCCCTTCGCGGTCTGCCGCTCCTCCGTCCCCGCCGGGGCCCGGGCCTGGCTGGAGGCGTCCCCCCGGGCCTGGCCTCGCCGTGCGCTCCCCTTCTCTGCGGCTCCGCCAAGCGGGAGCTGGGGGGGTGAACCCCGAAATGTGGCAGCTCACGCCGAGGTGCGGAGCTCGGTGGTTTCACCGATCCGGGAAAGTGTCCGGACCGAGGGAGGGGGAGATGCCGCCGGCTCGTCGTTTGCCGTCAGCCGGGAGGGGCGGCCTGGCTCCGGGGGAATATTCTAGCCCATAGCTGGGGTGTATGACATAGATCAGCCCTTCTAGACTAGGTCATCCTTTATTAGAAGGAAAAAAAATAAACCCTTTTGTCTGCGTAGCCTTTTTTTTTATTCCTATTTCCATAGTAATAGCTGACCAACGACCGAGGTAAACGCGGGCAGCAGAGAGCAAAGGGACTTCGGTTTGCAATGTCACGCGTGTTCTCTCTGCTGACCCTAACGTATGGTGGCTTACAGAGAGAAACAAAAGCTTGTAACACAAAGAAATAAGCTTGCTATTAAAATTGGACCATTTGCCACTTTAATCTTTTCTTTTCCTAACAATTAATTGCCTGCTAACCGGCCGACAGAGCAGCACCAAACCACAGAAGAAACTCGTGAACAATATTTAAATGTACCAGGACTGGTGTTACGCTTCCAACGACCGACTTTTGCATCTCACTTATTTTTGGGTCTGAAATTTTGATGTGAAGTGGCTGCGTGGATACTCAAAAGCCGGCCTGGGCTGTGCCCTCCAGCCACGTTCGTTAGCTAACGGATGAATCCACACCGTCTTGCTGGAAATTTAGTATCTAGGAAGTTCTGGCGGAGAGAGTACACAAATTGGTCTTTTTGAAGGGCTTTAATGGATTCCCTCATGCATGTTGTCTCAATTCAAGATTCCTCTCTGACTTCAGAGACAAGCAGATCCTGTAAAACTATATTTGAACTACACTTGGAAGTAATCAACTGGAAATTGATATTCTGTTGTTCCACAGGGCCCGCGGCTAAAAATCTTTAAGGACAGCTTAAAAAAGGTGTGAAACTCTAATCCCAAAGTGTGCACATCTGCCTTTTCCTTCTCCATCCTGGAAAGCTTTTGTTTTGCTTCTGAAATGTGAGAATTCAGCCTAGCAAGGAGGAATGTGAAGGGCAAAGCTGCGCTGTGCAGCAGAGCGTATTTAAAATCTTGCTCATCAGCACTGGAAGGGCCAGCTCTAATCCTGCTTCCTCTCCCCGTTGTACCTTTCGGCCCCTGCGCTTTGGCTTTCTGCTGTTCTCATCGCAGACTTCAGGCTGCTGGTTTGAAGACTTCTTCCTGGTTTTGGGAGAGAGGAAAGGATTAATTTTTTAATAGTTTTCCAATAGTTCATTTTCTAATCGTGTGGGATTGGTGTGGGATCAAGGGATTCTTCCTGTGCAGGAGGAAGGGAATAACTCATATTCTCCTCTTATCAAATCCCAACTAGTGTTTGCTTCCCTCCTCCCACCGACCTGCCCTTCAGTGGTAGGAAGCCATTAGATGGATCGGAGTCCTGCTGTTTAAGTTCACCTGAAATCAAAAGGGAATGAGAAAAACAAACCTTTTGGACCCTCTGTTGTAATCTATTATTAAACAATCTTTTATGTTTGAATATCAACTACAATTGTTCTTCATTAAAGACCGTTTTCTTAGCTCATGGCATATCAACACTGTCATCCTAAGTGGTTGTGTTGTTTTTTTTTTTTCCCCTCAACAGCTTTGTCACAGAACAAGAGGAAGCCATGGTGTGCATTCCTTGTATTGTCATTCCAGTTCTCCTCTGGGTCTACAAGAAATTCCTTGAACCGTACATCTATCCCGTTATCGCACCTTTCGTTAAGCGTGTATGGCCGAAGAAAGCTGTGGAAGAAAACACAGCCACAAAACAAGGTCAAGGAGGCAGCGCTGGAAATCCACAGGCACCTTCAGCCACGAAAAGAGATCAGGAGGATGACTCTGGAATTTATCAAGTAAGATTAATTGATTTAGCTCACCGGGGAAACTCCAGGTAAAGCACCCAGCAATAGTTGGGGTCGGCACCACAAAAGAATAGATAGTTGGGTGTTTTTACAGATGTTTTTGTGGCTATTTTCTTATGAAAGGGAGTTATTGGCACTGAGCCAGCTAGAAATAGTTGCTTCTGGTAGCTATTGGAAGGAAAGGAATTGCATCTGTTTTCTGAAACAGCTTAGTTAATTACTTTTTTTTTTTAAATGACTGGCTACTCTTTCAGAGAAGGAAGAAGTCAAATAATTGGTACATCACACCAGATAGATGAAGCAGAATTAAAAAAAAAATAAACCACTCTTCAGCTAGCTCTGCTGCTCATAATGGGGAAGATGTTTCCTATGTGTTAATCCTGCATTTACTGTTTCTCTCTGCTAACAAAATGCAAAGATTCGCATGTTGTCTCTGCCCTCATTCCCTCCCCCTGCCGAAGCAATAATTAAGTGTAACTGTAAAGAGACACCACCACTTTGGTTCTTGCAGTAGATTTCTTCATAGATCTTCACTGGCCTTGCTTCTAAAAGTCATTTTCATCACTAGCTGTTACTGTTCTGGGTGTGGAGTCCTGTTTTTTTTGACATCCCATTAATGATGCTGTCTTTTATTTTGCAGTCTGAAAGCAATGGCTTTGTGAATGGAATTGCTGCAAAGAGCTCCACAGAGGTTTCTGACAAGAAAACGGATTAAAGGAATTCATTCATAAGGATTTGATTCCCTTGTGTCCAATATGAACTGGTGATATTTCTCTCACTTTTGAGACTTTTTTCTTTGCACATTTTAGCTGAATAAAAACCCCTTCTCACTTACAGGAGAGGATCTTTCTTGCCACTACAATGGCAGCTCTACCACATTTCTTAATTTAAAATGTTTGAAAACTGAAGTTCTTTATTTTCCTCACCAGAACTACTTTTCATCTGTAATCTATTTGGTGTGATTAGAGTTTAGGTTAAATAACTTATGGATAAATCTAGCTTTGGAAGGTAAATGCATCTTAGCATCTTAGTTTCGCTAACTGCTGGTGCAATGCTTCAGGCTTTCACCTTAAAAGCTATAGATATTCCTGACCTTGCTAAAGAACTATGAATTGTGTTGTGGCAACAGAAGCATCATGGTTAAATTATGAAGAATATAGATTTTTCATGTCAGATCTGTGGATGAGCTAAAGGAGTTATGCTATGCACAAAATTTACTTTGCTTACTAAAAGCCAAGTCTTGATTTGATACTTGTGTTAATAATTTTTTCCTTGAAACATTGTGCCTTTCTTTCCTGAAGAGGAGCAGCAGGGGCATGATGCTTTATATTCTTTTATTGTTGCTATATTCTGTTGCGCTGGTTTAAAATGGTGCAGGTCTGTCTTTAAAAAAAAAAAATAACTAACCAAACAAAAAAACCCCCCAAGAATCCAAGTAAAATCTTTAACATGCTTGTGTAATTTGAATTATAATAAACCAGGATTTTATTTAAAAATACGTTGCTTCATACAGTTGTTCTTAGGCTTCTGAGCTATTGATGTTTAGAGTGGTAACAAAACCTTTGAAAACCTGTAGAGAGGCTGCAGGCAGAAGGAGCTCATAAAACTATTGATTTTGTGATAAGAAAATGAGCTTGGCAAGTCCTGCTTTGTCTCCTCCTGGCATGATGCATTCTGGTACTGACTTCCCAACATGGTAGCACAGTTGTGAAGTGTTTTAGATGTCCCTCTGCTTGGTAGGGAATAGAAGTGATAATTCCTGCGTTATCCTCTCTGCCAAACCAGAGCGCTCTTTAAAAGATTCAAAACAAAACCATGCCAGCAGTTTGGGATCGCTGTTTAGAATTTATCCTTTGCCCAAAAGTCCTGCCTAAGTAATGCCTGAAATACCTTTTTATATATGCAGTCCTTGAACCACCGCTGAGGTCCAGACTTGTTCTTGCGACCGTGTTTTCTCCTATGAGGTGATTAATTATTCTGAAGACTTGCTTGATGCCCACCAAACTACCCCATTTTGTCAGGTCTTGCGTGACTTGATCTGTAATGTCCACAGCTGGGTATCGGGCCCTTGTTGCTCCAACCGTTACCTCCGTAATGAGTTGCATCACAGAAAACTCCATGTGAGACATTGCCTAATACTGTTTGCTCTCCCTTCATGAGCTAGTCTATTAGGAAGTGAATTTGGTATTAGTGTTTAATCAGCTTTTGCATCATCCTTGGAATATAATCCTCCTTCCGACCAGCGTATCACAGATACAGCTTTCTCCTGGACTGGTGAAGTACCTACCCTTTGTGATATTAAAACCTGGTTTTATTATTCTGAGCATGCATGCATGGTATAATTTATACAATAAAAGATAACAAATACTAACTGTGCACTCCTGTAACTTCTCACAGATATTGTTGCGTGGATCACATAGTAGAGAAGACAGGGATTGGGAAGCAGAAGCGAGGGTAAGAGACGACGCTAGTTTCAGATTGTTTTTGTCCTCCATATCTTTGGATATTTCGCCCATATTGTTGCAACAAATCGTACCCTTCATCCATCAGAACTTCACCTGGTAAAAGATGGATGTGATCTTTGCTGTGGTGGATTGGGTTTTCTAAACCGATCACCCCCCACCTCACCCCAAAAATAAATCCCTCTGCTACCACCAGTGTCAAAGTTCACGCTCTAAAGCTGAAAGCTGGGAACTTCTAAGGGTCTGTCATCACCTCGCAATGAGAAAGGAGTAAACTGCCTGAGAAAGTCACTCCAGAACGGAGGTCATGCAGAGTGACTTTTAAATGGCTATAGAAATGAACTTGCTGGTGTGCAGCTGGACACGAGGATGTGTTCTTACATTGCAAGCAGTGCTGAAAATATTGTCCCTTCTGCTGTGCTTCCTGTCCCAGGGCAGGTAACCTTAGCCACTGTCGGACATCTGATGTGCAGGCCAAAGTTTTGGAGTAATATATTCACCTCTAACAGCTGTGAACATGACAAAAAATAGAGCAAGAGCTATACTGGGGCTCCTTTAATTCATAAATGTATGCAGTCAATTTATAAAGCGTATATAATTAATTATTTTGAGTTATTTAAGATATTATTATACAAGGAAGTGCACGATGGGAAATAAACTATATAGTAGATGAGACTGCAGGCTGAACTGGGCTGCCAGCTGTGTGCCAGCACCGTATTTAAACAGGAGGCCTACTGAAAAGACTGCAAAAAGCAAAATAAGCAGATAATGCAAATATCTCTTCTTGTTTGTAGAATTACACCAATTTTGCTTTCTTCAGAACTTCTATTAGCTGCAGTTAAACACTAAAGTGAGTAATCTACATCACAAAGCTTTCCTGAATGAGGCACTTCACTGGAAGTCCTGACAGGAGATTTGTGTTGTAACTCTTCTGTTCCTATTCTTTTCCAAGAATAGGTCAATAAATCCTACTGTGTTGTGAATAGTTAAGCAAAAAGTAATTAAAAAGTCAGGCGAAAGCAAAGGAAATGCCTGAGCTTGGGCAGGGGGTGCAGGAGATCATGGCTGGGATGCAAAGAAGTGCACAAAGCCTTGTTTAAGAAAAATAAGTAAATAGAAATTAAGGAAATGTGCACATGAGAAAATGTATATAGAGTAAATTTAATTTAACTGAGAACATGCCCATGTGTTTGTTACTCACTAAAAGTAAGATTTACAAAGGGCTTAGGTGCCTAATAATGGCAGGTGGACATATACCAGAATGTACTAGAGCAATTAGCACCTTTATTTACACTGAAGACTTTTAGAAAATCGTGGAGTAGGCATCTTTAGGGACCAAAGTACTTCTGCAAATCTAAGATCTTCAGCATTTAAGGTGTCTGGTTTTTTTTAAATACTATTGAGGAAGAATCAAGAAATCAACCAATACTTGAAAATATTTGAAAGATTTCAAATATTTTTTCTTTATGGGAAGGTCTAAATGTGAGATGGTACCTTCCATGTGTTGGTTTGCACAGGTAGCTGGGTGGCAAGGACTTAAAATAAAATCAATTGAAATACACCTTTAAAATACTGCAAGTATGTGCAAAAAAGTCTTAAATAAAAGTTGAGAAGGTTTTATGTTGTCAATTATTTTGATGGGCCTGATTCTGCAAGCAAAGGAAATTCTGGCAGGTTAAATGGAACATGATCAGCCTCTGAGCATGTCTAAACTGACAATGAATTCTGTGCAAAATGATCTTTATTGAGATGTGTCTAAAGAGCCCAGTTAAATTCTATCCACAAAGCTGATCTAATAACGTTACCCAAATGTAGCAATAAGAGTCCAGCCTTCTGGGAGCTGTTGGTCACGCTGCTAAGGTTCAGTCCTTGGAGTCATTCCTTCTTGATTTCTGTACAATGCAGAACATTATTGCTGAAAGAACAGTCTTTTCAGAGGCTGCAGGTAAAGGAAATGAAGAGAAATTTAATTTACGCTTAGATTAACTAAATCTGCCTTCAATGAGAACTAATTCTGTTTCATTAAACTGCCTAATACATGAAAGAAGGGATTATCTTCCTTGGGCAGTTTTCTGATTGTTAGAACATGCTCGATGAACCAAATCATATGTTTGGTTTCGCAGACTGTCATTATTTTTGCTTTGCAGTGAACCTGACTGCAGTAGTTTAATTGAAATGGTCTAGAGGACCACGTTTGCCACAGTGTTTCTCCTGGCTGAGAAATGTTTTTAGATTATAGCGCTGTGTGTTACTTTCATTGTTGTATTTGAAACAGAAATTATTTGAAATAATTGAAATACTAAGAATCCAGAGAAGGGCCACAAAGCTGGTGAAGGCTCTAGAGAACAAGTGTGATGAGGAGTGGGGGAGGGAACTGGGAGTGTTTAGTGTGGAGAAAAGGAGGCTGAGGGGAGACCTTCTCGCTGTCTACAACTGCCTGAAAGGAGGGTGTAGCGAGGTGGGTGTTGGTCTCTTCTCCCAGGTAACAAGTGATAGGATGAGAGGAACCGGCCTCAAGTTGTGCCAGGGGAGGTTTAGATTGGAGATCAGGAGCAATTTCTTCATGGAAAGGGTTGTCAAGCATTGGAACAGGCTGCCCAGGGCAGTGGTGGAGTCCCCATCCCTGGAGGGATTTAAAAGCCGTGTAGATGTGGTGCTGAGGGCCATGGGTTAGTGGTGGGCTTGGCAGTGCTGGGTTAACGGTTGGACTCGATGATCTTAAAGGTCCTTTCCAACCAAAACGATTCAGTGATTCTGTATTTAATATCACGCACTGCGGTAATGTGATTGTGCTCCAGATTAATTATACGGGGAAGGATTTCCCTTTTGAAGGAGCTATCGGGTACTTACAGGGCCAGCTACCGATGGCACAGGTAACACCTCGGGGATGGAGGTTACCAGAGGCACAAGCGATGATTTAAAGCTGCGTGAGGTGTCTGGTAAATGCTCCCTCCCTCCGAGTGACTGAAAACACGGCGGCGGGTTACCGACAGGAGCCTCTTGCTGTAGGAAGGGCTCACCCGGAGGGTGACGATCGGCCCGGGGATGCGGCCAGAGGCGCCGGATGGCGGCGGCCGGGCCTCCCCCGCGCCGGACTACACTTCCCGGCGTGCCCCGCGGCGGCGCCCCGGCACCCTCCTCCGGCCTCTGCGCATGCGCAGCGGGGACGCGCTGGCGACGTGGAAGGCGGGCGGCAGCGGTGGGTGCGCGCGTGCGCCGGGTGGGGGCCGGTGGGCAGCGCCCCCGCGGCGCGCGGGCGGGGGGCGCGGAGGGGAGCGGCGGCGGCTGCTGGGGGGGAGCGGAGCGGAGCGGAGCGGGCCGGGCGGCCCCGCGGCTGCCGGGACTCGCGGGAGGCGCCTCAGCGGCGGGCCGGGCCCGCTGAGGTGCCGGGGCCGCGGTACCGGCCGCCTCCTGCCGTACCGGACGGACGCCGCGGGACGGGGTAAGCGGGGCCTCGGCGGTACCTCCGGGCCCGCCCAGTCGCAGGGGGCTGGCGGGGCGCCGGTGGGTGGCGGGTGGGCCGGGGGAGGGAGCGCAGGGAGCTGCCGCACGCCCCTGAACGCCCCGGCTGCCCCCTCGTCCCGACACACACCACATATCGCGATAGAGGGCTGTGCGTGTGCTGTAACTCTCAGCGCCGTCGCCGAGGAGGGTTCCCGGGGCCACCGGCTCAGCCGGGTGTCCGCTCCCGGGGCACTGACTGTGTGCCCGGCTGGGCTGGGGAGCGGGGGAGGCCGGGCCAGGGACCGGGGAGCGGGGGGGGCCGGGGGCCGGGGAGGGGGCTGGACCGGGCCGGGGAGCGGGGGGGGCCGGGCCGGGGAGCGCGGGGGCCGGCCGTGCCCCTCCCGGTGCTCCCTGGCAGGGTCCGCGGGGATCCCTCCGGGGCACGGAGCTGTGCCCGCTGCCCCTTTGTACGCGGTCAAAACCAGAAGGAGAGCGGTTCCTACCCGTATTTCTTGTTTTATACTCGTAGTGGTGTTTTTTATTAGTGAAAAGACTATAAAATAGCGTATTTTCCTTTCTGCTTTTGTGAACCAGGCGCGCTTTGTAGTGCTCAGTGATGCTTTTGCAACATAACGGCTCTGCTCAGTCTTGCTCTCGCCAGTTTGTTTTCATACTTCAGAAGAATAATATTTAACAAGAGTGGGAAATATTTTGCTTTGAAAGCGAATTTGTATCTTCTCTTAACTGACAGCAGGTTTTGCCTTGTATACTTTCATGCCAGGCACTGTTTATCTTTTTTTTTTTAAAATCTTTTGTGCTGAGTGTAGTGAGTTTGTGAGGCCGTAATCTGATTTCTTTCACTGTGGGTACCGAGGGATAACATGCTGTGCTGCAGTTATAATCATTTGAGGTATTTGTGCAAGTAAGTAGATTGTTGATATTTTCCTGCATTGGGCACTTTTTGAGTGCAGGGGAGTGGAAAGAAGCTCTTGGGTGGTTGGGTCCAGTTTCCTAACGCAGGCAGATGGGTTGTGTAATCCCCCATTTTGTCAATTCCTGAGTAAAAAAACGTTGAAGTTGCTCCAGCTGGGGTGACTTAAAAATCATCATTGCTCCTTGGGTTGCCAGGAGCTCAGGCAGGCCCCATCCTGCTCCCTCCCTGGGCTGTCTTCTCTTTTCACGTTGCTGTTGCATCAAGAGGAGCCCATGGATGACCCTGGGGATGCTGGACCCTGCTCAGCCCTCTCACCTGCCTGAAGCAACCACCAGCTCCTCCTCTTCCAGTCCTGTGCTGATCCACTGCTTAGTATTTTGTGATAAATTCAGTAGAAAAGTATTTGTAGCAAATTAATACTAAATTTAGATGGCTGTGGTGCTTTTATCAGATGAATAGGAAGATCCCAGGATGTTTTTAACAGCTGGGTGTGAGGTTAAGCCTCACGAATATAAGCAGCCTTCTCCTTTTGTTTGGAGAAGGTATTAAAAGTAAGAAATCCTGTTTGGTGGCTGCTGAACTGTTGTCAAAGTGGATGGTTAAAGATAATAACTATATTTCTTCAAAGTGTATTCTCTAGAGTGGAAAGCCGATTGCACCTTAGAGTAATTGCACACTTTGGCAAGTATGATTTCATTTGCAGTAGCCTCTGGAGGTAGGTGGTATAAATCATGTAGTATAATATCAAATCAAGTGTACATACAAAGCAGATTTGGCCTTCTGTACAACATGCATTTCTTATGGTGTAGAGAGTTTCTAGCTGTGGGGAACATTTAAAGCAGAGACAAATAGCTCATATGTATAGCTATATAATATATAATGTAGACAAATAGAGACAACATGTAAAAATATGCGTAATACCCAATTGTAGGAAGAGTACAGATGGCAAAATAATTGTATAACCTTTGAAAAACAACAAAATATGCCAATAGTAAAAAAAAAATGCAGACTTTTTAATAAACATCTAAGCATCTTGTAAGGTAGTTGAATTTGTCTTTTTGAAACATCACTTTGGCCATTAGACAAGTTTTATTTGTGTCTGAGGGTGAAATAGGGAGAAAATCTTAAACACGTGAAACAATAAGCTTAATATCCCTTCCACAAAAAGTTAACCATATATAGGTAGTAGCTACTTAGATTATTAAATTGTTTAGCGTGTCTTATGTCATATCCAACCCAGCTGCCCATTTTAATTACAGTAGTAACTGAACGAGTTACTATAAATTGATTTTGGGTAGGTATACTGAGTATAATAAAAAAGAGGGACAAATTGTTCAATAATCATAAAAGATTTTCATATTGAACAAAGTTTCCAACACTATAATCCATCACAGATTATCGGGTAGTTTAGGTAAAATTGTGCTTTTGAAAACCACTGCTGTGTTTGTGTTAATAAAAGTCTTTTTGGCCACTGGAAGAAGACACGGTCAAACCAGTAATACTGGTACTGATATGCAATATATTCTTAAGCTGTAAAGTCAGGTCTCAGTATGGCTTGTGCATATTCTTGATTCGTCTTCTTTTTTTAAGCTCCATATTCCATTGATATTCTTGTTTAAAATTCAATTTGTTCTTTTCATTTTATGGTTCCAGTACAGCTCCTCTGCAAAGCAGCAGGAATCTCACTGGTGAGGGCAAATGAAACCATTAAGAAAATATCTTCCCACTGCAAAGAGCAGAATTAGCGTTTGAATTTTCACTTCTTGAAACTTTTGAAAAATGTTACAACCTGCAGTAATTATTTAACAGGTGGAGAAAAGTTGAACTTTTTACACAGAAATATAAGGTGTGTTTGACCCAGCCTTCCTCCCTTCTAATGGTGTTTTGCTAATCAGATTAAAGCAATTATTTCTGCATGTATTCCGGAAAACACTCGCTGTGTTTGAGTTCTGACTTTTACTTGGGATGTAGGAATGTAAGAGTTAAGGATACAGGTAATTTATGTTTTTTTTAATTGCCTCCACACCACCTCTCCTTCCCTCTATGATAGGATGTATTTCTAAAACAGCTGCTGTCATTCTACCCTCAAATTGGTAGGCTTGATGCACTAATTATTTAATAAAATGTTACGACTGGAATTACGTAGGAGGTCAGAAAAATGATCTTTATATTTTTTGTAGCTTTAAATTGTGTTAATTCATGACAAATTTTAGAGGCTTTTGAACCTTCAGGGAGATTTGACCACAAGTATCGTGTTTTAGTGTGGGAGGGTAACTAGCAGCGTTAAAAAGGGACAAAATTAAGGAGTCCCTGAGAGACCTTGTGGAATTTCATACTGATGAACTAGAGACATGTTTTGTTGCATGTGTGTAAATTTGACAAAGAAGTACTTAAATGCTAGAAATGCTTATTTACCTGTAAAAGTTAAATGGAAGCTTTCTGAAGTGACACCAACTTCTTAACAGAACGGTGTTTGTGGGATTCACATCCCATCAGCAAAAGCTCCTTCAAGAGGCTTTAATACGTACCTGCTGTCTTGCCTCTGATAAAAACATTGTGACTGAGAGGAGAGAGGACAAATAAGGTTAATGTAAATTAGTTGTGTCATTTAATGGATTTCTTACCCCAATTAATAGGTATGTGCTAATGTAAGGGATGATATGTGGTGGATGGAAGTATAGTTTTGGGGTTTAGGTCTTCAAAACAAGATCATTGTTTGCCACAAACATATATATACTTACTGGTGTCCAGTGCCATAATGTAACATTTTCACATTTTTTAGAGCACTGTGTATCAGATGATTTTTATTGTGAGGCAGAAGGTTGGAATGGTAAGAAGAAATGGCATTTTCATGTCCATCTTTTTTGGATCTTGTATAACTTTAGAGAAAGGCAGTTTGAGCAAGGATCTTTTTTTTTCCCCTAAGAGTCAGTTCAGGACAAGGCTGTGAAGGTGACTAGTAGTTCATCTGAAATAAGTTATTTTGAGATGAGTAAACAGGCATCTCCTTAGTGCTCAAAATTAGGAGATTTGATCACCACAACAGTAACCTGTTGGGTAGTGGCTGTATGTTGTTACAAAGAATGAAGGAAAATGTATGTTAGGTTCCTGAGATGGCACTGAGAGAATGCATAAGTCATACATCTCAGTCTCATTTATACAATTTAGTTTTTAATTTTTCTCTCACCTCCTTTTCAGAACACTTTATTAAAAATCAGCAAACTGTGGGATTACTGCAGGGTGAGCTGGCAAAGGCAAAGATGATTTATAGCATTTCTTGTGGAGTGTTTTGGGCAACAACCGCAATGTCTGGGCTCGCTCACATCCGATTTCTTTTGCTTGAAATATGCTACCTAACCAAAGAAGGTCTTGAAAAATCCCTTCTTCAGTTGTGAGCAGAACAACTGTCTTGGAGGTGGGATGCAAAGCAAGCAGATTGTGCTCTTCAGATTTAGGCTTTTATTGACGACTGACTCCCACGTAAAATGCCTGTGGGAAAGGAACTGGAGGAGAAGACACGGTATCGTCACTGTTTTTTTCAACTGCTGTTTGCCTTCCCTGTGAGGGCCTTTCTTTGCCTGCAGTAAATTTATCAAGATTAATCACTTCTGCTACTTCCAAGACTCTTCAGGCTTCAGTGGAACCTGTAAGGGCCACACTAATGTCACTGCAGTGCTGCTTTGTTCAGGCTCTTGCTACAGAAAAGGAAGGCGCTAGAACAAGTTACTGGCCAGGAGGACCAAAAAAGATGCTGCGTTTGTTCATCCAGTGGAGTAAACAGTGGACAAGTCAGCTTAAGTTATCTTGAGAGCTACCTAAAGACCTTAAGATGGGATTTTCTTTCTTTTTCTTGTACTTAAGCATTGTGTGGATCACTTCATAAGTTTGTTGCATTTTTTACTCCTGTCCAGAAGTACATCTGTCCTAAGGTGTTGAGCTTTAAGGAGACATACTTTGGTACCTAGTAAATGGTCAGTGTGCTGTGGTGTTGCAAAAATAAATTAAAGGATTGTAGATATAGCACAGACTTTTATGACTTGCAGGACTAGGGCAGGGATCGTCCCCCTGTGCTCAGCACTGGTGAGGCCGCACCTCGAATCCTGTGTTCAGTTTTGGGCCCCTCACTCAAGAAAGACCTTGGGGTGCTGGAGAGAGTCCAGAGAAGGGCAAGGTGGTGAAGGGTCTGGAGCACAAGTGTGATGAGGAGCGTCTGAGGGAGCTGGGGGTGTTTAGTGTGGAGAAAAGGAGGCTGAGGGGAGACCTTCTCGCTCTCTACAACTGCCTGAAAGGAGGGTGTAGCGAGGTGGGGGTCGGTCTCTTCTCCCAGGTAACAAGTGATAGGACGAGAGGAACCGGCCTGAAGTTGTGCCAGGGGAGGTTTAGATTGGAGATCAGGGACAATTTCTTCAGGGAAGGTGTTGTCAAGCACTGGCACAGGCTGCCCAGGGCAGTGGTGGAGTCCCCATCCCTGGAGGGATTTAAAAGCCGTGTAGATGTGGTGCTGCGGGCCATGGGTTAGTGGTGGCCTTGGCAGTGCTGGGTTAACGGTTGGACTTGATGATCTTAAAGGTCCTTTCCAACCAAAACGATTCTGTGATTTTATGACTACAGACAGTAGCCATCAAACTTGGTAGAGTCTGAAAAATAGTGGATGGAGGAGAAATGGAGAATTTGCCCAATATCTAGGCAGCTATGAAAGATGGTATTTGCCCCCAGGTTGCAAAGATAGACCCATTTATGGTCAAGCAGGTTCTCTAAAACAGCTCATATGTTTTATTTTTCACAAAAACAGTTTGCCTGTCTCCTACTTTGCCCAAAACTTTTTTTGGGTTTTTTTTTAGTGTTTGTATGTGTCTGAAGACTTTCAGCATGGAAAAGTAAGAGATGTGGGTAAAGGGAATTAGAGAAAGGAGTGGTTGCCAAATATGCAGCAGAGAAGGGGAGGAAAGCTACAAATCAGTACAGTGAAAAGTAAAATGAGCAGAAAAAGGCTTTCCTGCATATCTCATTAACTTCAAACCAGTAGGAAATGTTTTTAATTTGCAGTCATGAAGGATGCGTTTATTCCGTTCTGAAATCTCCCCTGCTGCTTTGTTGTGACTGGTGCGTGAGAGAAGGTGAATTCTTAGTAGTGGTTTGATTGCATTTGATCATTGCCAGGCGTGAAGTTATAGCTGAGATATTTTTGTTGGTTAATGTGCTTTAAAAACAAAGATTTCAATGCTTTTCTCTGATTAAAAATGACAAAAATTCCTAAATTCTGAGGATTGTAAAGATTTTTTTTTTCTAAAGATCCCTTTTGTAGGCATGAATTCTCATTGCCGTGTGTTTCTGCATCGTTGTGCTTAGCAAAATTATACAAATATAATTGGTCAAAACAAAATTCTTATGCTTTTGTACCTCATTTTGAAGTACATGTGAAGTCTAACTAATGATCTTTTGGTATTAATGAAATATTTGCATAACTGCTTTTTATCTTGGAATCTGTTAGTCCTGTGGGTGTGTGTGGTGCCCAGTTCACTTTCCTCTTCGAAAATTGTTCTGTATAGACACCACAGGTTTTCTACCAGCAATTAAAGTCAATCAATAGAAAGATTCTGATTTTTAGATACCTTGAGGAACCAAGTGACATTGTTTTTTTTAGGCATATGTTTTTATTTGGAACATTTCTCTCCTGTCTTGAAGTGCTGCGTGGCTGTTTACTGATGGACAGAAATAACATCTTTTAAGGTCATGAAGATTTTGCAGTCTTTGGGATGTGGTGAAACGTGGTGCAGGCTTAGCAAAGCCTCGGCAGAGGGGTGAGGATTAAAGCAGTGCATGCAAGCATTTGCTCACATCAGCTGGGACCTATTTGATCTCCTGTCTTTGCTTTGACTGCATCCCTTTCAGCGGGCCTAGAGATGTTTTGAGATATTTTGGGTGTTGCATGGAAAGTAGGAACATCTCGGATTAGTCCACAAAGCATTTGATCCTTAGGTATAAATATTATTGTAATATGAATGAGTAGACAGAATTCAATTATATTGTGTGGACGGTAAAATTCAAATATTGGAGCTGAATAATACCATACCTACTGTTAATCACAGAATATATCATATATAATATGATATATAATATGATAATATAATATATCATCTGTGTCTTCTGTTGCGTGGAGAATTTTATATATATATATTGCAGTAGTCTCGTAACTGTGTGGGAAGTTTTATATTAGGATTTTGTGGGATATTTTAAAGTCTCACAGGTGAAAGATGGTCTGAAACCTACAGTTCTTGGATGCAAATAGGAATCAGCCAAAAACCGCAGTGCAGCAGCTTTGCTGACACTTGAATAAGCAGCGTTACATCTCTTAACGTTTGCATCTTTACAGTGATACTGGCTGCTTTGCTCGAAAGGAAAACAATGTCCATTTGTTTTAGTTCATAAAGCAGCAAACTATAAAGGTAACCAAAGTGCTGTTACATATGGAGATGAAATGTTAGGTTTTCAAATCTATAATAGCATCAATTCTTCATTTATTTTTATATGGTTGTGTTAAATGACCTGACTCAGATGGCATGGTAAAATCACCTGCATGACGGTCTCAGATTCTTGCACTTTAAAGTATTCATTTAAAAAAAATATATATATAATATGTATTATTCAGGTTGTCCGCAGAGTCAGTCAGACAATCATGGCCAGGATGGTTTTGGAAGGGAGAGCTGGCTGCACTGGATGGATTAGCGAAATGTCAGCATTGACAATTAAGTTGTGAGACCAGCAGGAGATTTAATACTTACAGAACTATAATTACTTGTCTAAAATTATTTAAATAGAAGGCTTAGGGAGGGTGACAAGTTTTTTTCCAAGTTCAGCAGTACACATACTGTACCGTAAGTTACACTTCTGAGCTCAGACACAGCGTGTACATACCGCTGAATTGCTTTTCACTTGAAGAGAAAAAAATGATATTATTGTAAACATTCTTAATAATTAATATTAAAATCTTTTAGAAGGGACAGTAAACTCAAGATTTATAGCTACTCCTAGCTATTTGAGATTGGAATGAGCCCTGATGTGCAAACCAAAGTCCCTTGTGTTTGTTCCGAAGCATCTGCTTCTGCATCACGGAGCCAAGTGCTGGGACTAAACAGATGTTGGGTTTAATAGAGCGTGACACTTGTAGTCCAGGCTATGATTCTTTGGGGATGTTCCCAGCTTATTTAGAAAGAAAGAGTTGTTGGTAGAGGTAATAATACTGTATTAAACTAAATGACTTGCTAATAAATTGTGTCTGGATTTTTTTTGGCAAATAATTAGATTAATTGCTTTTCAAGAAAAGGCTTAACTTCTTTTTTTCCTAATGAGCCATGCATTTATTTAGTGTGTTTCAAGAAAAAAATTTGTAGATTTCATTGGTAATTTACTGCTGGGGTTAGGACTGGCTTTTCTGGAGTGAAAGGGGATTTCCTATTATTTGGTGTTTCTTGTAGCTATCACACTTCAGCGGAATCTGTTTCACCTTGTCTTTTGAAGTGACTTTGGGATCCCTTGGAGCAGCCTTTCTGTGCGGCGGGGTCTGCTACGAAAGTCAGGTTTAGGGAAAATAATGGGTGAGGATTTAAAATTTAAACAACAATTTAAAAAAATAGTGTTGTGTTCCAAATACTTGACCAACCTTTTATGTTGTCTAAAGATTTGAACCTGTGTGGCCTTCACCAGCATACAGTGTTAGAGGCACAGCAGCAATGCCTCTTAATCAAAAGCAATTTGTAAATTTGAGTGTTTACATGTTTTATTTGAGTGATCTTCTCAGCTAAGGGCAGCTGTTTCTAAAAGAAACATGTCTGCTATTTCATAGCACGTTTGAAAATGATTTAGGGTGGTGACTGGAGATCAGCATGTCTTGGAAACATTGCAAATCATGGATGCATATAACCATCTAAGTTCAAGCATTGGTGTTAATCTAATGCTGGGAAATTAAATCTTGAATATTTTAAAAATTTTTAATTATTTTTAGACATTTTTCCTGCAGGATATTCATGAACTTTGAAGGAAAGACTCGTTTCCTCTGTCACATGATGGCTGCAGTTCCTCAGAAATGTCTTATTTAAAGTTGGGCCTATGGCTGTTTGGGTTGTAGGAGCTGAACGTGCTCAGGCTGCATCCTAAGATCATCGCAGAGCACTCCAGCAAGTTTTGAGATTAACATAAATTCCTGATGGAAGGAGTGAAATTGTTACACGCGTTGTATGTCGTATCTAAGTGTGGTCATCTACAATAAGTATCAGTAGAACTTGCTGACATTTTTATTTTAGAGGAGTACAGTGAATATAATGTTCTTAGGAGAGGAAAAAAACTTCCTGAGATGTAACAGAGAGAGAAAGATGGGCCCGAATGGGATTCACCCCAGAGTAATGAAGGAGTTGGCAAATGAACTTGCCAAACCCCTCTCGATTATCTACCGGCAGTCCTGGTTAACTGGAGAAGTTCCAGCTGACTGGAAATTAGCAAACATAACGCCCATCTACAAGAAGGGCCAGAAGGATGATCCAGGGAACTATAGGCCTGTCAGCCTGACCTCGGTGCCAGGCAAGGTGATGGAACAGATCATCCTGAGTGCCATTACATGGCACATGCAGGACAATCGGGGCATCGGGGCCAGCCAACATGGATTCATGAAAGGCAGGTTCTGCTTGACCAACCTGGTCTCCTATGACCAAGTGACCCGCTCAGTAGATGAGGGCAGGGCTGTGGATGTGTCTATCTAGACTTCAGTAAGGCATTCGACACTGTCTCCCACAGCATCCTCCTAGATAAACTGGCTGCCCGGGGCTTGGATGGGTGGACTCTTCGATGGGTTAAAAACTGGCTGGATGGCCGAGCCCAGAAAGTGGTGGTGAATGGGGCAAAGTCCAGCTGGTGGCCGGTCACTAGCGGTGTTCCTCAGGGCTCAGTTCTGGGGCCGGTGCTGTTCAGTATCTTTAGAGATGATCTAGACGTAGGGATTGAGTGCAGCCTCAGCAAATTTGCAGATGACACCAAGCTGGGTGGGAGTGTCAATCTGCTGGAGTGTAGGAAGGCCCTACAGAGGGATCTGGACAGGTTGGATAGATGGGCCAAGACCAACGGCATGAGGTTCAACAAGAACAAGTGCCGGGTCTTACACTTGGGCCACAACAACCCCCTGCAGCGCTCCAGGCTGGGGGAGGAGTGGTTAGAAAGCGGCCGGGTGGAAAGAGCCCTGGGGGTGCTGATGGACAGGTGGCTAAACATGAGCCAGCAGTGTGCCCAGGTGGCCAAGAAGGCCAATGGCATCCTGGCTTCTCTTAGGAATAGTGTAGCCAGCCGGTCTGGGGAAGTGATGGTCCCTCTGTACTGGGCACTGGTGAGGCCGCACCTTGAATGCTGTGTCCAGTTGTGGGCCCCGCACTTCAAGAGAGATTACAAAGAAAATTTAGAAAATAATATTTTCCTCATTTTTGTACTATCTCACCCTTTAAAGGCCTCTTTATTACCTAATAGTGTCCTATATTCTGCTCTTCATCTGTGCTGGCATTTTGCTGTTTCTGAAATATTTGAGTACTGTGTGTTCACTCTAAATCTTGAATATAAGTTCTTTGGATATCCTCAATGATGGCTGCAAACATTGCAGCCTTTTGTTGCATCTCTTCATTTCTTTTTAGTTAAGTTTGCCTCATTTTTATACTGTTTTCTACTACTATTAACTGCTACTAGAATGGTCTTTTCTGGAAGTAACTGCTTCTGCGAAGATGATGAGTCTAAGAGAATCAATACTGGAGTGATTCTTGAAACATCCTGTATCTTTGTCAAGACCAAGGGATGAGTTGCTGCTGAGTAGTAGCTTGCATCTTCCAGTAGAGCTGTCCCTGTTCTCATGTCTTATCCTAGCTCAGGAGTAAGTATTTAGTTTACACAGTAATAAATTGCGCAGTGCTTTTATCTTGATGAGGGTGCTTTTTTTATTTTGAATATAAACTTTTAAAGCTCTTAGTCACAGTTATTTCTTCTCAAAAGATGGAAGATTATTGAAGCTGGTGACCTGGAAAGATGTAAGATGCTTAGGAGCATCCCTGGCCCATAGTTAATAGCATTGTGGTGTTTTTTTTCTTTAATTAAATTGTTTATAAAGGTGAGAAGTGCTGATAAGCAGCATGGAGAGCTGAGATCTCATTCTTGGTGCAGGTGAAGTACAACGCAGCTAGTAATGAAAGGAGGTTTTGGAGTGTCTATCAGCTTCTGCGGCGTTGCTTCAAAAAGCAGGTTATTTTACAAAGACGAGGAGGTTCATGTATGGTCAGTAGTACCTTTCCTCGCTTGGTGCAGGTTATCTGTGCAACAGCGATAACAGCTGTGCTTACTCTTGCAGGGCAGGGGCTTTCAAGGTGTAGATCATTGATGGCACGCAGGAATCAGCTGCATTGCCCTTGACGGTAGGATTTACTTGCCTAGCTATCTGTGTGTATTCAATTAGAAAATGTATTTTTGAGTAGCTTGCCAACACCTCTCTTTAAATTGTGAATTCTGCAGTTTTCCCCACTGGTAGCAGCCTTGATACTGATACAACTGTGACACTGTGTTCTTGTTGAGTATCCTTTATGAAAATACAAGTGAGACGATGACTGAAGTATATAGCACAGTAACTTTTAACTTCCTTGGGTGAAGAGGTTATCGTCCTAAGCTTGTTGAAAGAAAAATCTTTTTAATGCCTTCCTATATGCCTGTTTTCTACTATTCACTGATTATACAAGGTAGTGAACTGAAGCTTTACTGATAGCTAATTTAGGATCTGTATATTCTTTATTTGTACAAAAGGCTTTAAATGTTTCTCTCTTTTTTTTTTTTTCCTTGAAGAAATGAAAATTTAGAAAGGCATTTGCCGAATAAAGAAGATGGGAGCAAATAGCAGCAGCATCAGCGAGCTTCCAGAAAACGAGTACTTGAAAAAATTATCAGGAGCAGAGCCCATCTCTGAGAATGACCCGTTCTGGAATCAGCTGCTGTCTTTTAGCTTTACCACTCCAACAAACAGGTAAGAGAGTACTTGTTGAAGAACTAAACCTTAATAATATATTGATAGAAGTGACAAGTCTGCAAGCAAATGAGTGGTTTTGTAAATTATTCCTGTTTTAGGTAGCAGAGGAATAAATGCCTATGTAAAATGGAGTGTTTTTTCTAATTTTAGAAGCTCTTTCCACCCTGTCTTCCATTCCTGTGGGTTCCTTTTGTCTTCTGGAATTGCTATTCATTCTCCTGGTAGCTGGGAAAGATCAGAAGTAGGGTCTGTAGTGTTGGGGGGGAGCTTTCATTCTTCCTTTTTTGAGCTAGCCTCTGGCTTTTCTGGAGTTGCTGAAGACTCCCAACGCATGATGTTTCCACTGAACTTAGTGAATTGTGCATCTTCTGTAACTTAATTGTAGGTTAGCTGTTGAGTTTCTTAATCTGCATGGCTTTTTTTCCTCCTCTTTCACATTTTAAAAAGAAGCTTGGCATGCTGTCTCTGTAAAAATACTTTCTAACTGTCTAAAATTCAGGTTTTGCAGATCTTTTCACTCTAGCAAGTGGTGTAGATATAAACAGAATTAATATTTTGAAGAGGATCCATAGCACGTCTGCAGAAATACAGAACGTAAATCCTTGTGACTTCTGTTAACCCAAGTCCATTGCTAAATTCTTTGGCCTGTGTTGGTTATCAGTCTTACACGAACAATCTGGTGTTACTTAATACCTTTAAGTATTACTTAAACTGTTTTTACAGTTTATAATGTGACCTGATACTTTTCTGTCAGGTGAATGTCTTATTTACCTCCTTTATTAGCAGTATTTCCTTGCAAAGGACCTAGATTTTTCAAAAACAGTCGTAAGAGACTACATCTAAACACTTGTGTAACAGGTGTTTAGAAATGTGTTACTGCTAAAATTTGGAACACTTGTAATGTTTAATATATTGGAAATGTGTTTGAGAGCTGTTCTGGCCAATTTTATTGCCATCTTTCAATTTTTTTTTTTGTTAAAACAGAGGTCCTGTCAAAATGAGTGGTAGTCAAAGGTATTTTTTTTCAGAAGGTGAAAAACTAGTGCAGGTTTATGACTACCCTGAGCTCTTGAACCTTGAATATTAATTACTGATGGAATGAAGAATGGAATACAATTTGTAGTGAGGTATATTTTACATGTTACATGACTTACCTCTGTGCTGTGTCTTGTGCACAGTAGCTTCTGAAAGGCAAAGGGACATGTTTATTTTTGTAACAATTAGGAGCAGATGTGGTAGATAATCTGTGTCTTATACTAGAGTCCTGTGAGTAAGTGAAAGTTCAGACAACTGGGAGGGAAAATTGTTAAGGTAAGCAATGAGGAGGCATTTACTAGGCATTATTTTTGTAAAGAGTGAGGAAGAGGAAGGATTTTGGCTTCTGCCTGCATGGAGAGAATAGACAGAGGTTAGCAAGAAAATACAGTGTTGTGAAGGGTTGTAAAGAGTGGTACATAATTGGCAGTGGGTAAGGGAGCATTTTTTTTTCCTCTAAGATTCCTGAAGATGCAAGAATTATTTACAGCCTACCCATAACTGACAAGAAAGACAATATTCTAAGAAGTCATATAATACCTCATTGTTTTTTATTTTTTAGGGGTGAAATAGTTATCTATAAAAACCTAGCGATTCCTTACAGTTGTTCTACTGCTCCTCCCTCCCCCACCAAAGTTCAGGAGTTTTTCGTAGCTTGCAAATGTAATTAAAAAAACAAACAAACAAAAGAAACTGATCCAAAAGCAGGTTGAAAGCTTAATTAGCTGAACACCAGATGGTGCTCTTGCCTGGCTGCTAGAAGAGGGAGATTTTTAGAGGCATCTTTTGCGCGGCTTAATAATTGGAAGGAAACAGCAATTTCCCATTAAGCTGCATCTACCTGAGAGAACCATTTGACAAATGATGTCAGATGATGTTGGCTTCACTGTCCCCTCAGCCATTGTCTAAATCAGATAACCTTGCCTGCAGGAACAGAACAATAGAGGTCAATGTTAATTTCTGAGATTGAAAGCTTGCAAAATATCAAGATAACAGTTTTTGTTTTAATGAGGCTTGAGTGTAGGTCATACTTTTGACAGGAGCGAGATGCTAGGTTGTGACTGTGGTGGAAAGGAGCCATTTTTTGCCTGTCAAACAGGCCAGAATTTGAAGTTTTCTCCTCTTTTTCAAATTATACTTTTCCCAGTTGTATGTTGCAAAATTGGTGTTTATAGTAAGTGATTGTTTGAAGTGTTATTGGGAGCCATATAAATGCTGTGTGTTTTTTTTGTGGAGGTAATTGATGATAACTCTAGAGTAAAAGACCTATCCTACTTTCTCTAATTTTTGCAAAGATGAGACTGACGTGATCCCCAGGGAGAAGAGGGTCGTATTCTCTGGATGCTGCTTTGCACATACTTCTGGTCTATATACAGCAGTGCTATAGGGAAAGAAGAGGAGAAAAATATGAAGAGAGAAGGTAGTAGGAAAATACATGATATCAGGAAAAGCAAACAGCAAGAAGAAGAAACCCAACCAAAAACCAGCAGTGTGTGGGAGGTGGTGGGGCTGGGGTAGCTTGGCTCCTTTCAGCAACAGATGCCTGACAGATTCACCTTGTTGTCATGAAACCTTGCCCGTCTGCAAGGGAGGCAAAGGGAACTTGTGATACGTTTAAGGGAAACTTGAATCCGTGTGTGTAAGTAAAGTTTGTGGGGTTTTTACCACTTTCCTATGTATGCTTTCTCTCTAGTGAGCAATATGTGAATCATAGAATCATATCATAGAATCGCAGACTGGTTTGGGTTGGAAGGGACCTTATAGATAATCTAGTTCCAACCCCCTGCCACGGGCAGGGACACCTTCCACTAGACCAGGTTGCTCCAAGCCTCATCCAACCTGGCCTTGAACACTGCCAGGGAGGGGGCAGCCACAGCTTCTCTGGGCAACCTGGGCCAGTGTCTCACCACCCTCACAGCAAAGAATTTCTTCCTAATCTCTCATCTAAATGTCCCCTCTTTCAGTTTAAAACTGTCCCCCCTCATCCTATCACTCTATGCCCTTGTCAAAAGTCCCTCTCCAGCTTTCCTGTAGCCCCTTCAGGCACTGGAAGGTGCTAGAAGGTCTCCCTGGAGCCTTCTCTTCTCCAGGCTGAACAGCCCCAGCTCTCTCAGCCTGTCTTCATAGCAGAGGTGCTCCAGCCCTCAGAGCATCTCCGTGGACTCCTCTGGACTCGCTCCAACATCTCCATGTCCTTCTTCTGTTGGGGCCCCAGAGCTGGACGCAGCACTGCAGGGGGGGTCTCCCGAGAGCGGAGCAGAGGGGCAGAATCCCCTCCCTCGCCCTGCTGGCCACGCTGCTGGGGATGCAGCCCAGGACACCGTTGGCTTTCTGGGCTGCAAGCGCACGTTGCCGGCTCATGGTGAGCTTCTCGTCACCCATCACCCCCAAGCCCTTCTCCTCAGGGCTGCTCTCAATCCATTCTCCACCCAGCCTGGATTTGTGCTTGGGATTGCCCCGACCCACGTGCAGGACCTTGCACTTGGCCTTGTTGAACTTCATGTGGTTTGCACGGGCGCACCTTTCAACCCTGTGAAGGTGTACTGAATAGTGCTTTGCTTTACAGAAGCTGTTCTGAATTAGTCGAGGTACTGCTGATCACAGCTGCCAAAGGGAAGGTCTTTCAGGCTGCCAAACTGGGTTGGATCTTCTGAGGAACAATGAATAGTCTTTTAATCCCCAAAATCAGAAGCCCAGGGCCTTGGCTTGAGAGTTGGTGAATTACTGGCTCTCTATTCTGAGAAAGATAAGATGAAGGCGTGATACCTTATCTGTCTTTTAATGGCACTTTCTGTGCTCTGCTGTCGGTATTCATGGTCTTGTGCTTTGCTTTTCTTGGCACTTCGTACTCTTTTCTTTTCTCCTGTTCCCCTTTCAGTTTGGTTGATCTTTTCCTCTATTCATCCATTTCTCATCTTCCTGATTCTCTCTTTGGCTTTCTCTCCCCACCCCTACCCAATTGTACGTTAATCTCTCTTTGAGTGATTCTGTATATAGTTCTTCAGCATTGCTCATTTACTCATCCGTGTCTTCTTTACTGGGTTTATTTTTTCAGTCCAGGTAACTTTTTCATCTGTTTCTGTGAAGAACACAAGGTAGTTTGCAGGGGAAAATGAAATTTGCCAAATACCAATGCTACTGACTCTGAAGTTGCTGTATCTCTGTCAATACTGATGCAAGATACTCTTGCCCTTTCACTATCCCTTCTAGTGTTTATTTGGATCTGCTGTGGGTTTAATCAGGAACTGATGTGTCTGAAAAACAACACATCAAAAAGAAGTGGGTTTTTTTTTCAGCCAGGTTAATTCCCTGGAGTGATTCATAGCGTGGCACCACGAAACAATTCTGGCACAATGAGGGATAGATTTTTGGGGCACAGCAGAGTGTTGGGCTGAAAGGTGGGATTGCTTAAACCTGCTGTGCCATCCAAAAATGCACGTGGAATCATGTGGTCAAAGCAGTGTAATGTTCTGCTTTTCTGGGCTCTTTGTTCTTCTTATAATGTTGATATTCCTAATAGTTAAGCAAGTATTAAGGGGGAATATTAAGCGGGAGTAATTCTGGTCTGTGCATTCACAAACGCTGATTATGAATCAGCCTTTAGTAATCAGAAATGAGCTGACAGTGAATCCCTGCTCACTGCCTGTGACCCCCCTGGCCTGAGCGATAGTAACAGCCAGAGCAAGTCTGGGTATTTGGCAGGTAAAGCCCCTGGGGCCTTACACAATTTAGGAGTGGTAGGAGGTGAGTAATATATGAATAAGTGATAGTAAAAGGAAAAGCTACCAGCTATTTAGTTGTAGGTTTCCTCATGCTTTTCACCATAAAAGTTGTATTATGATCTCTTCTTCTGTAAAGCAGGTCATGGATGCTAAGCAGGTAAAATCCCCTTGGGCTACAGATGTGTCTGCTGAGAAATTTCTGGTTTCAGCCATTAGGAAGTACTTGGTGTTGTAAATTCACACTCCTGCATGTTCATTTTTTTTTTTTCATCACAGATCCTTATTTGTTGCACAGAGTGGACTCATGGGAGCTGAATTAAAATCGCATAAAACCTCTTAAATCTGCCACTTTCTACATTTCAAGTGGCTGACTTATCAATCTGAATAATGTTTGGATAGTGGAAGAAAAAAATACAGCTTTTCTGGATGACTTTTTTAGTTATTGTTATAAACAAGAGCTATGAGGTTTACTTTGGAGTCTTAGCTCTCTGTTTAGGCAGACCTTTGTATTTGTCTGGCTTTCCTACGAGCTGCTACCAAGAATGCAACCTCCTCCTTAGTGGTGTTGTTAGTTACAATTCTTTCCTGATGGAAAACTTCAAACAGAGTTAACTAACACAGGACTTGCTGAAAATCATGTGCTTAATATTTACTGTTCCGCTTTGTTCCTTCCCTGGAGTTTTTAATGAGTGGCTTGTTCAAGAATAGTGTGCATGAGCCTTTAGTGGAAAGACATAAAAACGAGCAACTTTTGTGTTGCCTTAATATGGTACATTTTTAAATCAGTACAATAAATTATATGCAGCTTTTTATTCTTTGACTCCTTTCCTCCAACTAGTCCATTAAAGTCAGCATTCCCACAGCATGAATTTATGGAATAGGCTGATTCTTCTGGTTGGTGTTTGATGGCAAGGAAAAAAAACTTTACTTAGAGGAAAAAACTGTCAGGAAAGCGGCTCCTTTTTTTTTTTTCTTCTCCTCTTTTAGAGGGGGTAGTTGTCTGCTATAATTTGGGTCTTATTCTTATCATAATGAGGGTAGATGCCATGGTATGAATATGTTTATAATTACAGTTTGTATGCAGGATACTTCCTCTTGCCATGTTGAGATACTTTAACAGTAGTCACTGCCACTTTGAAACTTCATATATTGTGATGCCTATAAAATAAAAGCAGATAAAACCATGTTCTTCAAAGATGACTGCTGTCAGGAAGCAACTTTCACTATCTTTTATTAATTATGATTTTGCTGAAGCCCATGGGACTGATTGTTAGTAAATTTAAAGTAGGGCAACTGAATTCAACCACTCTAAAATGAATCCACTGATTTCCTCCCCCCCTTTTTTTTTTCCCCCCTCTCTCTCTCTTCTTTTTGGAAGTAATGGTTTTTTTACAATATATGCCAGAATAGCTGACAGCAGAATCCAGCTTTCTGGTAGTATGAAGCCAGAAATGAAATCTGCAGTCAGTGAAAACTATGAATTTTTTTTTTGAGCAATAGACTGCTTAATTTACCATTATTCTCCACCTCTACTGAAAAGGTGCTTTCTTACAGAAAACTGACTTGCTGATGAAGAAACTCCTTGTACTCTGATCAATAACTACAAATACAAAAGTGATTAAATCCCAACAAAATAGAAAACCTTGACATAAGATCATGAGATGATAGAAGAGCAATTTCAGCAAGACAAAACAGAATTTGTATTGTTGAAATACTGTTTCAATATTATGTTTTACTTGGTCAACGATCATTACCTATACATGTAATAACTCATAATTTTCACTCTTCCTTGTGAAATATAAAAGGGCAATTTTGGCTTGTGTTAGTATTCCCACCGTATACATCGAATTCCCAAATGGCATTTATATGATAGTACAGGTTTGAGGGATTGAACTTTTGTATTGGGAAAAGGAGGTGACATCTGGTATCAGAGAGACTTTGAGCTTGCAAGTTTAAACTTCATTTTGATTTCTTCTCTCCCCTTCACACTACGGAGTCCTTATTACGTGATGTAGGTGCGTAGTGGTTGTGCTGTCTTCTTCCCTGCAGAAGGGGATTGTCCTTGATTTACTTTTACTTCTGTCGCTGATGTGTGATACCTGGTGTCACATAGATGTTTCCTGTAAATATTACTGCTTGCTGTGTTGACATGTTACAAGACAACAATCAGTGCCACTGTAAAACCTCTCAAGTTTTGATGCCTTTAAAATAAAACAAGATAAACCCATTTTCTTTAAAGAAGTCTGTGCTGTCAGGAAGCAAATTTCACTATTATTATTAATTATAGTTTTGCTGAAGTCTGTGAGCCTGCCCTCTACATAAAAAACCCAAATAAAATAATTTATTGCTTTTATAAAGGACTTTGAAAGTGCTGGCCGCCAGATCACAGGATGAGGCAGGAATTCCTGTGAAGCCTGGAAGTTTTTTCCTCAAGTGTGTGGGAAGCAATCCTGCACCTCACAGGTTTCCTTGGATCTAAATGAGCTGGTCAAGTCCATGTGGTTGAGCATACTTTTCTTTGAATCCTTAGTGTTTCCCCCAGTGCTCACAACCTGTTTAAATCCCCATACCAGGTGATGCCTTTTGCTCATGCCTCAGGAAATTGTGGAACTGGTAAATATGATTGGGATCTCTACTACTTTCCCAAAACCGAATGGTTTAGTTGAGGTAGTGCCAGTTAAAATACCTGATTACATGTACAAACTCACCCAGGTCACTGTGGTCCTTATAATAAACATCCACGGCCTGAAGCTGGTGTTTGTCGCTGTGTGCATGTGAACATCTTCCAAAGTGATGTCTACTCCGTTGCAGGGCTTACTGGATGTTACTGGGGTGCCTGGGTTTCTCCTAGTGATGCCATCAAGCAGCAGGAAGGATTCACTCACCTTGCTGCTTGTTTATGGCTAGAATCTTTTTCTTGTTGAGAACATACTAATGGTTCTCATAGACCAAGGGATATTTTACTCCTCCATCCCTAATGAATCTCTCTTCTATTTTTTTTCATGTTCTAGAAAATATTGTCTTTCAGAAGCTTCCTTACAGTTCTGAAAAAAGTGTGATTTTTATTCTCCCAGTTCTTGGTAGGTAAAATTGCAGAGTGGAAAATGTGTGGGATTTTTTCCTTTTATTTTCTGAAAGGTTGTTTTCTCCTGGATCCTCCCATAGGTACTTCATTACAATTAAATGTAATATATTGAAGAGGATCAGTTTAAATGCATTTTAGACTTTTTTTTTTTGTCCCAAATAGTGAGTTCTTAAAATATATATCTATATATATGCACGTGTATACACATGTATTTAGCAACAAGGCAGTCCGTGTTCCTCGGGTGAGGGTTTTCAGAGAGAATTGCAACTTTTATTTGTGATCAGTGCAGTGATAAAGTGAGCCTCACTCTATCAGTGCTTACTCTTGTTGTTAGTGCTGAAGCGTAGTTTAAATACTACCAGTGCTGCTCTGTGGATTAATGAAAGGATGGATGTTTTAGTGTTAGGTTTCCATTCTTATGTTAATTAATTAACCAAATGTCATCTCCACAGGGATTGTAGTACAAAGTCAATACCACAGCTGGTTGTAGCATTTCTTATGAATCTTGGCTCTAGTATTTTCTGCCTAAGTGTTATTATAATGTATCTCATGTCTTCACAACACAAAAAAATAGACAGACAGCTTTTTTCATGTCTCTCACTTCTCTTTCCTGCTGAAGCAAAGGAAAGAAAGCCACTGCTAAGCTTTGCCCCAGGTACCTGGGAATGGACTGCTATTTTTTGTACCCCCCTGTCCTGGTTTTGTGGGGATAAAATTTATAGAATCAAGTTTCTGTTAGATTTTGTTCAGTTTGTGACCAGCCATGGTGATCAAGGCCATCAGCAGTTAAATGCAGGGCAGCTGCCCCAGGCTGGCCCACAGGTGTGTTCTATAGCATTAATGTCAGGGTCACTATAAATGGGAAAACTTGTGGGGATGTGGGGATCTTTGCTCTCTCTCTTCTTGCCGCACTTTTTCTACTTCCAATGATTGGTATTCCTGGAGCAACTTGGCACAACTCTGTGGGCTAAGTATAATTTTGTGTCTTCTCTCACATTGGGAAGAGAACAACCGGTTATTGTTTAGCCCCAGGCGTGGGCTAAATGGAGACACACCCACCCCCAGACTATACTCTCTCCCTGAATCCATCCTTGGGGATGTAGCAGTAGTATGACTTCTGTGGAGTGCAAGAACACCATTTCACTGTGTGTGTATGTTGGGGTGGTGTTCTGCTCTAGTTCCTCCTCGTTAGGTGTTTCTGTTGCGTGAACCGCCTGTGCAAACCACATGGAGTTCAACAAGGCCAAGTGGAAGGTCCTGCATGTGTGTCGGGGCAACCCCAAGCACAAATCCAGGCTGGGTGGAGAATGGATTGAGAGCAGCCCTGAGGAGAAGGACTTGGGGGTGATGGTTGATGAGAAGCTTACCATGAGCCGGCAACGTGCGCTTGCAGCCCAGAAAGCCAACGGTGTCCTGGGCTGCATCCCCAGCAGCGTGGCCAGCAGGGCGAGGGAGGGGATTCTGCCCCTCTGCTCCGCTCTCGGGAGACCCCCCCTGCAGTGCTGCGTCCAGCTCTGGGACCCCAACAGAAGAAGGACATAGAGCTGTTGGAGTGAGTCCAGAGGAGGCCACGAAGATGCTCAGAGGGCTGGAGCCCCTCTGCTCTGGAGACAGGCTGAGAGAGTTGGGGCTGTTCAGCCTGGAGAAGAGAAGGCTCCGGGGAGACCTTCTAGCACCTTCCAGCACCTGAAGGGGCTACAGGAAAGCTGGAGAGGGGCTTTTGACAAGGGCATGGAGTGACAGGACGAGGGGGAATGGTTTTAAACTGAAAGAGGGGAGATTGAGATGAGATATTGGGAAGAAATTCTTTGCTGTGAGGGTGGTGAGACCCTGTCCCAGGTTGCCCAGAGAAGCTGTGGCTGCCCCCTCCCTGGCAGTGTTCAAGGGCAGGTTGGATGGGGCTTGGAGCAACCTGGTCTAGTGGAAGGTGTCCCTGCCCATGGCAGGGGGTTGGAACTAGATGATCTTTAAGGTCCCTTCTAACCCAAACCGTTCTGAGATCCTATGAACCGAAATTCTGATATACTGCCTACTCTTGAAGATGGCAAAATTCAATTCTGTGTTCTCATTGTATGAATAAGGGGGAGTGGGTTGCACTTAATTTTTAAGCATTGAACTTCATTTTGGTAGGAAAAAGAATGACTCAAGTGTTAAAAGCTTTGCTGAAGATCTGAAAGTCTTGATTGGTTTGCCACTGGTTTTGATCCTGGCAACTGGTAGAAATTTGTCAACTCTAAAATTTGTTTGAGGACTTTGTATGGCTTTTAATGACTGAAAGGGGAGGAAAAAAAACCTGTAAGTATGCTGTACTTCAAAACCTAACTGCTTAGAAATTAGGGGAAAAATCAACCGTAATTAAAAGCTGAACGTCTACATATATGTTTTAAATTCTGGAGTGATTACAATAATCATTTGATCTGTATTATAGAAGTCCCCAGCATCTTTGGATAGCGGGAGGTGGGTTACGTTGTGTTGGGTTACGATTATTCAGTACCTCAGAACTCTCTAGTCAGTTGGTGTCCACTATAATATTCGCTCTGCCTGTCAGCTTGCAGGAGGGAATACATCCTGGTGACAAGCAGCTAGCTAGAGAAATCCAGAAGTTTTTGTTTTGTTTTGTTTTGTTTTTTTAAAAAAAAAGTGCCAAAAGTCCTTATTTCACATAGACCTAGAAAACTGTGTTGTCTATAGTTGCTGACGGGCTGTTCTAGCTTTATACAATTTGTTTTTAATTACTCTGTGTGTTTTTAACGCTGAAACACAGGCCACCTTTGATTCTAAGCTTAATGTTTTTAAAGTACATATAAAAATGTAAGTTTCTTTCTGAAACTTATGTTTCAAACCAATTTATAAGAGAGGAACGAATGCTGATATTTGATATCAGAAAAAGCCAATCTGCGTAATCTAAAGTTGTCTTAGGATGTTCAGCTGTAGGTGAAGAACTGTGTCTGCTGGCAGTTCTCTACACAGTAAATTAGTCTGATATACAGGAAAATTTGCAGGCATCTTAAAACTTAATTTGTTTGATGTCACTGTCTTGAAGTATTTCCTATTGAAAAGTTTTGCAATAATTCTTTCGGCTGCTGTTTCTACCAATATCCTTACCTCCTCTTCTAGTCCTTAGGAGTTGGGGCACAGCTCAGACAAACTCAACAGCTTCCAAGAGCATGACTCCATGTGGGTTTTCAGCAGTGGAACAGGTTTAGGGGCTTCCCACGCAGCACCGCAGTTAATCTCAGGTTGATGCAACAGCTCTTAGGACTGTACAGTCAAGTGGATTGCCATCTAAATTTAAAAACAGAAAGAAGAGAGGTTGTTTCCCCCACCACTGTCTTTTAGAAGATCGCTGGCAGAGCTGTAGGTGGTTGCTGCGGTGGGGTTGAGCATGTGGGACAGAGAGAGTGCATGCAGTACCATGGCCTTTTTTGTCTTCAGTCTCTGGTGTTTTCGTATAAATCAGGTTAATCATCAGCAAACTTAATGCTTAGGAAGCAACAGTGACTTTGGCAGTTAATTATGGCAGTATTAAGTTTTGCAATATTTTTATATGAGAGGAGTGCTTGAACGGAGGGCATACCACTGACTTTTATAGGCGTAGTTACTGTTCAGGTTTCATTACATACCTACTTTCCTATTTATTCTGAGGGCGGTGATTTTCATACCTTTAATTACAAGGAAGTAGCTGCACGAGCTCTGGAATTGTTCAGCCTGTATTACATACTATGTTATGTCTGCAAGCGCTGAGCTGGGTTTTTTTTGACTGCCTTTTAATTTGGGGACCTTCAGGCCTGCCATTCCTGTAGGTCAGACTGTATGTTAATTACAGAATCACAGAATCACAGAATGTTAGGGATTGGAAGGGACCTCAAAAGATCATCTAGTCCAATCCCCCTGCCGGAGCAGGATTACCTAGACCATATCACACAGGAACGCGTCCAGGCGGGTTTTGAATGTCTCCAGAGAAGGAGACTCCACCACCTCTCTGGGCAGCCTGTGCCAGTGTTCGGTCACCCTCACTGTAAAGAAGTTTTTCCTCATTTTTATGTGGAACCTCCTGTGTTCCAGCTTGCACCCATTGCCCCTTGTCCTGTCAAGGGATGTCACTGAGAAGAGCCTGGCTCCATCCTCTTGACACTTGCCCTTTACATATTTATAAACATTAATGAGGTCACCCCTCAGTCTCCTCTTCTCTAAGCTAAAGAGACCCAGCTCCCTCAGCCTCTCCTCATAAGGGAGATGTTCCACCCCCTTCATCATCTTCGTGGCTCTGCGCTGGACTCTCTCTAGCAGTTCCCTGTCCTTCTTGAACTGAGGGGCCCAGAACTGGACACAATATTCCAGATGCGAGTCTGTATAGAGGCTGTCCAGTCTTAGTAGGGCCTGTAGTGATAGGACAAGGGGTAGTCGTTTTAAATTAAAAGAGGGAAGATTCAGACTAGATATAAGGAAGAAATTTTTTACGATGTGGGTGGTGAAACAGTGGAACAGGTTGCCCTTTAGGTGTTAATATTGGGGCATATTAGCTTCATATTAACTTCATATTGCTTAATGTGGCATGGGACACAATATCTGGTTATTATTTGTCGTTTTGCCCATCTTTTAAGGAAAAATACACTTCCCATGTATTATTCTGTTTTTTTCAAGGACCAGTTACTCTGGTAGGTTTGCAGTCGTAGAAGTATATAAATGTGTTTTTATGTGTTTAATGCAGCTGGTGTTTACTTTCAGTGGTTGTTGGCAGGTTCTGCTTTAGCACTTTTTCGTTCTTCTCAGCTGATGCTTTTCATTGAGGCATACGAACATAATGAAGTTAGGAAAAAATTAGTGTATCTGATGCGATTGTTGCATTAATACAGTAACATTAGTTAAAGGAAAGCGGTGCTTAGCTTGAGGTTGAATGTCAGGTTGAGGACTCTTTAATTTATGCTTTTAAAAAAGATGTTATTTCATATGATAGTTCCTGTAAAAAATGAAGTTCTTTCTGTAGCCTGCTGTTTTATGTGTATTTTCAGCGGCATCAAGCTAAGCGTGGCAGCATTGAAGCCACAAAGGTAGTAGTAACACAAATGATGTAGTGACTTCATTTCACTTTGACAATTCACTTTTAAATATCAGTTTCCTGTTTTATGGTCACTGTACTTCAAATGTACATTCAAAACATTCATACTTCAAATGCATGTTGTCCTGCCTGATACTAGGGGAACTGATCACTGGAATGGGTTGCCCAGAGAGGTTGTGGAGTCTTTGTCCTTGGGGATATTGAAAAAACACCTGGAGGTGGCCCTGCTTGAGCAGGGAGATTGGACAAGACCACCTTCAGATGTTCCTTCCCACCTCAACCATTCTGTGCTTCTGTGATGTAGCCACAGCTAATGGATTGGTAAAATAAAGTGCTTCATAGAAATATTTTACTACTGTTTTGTAATGAATTTTCACTTCAAGTTTAGGAACTCAATTCCTTGTGTAACCATTTCTATTTTCTTTTCCCCCTCTCCTAGTGCTGACTTAAAGCTCTTGGAAGAAGCCACAATCTCAATCTGCAAGTCTTTAGGTGAGAAATTGTGACATCTTAAATTTTTTCCATGTGCTTGATGAGAAAAATTAAGAAACAGAATTCATGTGCACATCCATGTCTTTAGTATACTTAACTGTACTTGTATGTGTTCCACTAGTAAGATTTAAGTAGTGTGTAAGTATATATAACCCTAACTTTTAGAAATTTCTATCATTAACTGTTTTGTAGAGCTTGAAATGACTGAAAGGTTTAAAACAAATAACTTATCCCTACTACCTCTTTTTCCCTTCTGCCCTCTAAGCTGATCAACAAGTGGAAAAAATTAATCAGATGATGAAGGGAAGGGATAATATAAATGTAATTTCAAGAAGGTAAAAGCTAGTTGTGAAAACCTGCCCATTTTTCTGGCAGGAGACTATTGTGCTGTAGACAAGTCTTGGAAAGGAAGCAGTATGAGCTCCAAATTTGGCATATTTTACATCTAGGATGAAAAGTATGTTTAGAGAACAATTATGCACCAGTAAAGCATGTACTGGAGAATCTTAAAAGAAGAACAGATGTACAGAAAAACAGACATACTGTGCTTTATGTAGAAATATTTAAGACATTGATATTCAGTTTCAATCTATGTATTGTTTGAACTAAATAGGGTCAACTTACGCATGCTATATAATCATATCTTATTTTTCTTCATCTAGTTGAGAAGAATCCTCGAACAGGAAACCTTGGGTCATTGATTAAAGTCTTTCTCTCTAGAACCAAAGAGTTAAAAATTTCAGCAGAATGTCAGAAGTAAGTACCCAGAAAAAAAGCTGTGCATGCAATTTCACTTCTTAAATGCTGTTTTTGCTGCTAGCTCTGGAGTTTTTGACTTCTCTAGTTAACATAATCACAGACCAAAACTTAGAATTCTCTTAAATCATTGAAACAGAACAAGTGTCTAGTACTTTTCCAAACACATATGGTTAAGTGTAATAGGTAAGTAGATTGCTGGGGAAAAAGACATGTTTGTGTGTGTTACACCGTTTGTACACAAATGTGTTTTACTTCTGGTTAGTACTAGTTTAGAGCTGTTTAAAAATCACCTGACCTTCTTAGCTAAATCTTTATGTATGAACCAGTATTTTATCTTGGAAATATATTTGAAATTGGATTGGATTTGGACACAAACTTCTATATAAAGACATTGCTTTCAAATCATATCATGCAACTGGCATTGGTTTTGCTTGCCCCTTTCAGCAGTAGGAAAGAACTCCAAGAGGTTACATGTGCAGTGCTGTGTAGTTTTTCCAGGAAGCTTTCTGTAATTGTTCCTATGCACCTGTAGATGAGTGTCCAACTCTCATCAGATCTGGGGCTTCAAAAAGAAAGACTTTTCTTTTTAATGTGCCTTTCCTTCTAGTACTGCCCTCAAACTTTTTGCTTATATCTGGAGAAAGAAGCTATTCCTGCCTGGATAGCTCCTACTGCTTTAATCCAAAAATACCTTGAAAATGTAACTTCAAGCAAGAGCTTGACTATATGCTGGTATATGGACTTCCCAGCACTTGCTTACTGGCACTCAAGAAAACATAATGAAGCTATATTCTCCTTGCATTTAGAAAGCTTAGAAAATGTGTGCTGCATGGAAAAATCTTGCTCTATTGTGCTCCTGAAGTCCATAAATGCCTACGGTCATCTGAAGGCTATTTGACTGCGAAAAGTGCTAAGGTTCAGGGAGCCAGAGTAGTCTTCATATCCAAAGCTGTGGAAGCTTTCAAATTTTCATTTGTCTACTCTGACATATATTTTCTTGTGTTTTTTGATGCACGTTCGCAGGTCAAGCATTACTGATCCTGGTTTGTTTCTGCTTCTTTTCTAGTCACCTCTTTATTTGGCAGGCTCACAATGCACTGTTTATTATTTGCTGTCTGCTGAAAGTATTCATCAGTCGAATGTCAGAAGAGGAGCTGCAGCTTCATTTTACTTACGAAGAGAAAACACCAGGCTCATACGGTGGGTATACACCAGTGCTAGTGATGCAAACATTCCACAAGAAACTAAAAAGTTCTGATGTTTGTAGATGTGGTGCTTAGGGACATGCTTTAGTCGTGGACTTGGTAGTGTTAGGTTAATGGTTGGACTCTGATCTTAAGGATCTTCTGCAACCTAAAGAATTCTATGATTCTGTGATTCGTTTAGACTAAGAATCCCAAACTTTGCTTTAAAAGTAGAAATGAAATGCTGATGACGTTACATACCACATGTTTACTGTTTGGGACAATCTGTGAGATTGAAAGTATGTAGTCAGTAGTAAAACTGGCTTCCTTTGTGATCTGAGGTAATTCCATGTAAACCATCTTCCTTTGTATCATACACATGAAAGAGAACACCTTCAAAATATGATGAGAGCTTTTAATAACATGCTGACTGGCATCTTCTGCTAGAATTAAACATTTGTTAACAATCTGTTGGCATGTTGCAGGTTCTTATAGCAAAATAGACCTCTTCTAGAGCAGGAGTTGTTTGGTTTACTTTAAAGAAAAAAAGATTTGTATTAAATTTAACATGGTCACTTATTTACAAACTTAATCTGGCATTTTTTTAACCAGTTGTTCAGAAGTGATACTATAGACCTGCCTTAGCTTTAGTCATTTCCATGCAGTTTGAAAGCGGTTAACGATCCTCTTCAGAAGAGCAGAATAAATGGGGTGAAGCTGATCACATACTACTGTAGGAAGGGTGATGTTGCAATTATTTAGTGTTTCTTTTCACATATATTTCATAAACCAGCAGTAGCCAGGGAGTGGAATTAATGCAGTTTTTAGGAATCTAGAACTGGTCCATTGAAAAGGCAACTGCTAAAATTTAATTAGTGGGCAGCAGTTTATACAAAAGTACAGGAAAAGGCAAAGAATTTAGGCAGAATATTCAAAAATAAGTGCATCTCCAGGAAATGGAAGAAGGTCAAATAATCTAGCTGTTCTCTTTCTGCTGTCTGGTCCTTCTTTTTGAATGTGAATAATGTGAATGCATTTAAAATCAGTTTGATTACAGAAAAAAGAAAGTCATAACGCTGTCTGCCACAAATCTTTGTGTAGTGCCGTATCAAGACGCTCTTATTGAACACATGATGGATAATGCTGGCACAGGAGCCTTGATTTCCTTTACTTTTTTGTAAAGATACTGTTGAGTTTGTAGTTGCGTATTGTTTATTACATAAAGCCAAAAATGGTCTGGCAAAAAGGATTATCAGAATGCTAACAGGATAGGATGAGGAGTAGCAGTTTTAAACTGAAAGAGGGGAGATTTAGATGAGATATTAGGAAGAAATTCTTTGCTGTGAGGGTGATGAGACCCTGGCCCAGGTTGCCCAGAGAAGCTGTGGCTGCCCCCTCCCTGGCAGTGTTCAAGGCCAGGTTGGATGGGGCTTGGAGCAACCTGGTGTAGGGGAAGGTGTCCCTGCCCGTGGCAGGGGGTTGGAACTGGATGGTCTTTAAGGTCCCTTCCAACCCAAACCATTCCATGATTCTAATACAGTGCGAGCGGGTTGTGGAAGAACAACCAAAAGTATGACTGTGGATTTCCCTTAACATTCAGTCCAGCAAGGACTCGCGTTGAGAATGCCTAATAGCTGCTTCCTCATTGAATGGAGAAAAACTGTTCATTAAAATCTGTTTAACTCCTTGGCGCGTGCCATTGCTCCAGGGAAATCAGACTTCTGGTGCCAAAAGATTAAGCGCTAGATGTTGAAATGGTTTGATGTATTTAAACTGTGATGAGTAATCTCCAAGAATGAAGTCAGCTAACCCGATGCATTAGAAAATAACACCCGCTTATAATAAGCTATCCTTGCAGACTGCCTAAGTTTAAAAAAATTGCCCACCTCTTGCTTCCGTGGTGTAGTGTAGCACAGTAGAATGGCTGGAAAAGCTGAGATGTTTTGTTAGCTCAAACCCCTGCGATCTTTATTCTTCACGCTGGGAGTTCCTCGTAGCGTGGTGTGAAAAGTGATTCTTGTCACTGGGGTAGATCCATGTGCATACCTTGTCTAGTAGCACTTGACTGTAATTCACAGTGACATTTATTAGCGATAATTTTGTGCATATTGATGGCAAATGTACTTAGCAGTTATCTTTGAGCAGATTGTTCGCTGGATGTTCTTGATTAGGAAGGTAATTGTGTGTGGTCTGCTGGTGAGAGCAGGGGATGGAGGCAAGGAACGAGCTCCTCAGCTCTCCTCAGTCCACTGCTGCTTTTGACTCAGGTTTCCAGTTGGAGATGGTCCTTGTGACCCTCTTCAGGGTGTTGAGGTTCATAATGTGCTGTGTTTACAGAGCCATCATCTTTGGTTCCTGACAAATATTCACATCGTTTTTTTAAAATATGTATAGAGCGTGGTGGTAAGGTGAATGCCTTCCTATAGCTTTTATACTTAGCTATAAGAAAAGTGAAGTATCATTAACAGAGTGTAATAAAGTGCTGTTGTGTTAGGGCTTAATAAAGTGAGCAGAAAAAGAAATGGTTTTTGTTTCTGTTTTCATAACTAAGTCAAGTGTAGCTTTCTTGATCTTTTTATTTATTCTTCAGAAACTAGAGCATGACTTGTTATTGTGAAACTTACACAGATTTATTACTACTTTTACTAAAGTTGTATGTACTTAACACTATCTTTAGTGAGCATGCTTTTTGAAAATTGAAGCTGCTCTTAGTTGTCCTTGCTGTCTTTTCGTTTCCCAGAGCTTGATATTGTTTTACTGTTCTTCAATTGTAAGCATGATAAAACAAACCTTATAAAATACATTATTAATTATATAAAGTAAATAAAATATGTATATAGATAAAGGCCTTAATACGGTGTCTGAATTTTGATGTATTGTTTGCTTATTTTCATAATGAGTAGCTGGTGGGTAGTTACTGGAGAGAACAGTACAACCAACAGCACAAACCACCTCTCTCTCCTGTGATCCATTTCTGTATGCCTTGTTCAATCTAAAGAGTAACAATTCCTTTCAGGATCATCATAGAACTCCTTTGGAAATCACTGTGTGGTGGTTTTTAAACTCTGAGCATCACGTTTGTGGTTTTTTTTTTCCTTCTCGTCAGAGAATATATCCTAATACCGCATTCTCTGAGTTTAAATACAGCACCTGGGAACTCAGGGTTAGTTAGCATTTTTTATAACTGCCTTACCTGGAAGAATTCTCCTCCCAGATTTTGCAATGCATATGCTTTAACTTTTTCTGAATGTCCAGTTCATGGTTTTCCCTGCTAAACTGTGTTTTAGGCTCAGGAGAAAGCTGTGCAATTGTGCTTTTTGTCATAAAACGTGATTATCGAGGTTTTTTCTTTTGCAAAAAGTTTGGGTGCATGGATGTGTTGCAGCCTACCATTATAAAGTTGTAATGAATAAATTGCACAGGATCAAGTCCCTGCTGCAGCACTGTTTATTGATTTCCTTCCAGAATAGTCAGACAATTAGAAGTTTGTTCCTTTTGACAGTTTTCAGGTGGTTCTTTAGCCCAGGAAGTGCAGCCTTTGCCTCTTCATCCGTAATCAGGAATTTGCATACAACTTTGGAGGAGATTGAACAATTTTGGTTGTAGGAAAATGCTTATAGAGACTTAAATCACATGCTTTAAGTCATTTTCAGCTGAAAATTCCTCGTATTGAGAAATCCTAAACTGGACTCAGCACATGCTGATCTGAAGCTGGAGTTAGTCTTGCTAACACAGATGATTGATCTTCGGGGAGGCTTTCACTGTCTATATCGCATAATTTCTGTGCAGTCTTTAACTGTGTTGTAATTTGGAGGTGTAAGAGAGAAGGACATGTGCTGTGTATTGTATTCTAAATCAAACCATCAGTTGGGGGCCCCAACATAAGAAGAACACGGAGCTGTTTGAGTGAGTCCAGAGGAGGGTCATGAAGATGCTCAGAGGGCTGGAGCACCTCTGCTCTGGAGACAGGCTGAGAGAGTTGGGGCTGTTCAGCCTGGAGAAGAGAAGGCACCAGGGAGACCTTCTAGCACCTTCCAGTACCTGAAGGGGCTACAGGAAAGCTGGAGAGGGGCTTTTGACAAGGGCATGGAGTGACAGGATGAGGGGGAATGGTTTTAAACTCAAAGAAGGGGGATTTAGATGAGATATTAGGAAGAAATTCTTTGCTGTGAGGGTGGTGAGACCCTGGCCCAGGTTGCCCAGAGAAGCTGTGGCTGCCCCCTCCCTGGCAGTGTTCAAGGGCAGGTTGGATGGAGCTTGGAGCAACCTGGTCTAGTGGAAGGTGTCCCTGGCCATGGCAGGGGGGTTGGAACTAGATGATCTTTAAGGTCCCTTCCAACCCAAACCAGTCTGTGATTCTATGAATTCATTCAACCTCTTCCCTGATCTGTGGTAGGAAACTTTGTTCATTCTCCATGGAGAAGTTTTTATGCCAAGGCTGCTGGGGACTGTATTTGGTGTATTATAGCAAATAAGAGGACATAGAAAAGGGAATAAATAACAGTACGTTTACTGCAGACCTTAAATGGTTTCATGAGTGTCCAGCTATCATATAAAGGAAACGAGGGATGGCAATTATTTATGTACTCATTGTTAACACTCTTGAGGGAAAGCTGGGAGCTTTTGAGAGTCCTCAGAGCTGAAGATCGAACCACAAAATCCAAAGAAGCTTTAAGTCTGTTGGTTGAATTGAATGGGTGAAGCTTTAGGTACTGTTTTACAAGTAACGAATTATTTCATTCCTTATGTCCAGGTTCTGTCCTATGTGTGGGAGCAATAGGGCAGAAAAACAAGTATCATCTAAGGTGAGGTTATACCTTGCTATGCCTGAATATCTTATTAACATTAGGTGCATCCAGCTGCTACAGCAGCTCAGATCAGGTTGTGACAACATCGTTAGGCTCTTAAGAAGAGAGACTGTTTTACTGTGTTATGTTAGACTCTGTATCGTGGTGTTAGTCTCTTCTCCCAGTCAACAAGTGATAGGACAAGAGGAAACGGCCTCAAGTTGTGCCAGGGGAGGTTTAGATTGGAGATCAGGAACAATTTCTTCACGGAAAGGGTTGTCAAGCATTGGCACAGGCTGCCCAGGGCAGTGGTGGAGTCCCCATCCCTGGAGGGATTTAAAAGCCGTGTAGATGTGGTGCTGAGGGCCATGGGTTAGTGGTGGGCTTGGCAGTGCTGGGTTAACCGTTGGACTTGATGATCTTAAAGGTCCTTTCCAACCAAAACGATTCTATGATTGTATGGCCAAGGATGGAGCTGGGCTGGTTTTACCACACGTGAAGTCTCCTGGCATGTATACTTTTCTCTGACTAAGCCATTTTGCCTGTGTGGTGTCTGCTAATTCAGTGTCTGTGATGTGTGTAGCTTTGAAAAAGTTAAACACAAAGTATTATTTTTTTAATGTAAAAAAAAAAAAAAAGAACCCAAACAAAAAAAAAACAAACCCAAGCCAAACAAACCACAGCAAAAAGCCAAAAACCCACTATGCAAGCAATCCACATGTGTGAGGACTTAAATATAGCTGATGAAAAGTGGTGTTGCAGCATGACTGGACCTTTAAAACCTGTGTATGTTTGCAGTTACTTGTGCACTGCAACAGAGTTTAGAAGAGGCACCTATGATTCCTCTCTCTGCAAGCCTTCTCTAATCTTATCTGGACAGATTCACCCTTTGCTTCTTTTCCCCAAGGCTTTACACATGTCTTTGATCCAAGTATGTGATCTGTTAATGTGAATGAGTATTGTGTATATTGGCGTTATCCTGCTATTGAAAAAGCCATTGTTTATGAAAACACGTGGTGTTCCACGTTTATAGCTCGCTCTCACGTTATAGATTTGGCATGCACCCGCCTCATTGTCTTGGCAAGACAAGAATTAAACAAGAATGCATGTGGCCCAATGGGGAAAAGGATACATTAATTATTGTAGCTGAATGACATTGATTACAGCAATTAAGCTTTTTTTTTTAAAAAAAAAAGAAAAGAAAAATAGTTTGAGAACAGAGCAGGAAAGACTATCATCTTCCATTCTACATGATTGTGCTAACCCAATATTTTCTTGCTTTATTTTGAATATAGTGTGGGAGGAAAGCCCTCGTTCATATTATAGCATTAGTCTCTCTTCAAATGAGTTGTGTATATAGCATGGTGGAAGAAATTATATTCCTAAAATGCACTCTCTTTACTTTTTTATCCTTTTTCCTCTCTCCTCCTCCTTTTTCCTCAATTGTCAAAAGAAAAAATTAGATACTTTTTGGGAACTAATAGCTATCTTGCTCTAGAAGCATTTCCTAGATCCAAAAACCTTAGGAAACTGTCACGTTCGAGTTACTTTAGAATACATTATCTGGGCTTCATTATTGGCGTGGTTTCTGGTTAAGGTTAAATACTCCTAGTGCTTCTCGTTTTTTACTAACAGGAGCTACGTTGTGTTACTCATGGGGGATTCTATATAAAGGAAACCATGTTTCCGTGATAAAAAACTGATTTCCTTTAGAACGTGCAGTTCATTAGGTGACAATTTTTAATGTGTTTTTAATAAACCGATCGTGGAAAGAAATAATTTTGCTTTATTGTGAATATTCCCTCTGGTGTGCTTCTTAAAATTGAGTCCTGGATTTAAGAACAATCCTGGGTTAAGCAGAATAACACCACTATAACCTGGCTATAATGTTGTGTTTATTGCAGGGCGTATTTATTTGAAAATACAAAATAAACAAGCATTTGGGTAGTCATTGTGCTGTAATGCCTATTGGGTAATGCAGAGGGAAAAACGATGCCTGCTGTTAGGCCATTCAGCACTGTAAAACCCTACCCTTCTTTCTGTTGTAGGTTTCTCTTTATAATTTTATTTTGAAAGCAGAAAAAATCCTAATGAGCCAAGAGATTTATCTGCTATTTATTTTAGTATTATAGGACAACTTCAAACGGTTTAATAAGCTTTTTCCTCAGTAAGTCTTTTGTTACAATTGCTTTTAAGAATTGCAGTGCTAATGTAACAAAACCATTAGTTCTTATTCCTTAGAATAGTTGCGGGTTTTAAAATAGTTTTAATAATCTCATGCATTTTGTCACATTGTGTATGAGCGGAGAATAGTTTCTGCTCACTTAAAATGCACTTTGGAAATTCATGAATCCTCACTTGTCATTGAAATGTGCAAAACCTCTTCAATAAATAAATGTGTATTCATGAAAACCTAGCGTGTAGCTTTAAGCAGCAGTGATGTGTACGATAGACTGCACTCATTTGACAGATCACAATTTAGAATATTGTTCAGTGTATGTTAGACAAATGAAACTGTGTTTTCTGTCTGTCTCTGCTTATTCTTTACTTGGGATTAAAAAAAAAAAGGGTTGGGGAAATATGCAGAGTGCAGGGAATTTTGAGAGGAGACTTCAACTGTGGATCAGTGAGAAGTCACTAGTAATCAGCTCAACTCTTAGTAATAATGCCATTTAATATTACCTTAGGTAAGTAGTAAAGTAAGGCTTGATGTGCTTAATATTAGCATATTCCTACAATACCAATATCTCATTTAATTTATCCAATTGTTACTAGTTATTTGTTTTATATATAAAAGGGTAAGCATCACCATTTTCTCTGGTGATGATCCCAAGTGCTTTCTGTTTCAGGAAAGAATGCCATCTCCTTAAACAGGTAGAATTTCTTTTCTAGTGTTTGTTCCTTAATTAAAATCTTGATTGTCTGGATCTATGTATTTAAATCTTGGCTTTCTTTTGCCCTTTGAAAATCCAGAAAACCTTTGGTGTGCTTCTTTTCAGGAACAGAGTGTGAAGACCTCGTAGAAGAGTTGCTGTGTTGCCTCATCCATCTCATTGTTGAAATTCCTCTCTTGTAAGTTGGCTTTTTGCTTTTTTTTTTTCCCCCCTTAGCTTCTTTCTATGAATTGAGCATTTAAGAGAATATAAATCTTAGAGTGATGGGGTTATACTGTTTAAATACTTGTATTTGAATGCTGCATGTGATGGTACAGGACTGATAACGATAACCTGCTGGCAGTACCAGCCCTGAACATTCTGTTGGAAGAAGTACATGATGAGCATCTCACACACCGTTCAAACCATCAAAAGAAGTTACCTTATTTTATTTTTAGGACTTTTGACATTTGTTTCAGGTACCTCTGTCAGCACACAGGCAGTTACTGCTAACTTTTGCCTTGAAAAGGTTGTGCGAACTTACAGGGAAAGGTAGACTGGACGTGTCGCTTCATCTCTGGGGGATGCAGCAAGGTGCAAACAAAAGGTCCTCTTCTGCACTTGTGTGGGCTTTTGAACTGCATGTGCATTAAGTCATATGACTTATACTAATTTCTGAAATACCAGCAAATTGATGTCTGAAGAAGAGAGAAGAGAAATGATTAAGTGGAATGTTTCTGTAAATCTCCAGATTTGTTTACATGGCTTTCTTCATGCTGTATCTGAGATATGTTGATTACACATCCCATTGGGATACGTGTTGTGAAACATACTTCCATATTATACGAAGGAGAACTTTCTTTGTCCTTTAGAAATGAAAATGTTTTTCCACACCTGTCCTGATAATTTTTAACTTCTTTTTTCCCAAGATAAACTTTACCGAAGGTAGTATTAGCAGCATCTTTTGTGTTACCTGGCGTTGTAGCCTGTGCCTAAAATGTAGGCTGATTAATTTAGTGATGCCTGATTAAAGCATCACAGCTTTGAAAGAGTTTCAGATTATCTGTTATAGTGTAGTATATAGCTCTGCCGATGATTTAGTTTTTATACTTCGGATTGTTCTTTTGGTTGGAAAGCTGACAAAGATGTAATAGTTTTTGAAACATCGCTCTCATTAAATACAGCTCTGTCAACGTTACATGAGGGATTTGTGTAGGTAGTGTGTAATGAATTAGTGATATGATTTAGAGTGTCATTCTGCAAAGCTTGTCAGGACTTCCTGGAACAGATACACTTTTTGTTTGGAGCAGATTAGAGGAAGTACAAAGGGGTGAAAGGACTGCGGTATATGGGCAAGTTCGTAAATCCTGCAGGGTTTTATTTTTCTTTCTTGGAAGTCCCAACGTGTGTGTGTGTGGAGTCCAATATCATTTATTCTGGCTTTCTGGCAGAAAAAGTTTTACAGGCATGATTGGTCTTAACCCTTTTCAACAACTGAACCTGTCAGCATCTCTATTTCTGTGTGAATGTGGTTGCTGGGAATGGAAGTAGCTGTTGAAAGCACTTAGTGTACATATAATATAGTGGTAATAATGGCTTACTAAAAAAGAGAAGTTATAAAGCCTATCTATAATCTTAAATGTTCAGCTGTATTGAAAACATAATTACTTTTCATAAGAGAGAGATGTGGAAGGTTTTGGGATTTTTTTTTATCAAATAAGTTTTCTTAGCTAGATTTTGCCTGAAATGGCATGCTACTGAATTGTTAGTAAGATACTAACACTTACAAAAGTGTATATTATTGCTTTGTTTACTAGTGTAATATGTTTAACAATGTGATAATGCCTTAACTAATGATTTTATCCCCGTATCATTGAAGGGCAAGTGGGGTGGGGGAAAGGAGATACGGAAAAACTATGGAACTGTTCAACTCTGTTCTTCATAAAGGTGTTATAAGGCTGAGACATTTTTGCTTAATGTAATATTAATTTTTTTCAGGAGGATGATCAGAATTATTTTCGTATGAATTTACTTTTTACTTCCCTCCATTTACCTGACCAGATTTACACTATAAGTTCTTTCCATACTTGGTATCAAGGGAGTAGTTCATTTCTGTCTTTAGCTGGAATAAATCAAGCAAATTACAAGCCTAGTGTGTCGATTTTGGGAAGGAATAGATTGTCTGAGTGGAATACATGAAATATTCAAACTTGTAATGATTTCCGTAGCAGGACTTAGGATCACTTGCTAGAGGATAGGCAGCTCTAGCAGCTTACAGTGGCACTGCTAACAATGTCTGTCTGTAAAGCTGCTGTTGGAGGTGAGTTTTTGTTGTGACAGACCGTTAAAACCTCCATGCTGAGCTGTTTTTTTGAAGCATCATGCAGAATAGCGAAGTTTTTGGTAGGAGCATTCAACAGCCTTAACAGAGGATTGTCATGATTAGTGCATCTCTTGGGTTCTGTAGATGAAGTTTCGTGAAGGAGTGGATACAGCTGGCAGCTGCTGTCTAAATATATTGCTCTCTACATCCCAGTTTAAGCTTCTTTTTTTTTTTCTACTTCACTGAAATACTAAGTTTATTTTTAAAGCATAGAATCATAGAATTGTCTTGGTTGGAAAGGACCTGTAAGATCATCAAGTCCAACCCTTAGCCCAGCACTGCCAAGCCCACCACTAACCCATGTCCCTCAGCACCACATCTACACAGCTTTTAAATCCCTCCAGGGATGGGGACTCCACCACTGCCCTGGGCAGCCTGTTCCAATGCTTGACAACCCTTTTGGTGAAGAAATTGTTCCTGATCTCCAATCTAAACCTCCCCTGGCACAACTTGAGGCCCTTTCCTCTTATCCTATCATTTGTTGCTTGGGAGAAGAGACCAAGACCTGCCTCGCTACGACCTCCTTTCAGGTAGTTGTAGAGAGCGAGAAGGTCTCCAAACTAAACAACCCCAGTTCCCTCAGCCCATGGAAGACCATTTCCTTGTCCAAAATGTAGGAGCAGACGTACCTGTGCAGCAGTCCTGTGCTCTTTGCTTTTGAAATTGTTCTAAATGTCACATCAGGTGCTTTTTGGTGAAAGCAGTATGCTTCAGAGGTACTACAATTTTTTTGTCTCTCTATATATAATTTCAGATGTGCTGTCTTAATTTTTTTTTTTGAAAATATGTTACTGAAGAGTGGACAGCATTGCTGGATGATGCTGTGTAGATCCTGTTATGGAGCAGTGAGAAATTTGTGATTATAACATACATCCTGTTATTCTTCACTGTTGAGTATCATGTTGTGAAGATGTATAAGCAAGCCGACAGGTACTGTTGGGAGGAGAGCTTAGGATACCTGTGTGTGGTATTTTGCAGGCAGGTACATCATCTTAACCCATGTTCCAGACTCACCAGAAGCAAGCATAATAGTTGGGGCTTGGCAGGGTCACTGGGTTCATGAAGGCTCGAGTCTTTCTTGAGCATGAGCAGAGCTTGCTCACCTCTGAGCTTGCTCTACTAGAAGCCTTGGCAGAATGTGCTCATGTCTGCCTACAAAATAACCTACAGGCATAGTTGGAAAATACAGGGGAGCAGTCTAGCTCAGAATTAATAAGGAAGGTGTGGGATGGGGAAGAAAACAAATGGCAAATCTGTAACCCACCGCTCCGTATCCCTTACTATAAAATACAACTGAAGGACCAAAATGGGTTGATTTTTGTTGGGAAAGACTGCAGAGATGTACAGCAAAGCATATCTAGGAGTGTCTCAGAACTGTCTGTGATGAATCTAAGAAACTATTTCTCAAAGTTTGTTTTGGGAAAGGCAAACATGCTTTAAGGCAGTTACACTCAGCATAGCTAAAACAGGTTGGAGTAGGGACTTTGGGACTGCAGTGTTGTGGCTTTGTATCTGAGAGTTATTAAAAAGGTCTTCAATTACCCTTTTGAAAAACAGGCTCTGCTGCGTTCTACAAAATGCCAAGGAAAAAGGTTTCATGTTTAATTTTAAGACATTTTATAGAAACTACAGCATTATTGCTTTGCAAGAATCGGACTCGTGCAGTCCCTTATAACACTTGTGTTTCGGTGTGTTGATGTTTGATTTATGGGTCCCTTGGGTGTGTTATGGATACTCTGCTTTTTCTTTGGTTTTGTTAATGTTAGCACTCAAGAGTGTACATTAATGATTAAAACTGCATAGTCAGCAAAAAGATGCCACTTCAGTATTTAATTGTGTGACTTTTATGTAGAAACCATTGCTAACGTTTTGTTGCGAGGTAGAACTCCCAAAGCTTTAAATTACAAAGGCTTCTTTCAGCAGCTTGTTGAGAGCTGGTATACATAACTGAACATCTGGTTGTTATCAGGACATTTTCACTTCATTAAAAACTATAAATGCGTGTGGAGGAAAAATGAAATACTGTGATCTGGTTACATCACTGTAAAGTAGCACGCTGTGGTGCCAGTAGAAGTTGGTTGGTATTTCTATTACATGCCATTATTTTCTGTAGTTACAATTGTTTTGGGTTGCAATCTTACTTCCCAATTTAAATGTTAACGATGTTTTGACTCATTTAGAGATGCTTACTACGTTTCCTGGGAGCTTAAAAGTCAAATGTAGGAGGAAGAAGGGCGATATAATTGATTATAAAGCTCTACGGAATCATTGCAGTGTAGGAACGATGCCATGTACAGATGATGAGAAATGCTTAGGCTTTTTTTTCCTTGCTAATTGTGAGCAGCGAAGAGGTTAAGAAGTGTTTTCTCTCCTATTTCAGGAGTGTCATATTAATTTTTTTTGTTACCTTCAAAACAAGAGGACAGAGTACTGCTTTTTTTAAAAAAAAAAAAGGACTATTCAAGGAACGTTTATCAAGATTGTAGTAGCTCCAGTATTTGAAGAGCTATTTGACTTTAGCATTTTTGGCAACTTTGTCTAATCGTCAGAGGGAAACTTCCATCTGTTGAAACTTAGGTTGAAGCTAGCAAAAATATCCAAACTGAAAGAGGTTTGAATTGCTTCACTTTGAAGATCTTAAAAGTTTAAGACTGTTTTGCTCTGTGTAGGAGGGATCTGATGAATATAAAGGGTGTTTTATTTGCTGCCACACCTTGTGGTGGTGCAGCAAATAAAAAATATCTATTTGGGAGGTTTTCTTCATCACTCATGCATCCATTTCTCTTTTCTGATGGCAGGTGTGTGGCCTCTTAAGTGTCTAAAGGTCCTAAGCAGAAGAATCTTTATCTGTGTCACGTATTCTTCTTTGTGTTCTAATTCTATTCTAATTTCGTTTTCATTTCAGATTTAGGTCAGTGTTTCTTTATGACCTATCTATTCACTAGACTAGCTTTAATTTACATTCAACTTGTAACAAACTTTCTAATCCCAGAGCACAGCATCAGAGGTCTGTACTGTTTGTCATACATCACGCTGTATATTCAAGCTCCTAATAATCTGCTTTCTCTGGTACAGTTTTCAGCCCTGTCTTCACAAAAGATATTGGATGCATCTTGAAAAACATCCACTTGGGTTTGGGCTCTGGTCTGGGCAGCAAAGATAGCCAGACACTGAAGTCAAGCATATTTCTTTTTGGCACCTTAAGAGTTTGCAGACTGTTTCAAATCAGTGACAGCAGCCAGGTTGACAGGCATAAGCCTTTTTTTCTCCATTGCCCAGACAAGCCTGAGACCCAAAGAGATTATTGCTGCCACTACATCAAGATAGCTCATCCCTGAAACCAGCACATTTGAGAAATGCTGTTACAGAGAGACTGTGGAGATCTCTTCAATGGTCTAAGGTAGCTTTTTGAGCACCTGGGTCATGTTTTCCATGGCTGCCTTTTCCCTGGGGCTGGAAAGCTACATGAGGCCAGTCATTGGAGCTGTTTGTATGGGTATTTGGACTGCTGTCTTGTGTTCTGCTGTTCGAAGGTAAGGTCTTTCACTTAGGTTTAGTGGGGATTGCTAACAAACTCATTGATATGAAAAGTAAATAAAAAAAGAATATAGATTCTCTGTACAACATGTAAAAGTCCTAGACTTTTTCTAATATTTTTAATCTGTAGAGGAAAGAATGCCAGGGAGGTGAACATGTACACAGCCACCTAGTCTCAGATGGCTTAGGAACAGGTCTGGGAATAAAGGGTCTTGAATTGAACTGTTGTTTTAATCCTTTAAATACTCCCTTTAGAGTATTTCCATTTGTTTTGTTTTCTCACTCTCATTCTGTCTCCCAGTCAAGAATACCCAGTGTGGGGGAGATGCAGTAGGAAATGTCGGAGATGCAGTAGGAAATGTCAGAGATGCTTTCTGCTTCCAGTTGATGTTTCTTGAGTGCCCCTTTGGGACATCTCCAAAATGTTTGGAGCCAGCTGTAATGAGTGTAGTGCATTATCGGCTGCCGCGGCGCGTATTTGCCAGCGGTGGGTGTAAAATTAGGAGTGATTCCAAGAGGAAAGATTATGTTCACGTTGAGTTGTTGTACTTGTATCCTGAGACTGATAACCAGATATTCTACTTGCTTTTCAGTTTTCAAAACTGATCCTGTTCTCTCTGGTGACTCCTCTTTCACCTTTCTGGTGGGCCCTCAGGAAGCAGGGACATGAAACCTGGTTCCTGTATGATTTGAGAGTTTTTGTATGAATCAGCCCTTTTGGCAACTCTCCTAAATTAGAAAATGAGTTACCTTTTAACCTTTTAATACTCGGAGTAGACAGCTCTGGCTGGGTGAAAGTTCAGGAAAATATTTAAACTGGGAGGGGGTTTGGTCTAGTGGTGTGAGTTGAAATTCAGAGGTTTGTTTCTGACTGTTCAGCCTGTTTGCTCTGTAGGTGTGAAATCATTTACGAGCTCTCAGCCTCTGTGTGCTAAGATCTAGAAATAGCTGTGTTTCATTGAGTAATTGAAGTGTTTGCAACAGCATGTGCCTTCAGAGTGGTAACTGGAGTTCGTAGCTGAGATTTTCCTATATATTGCCTCTGTGCTTCATCTTGATTCCTCTTTCACCGACCTCTCTCTCTCAGGCAGGGAACAAAGCTGAATGATGTGGTGAACGCAGAAAGCAGTTGTGAGTGGTGCTTGGCGTTGGAGAGAAGCCAGCAGCAGCAGGATGCTGACACATAGGTAGATTGTTGAAGTTCTTGGTAGATAACACTGATAGAAGGTCATCCACATAGTTTTGAATGGAAAAAGCAGATGCCGGGATGCTGGGGAGCTGAGGTTTTAACGGGTCCATGGTTCTTGTTCTGGGGGGGTGGGGAGGTTGCATCATTTGGAAACAGCAGTTACACTAATACCACTCCCCTTACCAATGTAGATACCTAAGCTGCTGATAGCATCAGACTCCTACGAACTGCTCCTGTTGCTTTTACATGAGTCTACAGGAGCAGACAAGGGTATTTGGGTTTTTGTATTTTCCCACAGGCTATGACTGACAGATGACCTTGCTATTATGATCTTCACGTTTTGGTCTGCTTCAGACTCCAGCATTTTTCTTAGTAGCTCAGAAGAAATCTGCTTGGAAACCTAGTGGTGTGTCATGGTGTGGCATCTGTTTGCTATGTGATACCGTTTAGTGTGGGCACAAGCATGTAAAGGCAAGTGTTGAAGATATTGAGGTTGGAAGAGTTACTGCTCAGGCAGGTTGCCTTAACTGGCTGCTTGTGTGTGCTCTTTTCCTGTTTCTACCACAAAGATGATCTTTTATTTCTGTTAAAGATGACTGTTTTGACTGTAGACCTCTTTTTCAGATATTTGGAACACTTTAAGTGCAGTATCAGCATTCTGGTATACTTGAAAAAACTGCCTGTAAAAGAGCAAGGTGAAATCTTAGTCCAGTTCAGGCAGACAAAACCTCGCAAGGCAGTGATATGCAGACAGATGGGCTGGTGCGATTCTCCAGCCCCAAACGCCTGAAGGTTGATAGCTCTGATGGAATTTACAAGTCTGCTACTGGAATTAATAAATAAAATAAATCAATAAAAATGTATGTTCTTGGTGGAAGACCACAAAAGAAGTGATATCCTTTCCAGTTTGTATCCTGGAAGAATTAGTTACTCTACAATTTCTTCTAAAGCAGTACTTCTTTTAAGTCTAAATGCAGTACTCCCAGGGCCGCAGGGCTCTCAGGGAGGAGACCGGGATCTCTGCTGTCTACCCAACAAAAGGGACTAAGATGGAAAGTGTAGGTGACTTACTAGAATTTTTGTCATTTGATTTTAAGGAGTTATTGTATGAAGATTACTATAGTACAAATTGTACAGGGTCGTTTAATTTAAAGGCATTTGTTAAAGTTGAAATGATCTGGTATCTTTGCTTCTGGAAGGAATCCATTGATGTATCAACTGTTTCTCATTGAAATGTAGATAGGGGCCAGCTCTGTTCAGTATCTTTATCAATGATCTGGACGAGGGGATCGAGTGCACCTTCAGTAAGTTCGCAGATGACACCAAGTTGGGTGGGAGTGTTGATCTGCTGGAGGGCAGGAAGGCTCTGCAGAGGGATCTGGACAGGCTGGATCGATGGGCTGAGGCCACTGTGTGAGGTTCAACAAGGCCAAGTGTCGGGTCCTGCCCTTGGGGCACAACAACCCCGCGCACCGCTACAGGCTGGGGAAGAGTTTTGTCCCTTATGAGGGACAAAAGACAGCTATCTGTTAGCCTGTCTGCCTGATAGGGGAATATATCCTCCAGTGGGAAGGAGAGAGAGAAAAAGAAGAAAAAATTGAGAGTAACTATTAAAATTGCCAAAAGAGAAAATCCAGAAGGAGGAAAAAAAGAGACCTGTGTATGCTTTGGGACATTGCTCTATGAAGTCCATTTACTTGGGACATGAGCTTTATCTGAGTTCTGTGGGTTTTTTATTCATTTCACAAGATACTTGGGAAGGAAAAAAAACCCCACAGACACTCTTCTGGTTTTCTGAAATAAATACATAAATAATTTTGACATGTAATTGATACATGAGTTCATTATTTCTAGTTTCCTCCTTATCTGCAAGCAAACAGTTTTCAGAGGAAGTCAGAGACCAGCATAAATTCCATGTAAAGTCACTCTATACGACTGAGAGCTTTGAATAAAAAAAATAAATAAATTCAAAAACAAAACCCCCTATTCTGTAGTCTCTCAATATAAATAAACAGTATTTTCTTTGAAGTTAAAAGAGGTTCCTGGTTGTTCTTGTGACCTTTTAGACATGCTTGAGTTTCAGAAAACTGTACATTTGACCCTTGGTGGCGAAAATAATTTTGCTCCGAAGCTTTATCCTTGTGCTGATAAATTAAGGGTGACGGTAGTTGAGGGGTTAGCCCAGATAGCAGGACTCTGGTTGTGTTTATGTCAGAGCAGATTTAATTTGAACAGATTCTCCAGGTTCAGTGGAATGTTTCTGCAGTTAAATGTGCCCTAACTGGGTTTTAAATAGCCAGAAAATTGGAGTAACTCTAACTGGAACTGCATGAATTTATCTTGCTTTTTGTTTTGTGTTTTTTTTCTTTCAGAGTTATATAAGGATATTGAAAGCAGATTAAAAAAAAAACTTAATACATTACAGTAACCTCTTTGTTTATTTCTTTACACTGAATCTTATAGAAATAGAGAATAATTTTGTAATATCTTCTCAGATTGCTCTTCCACTTGTATGGTTTGTCAGAGAAGTAAATGAATGAATGATCAAAATCATCCCTGGAGGTATTTAAAAGATGACTACATGTGGTACTGAGGGACATGGTTTAGTGGTGGGCTTGGCAGTGCTGGGTTAACGGCTGGACTTGATGATCTTGAAGGTCCTTTCCAACCAAAACAATTCTGTGATTCTATGAAATGGAGAAAAATTTTAGTAGGCTCTAAAAAGTGTTTTCTCTCAGCAAAGTGACCCAGTGCATGGTGTAGCGTGTCATGAAGTTAGCTTTTCATTCATCAACAGGGTTCATACATTCATAGAATCATGGAATGGTTTGGGTTGGAAGGGACCTTAAAAATCAGCTAGCTCCAACCCCCCTGCCATGGGCAGGGACACCTTCCACTAGACCAGGTTGCTCCAAGCCCCATCCAACGTGGCCTTGAACACTGCCAGGGAGGGGGCAGCCACAGCTTCTCTGGGCAACCTGGGCCAGTGTCTCACCACCCTCACAGCAAAGAATTTCTTCCTAATATCTAATCTAAATCTCCCCTCTTACAGTTTAAAACCATTCCCCCTCATCCTATCACTCCATGCCCTTGTCAAAAGCCCCTCTCCAGCTTTCCTGTAGCCCCTTCAGGTACTGGAAGGTGCTAGAAGGTCTCCCTGGAGCCTTCTCTTCTCCAGGCTGAACAGCCCCAACTCTCTCAGCCTGTCTCCAGAGCAGAGGGGCTCCAGCCCTCTGAGCATCTCCGTGGCCTCCTCTGGACTCGCTCCAACAGCTCCATGTCCTTCTTCTGTTGGGGCCCCAGAGCTGGACGCAGCACTGCAGGGGGGGTCTCCCGAGAGCGGAGCAGAGGGGCAGAATCCCCTCCCTCGCCCTGCTGGCCACGCTGCTGGGGATGCAGCCCAGGACACCGTTGGCTTTCTGGGCTGCAAGCGCACATTGCCGGCTCATGGTGAGCTTCTCATCACCCATCACCCCCCAGTCCTTCTCCTCAGGGCTGCTCTCAATCCATTCTCCACCCAGCCTGGATTTGTGCTTGGGGTTGCCCCGACCCACGTGCAGGACCTTGCACTTGTCTTGTTGGGCTTCATGCGGTTTGCACAGGCCCAGCTCTCCAGCCTGTCCAGGTCCCTCTGGATGCCATCCCTGCCCTCCAGCGTGTTGACCACACCGCACAGCTTGGTGTCATCCCAAACTCGCTGAGGGTGCACTCAATCCCACTGTCCATGTCACCAACAAAGATGTTAAACAGGACTGGTCCCAATACTGACCCCTGAGGAACGCCACTCATCACTGGTGTCCGCTTGGACATCGAGCCGTTGACTGTAACTCTTTGAGTGCAACCATCCAGCCAATTCCTTATCCACCAAGTGGTCCATCCATCAAGTCCATGTCTCTCCAGTTTAGAGACAAGGATGTGAGACATTATTCTTGCATTCTCAGCCTTGGTAACAATAAGCTTATGAATTATTTTTTTTCTATAGCTAAAAAGTACTTTTTCCAAACTGTTGTTTTTATTTTGATAGAAAAGCAGTTCTTAATTTTTTTGCTGGCAGCTAAACTTCTAATAATCAGTACATATAGGTCTTCCCTGCTTGCTTGGGATGGATGTGGGTAGTGGATTGCAAAGCATCACAGTTTCAGAGAGGGAGTGGGAGCTGTTCCTCGCTCAGCCTTGCTTCTGGCTGAGGTGAATTTGTGGTGGAACCGGATCGCAGTGTAACCTCTGGCCTGATCTAATTATCAGCGTTTACACTGGCCCACTTCCTCAGTAGTGGGCAAAAAGTCAGGTAACTCACGAAAACTGAACATAATTAAAAGGTACTTCACGATTTTAAGGAAGAATGTTATTCAAGCAGTACGTCTCTTCCTGACCTATAACTTAAAATGTTACAGATTCAAATACTTAAATCATGTGAGAGAGAATAAAAACAATGTGTTTGCGTAACCTTCACTTTCCAAAATGTTTTTGGATGAGAGGTAGCGTGGTTCCGTGGACCACGATCCAGGAAATTGTGATTCCAGTTTGCTCTTGACTTTGAGCAAATAACTTACATACTCTTTGCTCAGGAACTCTGGCCTAGAGCTACTGCAGAAGAGCTTAGTTTAAGCTGTCTATGTACCATGATGCATGAAACTTGTCTTCCTTATCCTTTACGGTAATATGTGTTATTTACAGTATTTCTACCACCACACTTGAGAATTTTAAAATATTTGAGGGTGCTAAAAATCAAAGTGACTTCTAAATGAAATCCTGATCAGTTCAGTAAGGACCACACCAGTTCTGATCCTGAGACTAATGAAGAGTTTTACTCCATCCAGTCTTTTCTGGGGTTACTTTGTTTTGTTTTGAGAGAGATTGCACTGTAGTTTTCAGGTCATCATTATTTCAAAGAGCACTTAGTTTTAGGACAGACTGACAGGGGAACTATAAGCCTGTCAGTCTGACCTTGATGCCAGGGAAGATTACAGAGCAGATCTTGAGAGCTATCATGGGGCACATACAGGACAACCAGGCAATCAGGCCCAGTCAGTGTGGGTTCATGAAAGGCAGGTCCTGCTTGACTCACCTGATCTCCTTCTATGACAAGATGACCTGCTTACTGGATGAGGGAAAGGCTGTGGATGTTGTGTACCTGGACTTTAGTACCTGGACACCGTCTCCCACATCATTCTCCTGGAGAAACCGGCTGCTCATGGCTTGGACGGGCGTACACGTTGCTGGGTAAAAAACTGGCTAGATGGCCGAGCCCAAAGAGTTGTGGTGAATGGAGTTAAATCCAGTTGGTGGCTGGTCAGCAGTGGTGTTCCCCAGGGCTCAGTGTTGGGGCCAGCTCTCTTTAATATCTTTACCAATGATCTGGACGAGGGGATCGAGTGCACCCTCAGTAAGTTCACAGACGACACCAAGTTGGGTGGGAGTGCTGATCTGCTGGAGGGCAGGAAGGCTCTGCAGAGGGATCTGCACAGGCTGGATCGATGGACCGAGACCAGTTGTATGAAGTTCAACAAGGCCAAGTGTCGGGTCCTACCCTTGGGGCACAACAACCCCACGCAGCGCTACAGGCTGGGGGAAGAGTGGCTGGAAAGTGCCTGGGGGAAAAGGACCTGGGGGTGTTGGTTGATGGGCGGCTGAATATGAGCCATCAGTGTGCCCAGGTGGCCAAGAAGGCCACCAGCATCGTGGCTTGTATCAGCACTAGTGTGGCCAGCAGGAGTATGGCAGGGACCGTCCCCTTGTACTTGGCACTGGTGAGGCCACACCTTGAATCCAGTGTTCAGTTTTGATCCCCTCACTACAAGAAGGACCTTGAGGTGCTGGAGCGAGTCGAGAGAAGGGCAGCGAAGGTGGTGAAGGGTCTGGAGCACAAGTGTGATGAGGAGCGGCTGAGGGACCTGGGGGGGTTTAGCCTGGAGAGCAGGAGGCTGAGGGGAGACCTTCTCGCTGTCTACAACTGCCTTAAAGGAGGGTGTAGCGAGGTGGGGGTCGGTCTCTTCTCACAGGTAAGAAGTAATAGAATGAGAGGAAACAGCCTCAAGTTGTGCCAGGGGAGGTTTAGATTGGAGATCAGGAACAATTTCTTCACGGAAAGGGTTGTCAAGCACTGGAACAGGCTGCCCAGGGCAGTGGTGGAGTCCCCATCCCTGGAGGGATTTAAAAGCCGTGTAGGTGTGGTGCTGAGGGACATGGTTTAGTGGTGGTCTTGGCAGTGCTGGGTTAACGGTTGGACTTGGTGATCTTAAAGGTCCTTTCCAACCAAAACGATTCTGTTTATACTTGTTTTAAGTGTCAAGAATAAAATTTCTGGAAGGTGCCATTGTAACAAAGAAAACCAGCATCACTGCTTAAACACACATTGATTCTGATTGTTTTTTAAATTTTATTTTAAATAGAGATACTATAAAATCTTTCAATTTCAGAAGTATAGATTTTGAATTTCCAGTATGTCCCAGGTCAAAAAATTTGATAGTTGATGCTGAACACCTGTTATAACTTATTGATAGTGGATTGTGAAGCATACTGTGGAAATTAAATAGTAACAGTGGGGGAAACATTAAAATTACTTAATAACAGGCTTGCTAATGGATTACAGCATGGTACTCTTGCACAAAATGAAGCATCCACTTACTTTTGGAGGCGGTAAAAATGGTCTTTGGTTGAAAGCAAGAATGATGCTGGTTCATGTCCAAGATATTTCATTGTGTTTTGAAAGGTTTCGTGCAATCTGCAATTTATTACTGATTAAGGAGGCAAATGCCATTTTTCTCCCCCTTTTGAAAATAACATCTGTAACAAGGTCACTATAGGCCGAGGTGGGAACAGAAAGCACAAGGTATCCCAAGTAGTGCATCTCTCGTCCATTTTAACAGGACGAAGGACACGATTTTCAGATATACTTATTATTTTTCAGATTGAAGTGTAGTCTGAAAATTGAACTGGAATGATCTGGGCAACACCTCAATGTTTTTACGTTGTCTTGTCTTTTGGCATATCAAAAAAAATGCTGATGTCTATGAAACCAACCCGTTGTTTGTATGGAGTGATTCTGTGTTTTTTTGAATTTGTTATTTATGTGTTTCCAATTGAAACTCACTGTGCTGAACAGTGCAGAACCTCAGGTGAAGCTACCAAATGTTCTTGGAAGTTAGTTTGTAAACAAACTCAGTAGATAAATCTTTATTTTTCCTTTTTTTATTTTTTCCTGCAGAGATATTACATACAGCATTTCCTTGGAAGCTGTGACAACTCTCATCGTCTTCCTCTCCTGCCAATTATTCCACAAAGAAATTCTGCGAGAGAGCATCATTCACAGATACCTGATGCATGGTCGATGGTACGTCGTGTTCTGGGGTGGTACCTAATGGCAATGCAAATGCTTCTGATAGCTTGATTAGGTTGTACTTGGAAACAAAAGACAGCGAAACACGTTTTGATAGAAAACTTGTTCTACTCAGAAGAGAACACAAGAGCAAACATCTGTAAAGGCTTTTGGAAGGTTTCAGGTTTAAATCTCCCAGCCCAGACTTCAGGAAAACTGTTTTGGAAACCATTTTCAGTTTTTGAGGGTCATTTCATTAACTTCTTAAAATTGCTTTTACTTTTCTGGATGTTTTTTTTTTTGATTCAGCTGTGAGTCTTTTCCTGTAACACTGCAGTCTAGAGAACCCACGTACCTTAGAAATCCTAACGAGCCTTCTTGCGATACAAATAGATAGCAGCCCTCCGAAAGATTGTAGATATGTGATATGCTGAGTTTTAAGCTTCAATAGCGGAAAGAATTGGCCCAGGTGGCCAAGAAGGTCACCAGCATCCTGGCTTGTACCAGCACTAGTGTGGCCAGCAGGACTAGGGCAGGGACCGTCCCCCTGTGCTCGACACTGGTGAGGCCGCACCTCGAATCCTGGGTGCAGTTTTGGGCCCCTCACTGCAAGAAAGACCTTGAGGTGCTGGAGCGAGTGCAGAGAAGGGCAACGAAGGTGGTGAAGGGTCTGGAGCACAAGTGCGATGACGAGCAGCTGAGGGACCTGGGGGTGTTTAGTGTGCAGAAAAGGAGGCTGAGGGGAGACCTTCTCGCTCTCTACAACTGCCTGAAAGGAGGGTGTAGCGAGGAGGGGGTCAGTCTCTTCTCCCAAGTAACAAGTGATAGGACAAGAGGAAACAGCCTCAAGTTGTGCCCGGGGAGGTTTAGATTGGAGATCAGGAACAATTATTTCATGGAAAGGGTTGTCAAGCACTGGCACAGGCTGCCCAGGGCAGTGGTGGAGTCCCCATCCCTGGAGGGCTTTAAAAGCCATGTAGATGTGGTGCTGAGGGACATGGTTCAGTGGTGGGCTTGGCAGTGCTGGGTTAATGGTTGGACTCGATGATCTTAAAGGTCCTTTCCAACCAAAATGATTCTGTGTGTGTGAAATACTTGGCAGGTAGTAGACTCGTTCATGTGAGTAATACCACTTGTTCTGGTGAGTCGGTTGTTTTGTTTAAATGCTTTGCCGTGGTGGCTTATACGCACTTTAGTCAGGTACCATTCATCCTCTTTCAACTTTAAATTCCACGTGGGCAGATTTTGTTAAATGGTATCTGTTGTCTGGTTTTCTGAAATTTCTACTCGATGTAAGAGAGAGGTGCTGCTCCGGGGTGACATGCAGGGAGAGGAGGGAGGCTCAGCTTGTCTGTGGGCAGAGGGAGCACAGGGCAGACTTCAGCCTGAAACTGCAGCAGGGTAGGGGCAGAGCCTCGCTGTGTGTAGGGTTTGGTGGTTCTGAAATCTCTGGACTGAAGGAATTGAGGGTTTGGGGCAAAACAGGGAATGTTTGGGAGTAGAGGTAATGTGTCATGTAAGAGATTGGAGTTGGGAGTAGCAGGTACCTGGCCTTTGGAGAGAGGATGTGGGAATTTGGTGGCTGGGAATGTAGGGCAATGCAGAGTTGGAGGGGTACTGGACTGGAGCTCATTGTAACAGCCCTTGGCTGTTCACCTCTAAATCATATAGGAATGGGAAACCAGCTGTTTGCTTCTGTGGAAACCCTTCTCTGTTTTGTAAATGTTGTAACCTTTTATTTAAATCCAACAAATTTTATGTGCGTTTGTCAGAATCACTGGTGTCAGGTCAGATGTTTCATTGGTCTTTGCAAATTGGTCCAGCCACACACACAGACAAAAATATTGCGGAGGTGGAGAAATACTATTGCTACCTGTCCTGTGTAACCAAGGCACGGAGCAAAAACTAAATGTAATGCTTCTTTCCCTTGCATAAATATTTTTCCAGTTGTGTCTTGAGGTAAAAGAATACAACAATTCCACAAATTAAATGTTTGATTTAAAAGTAGTATTGAAAAAAAGGGAACAAAAAATAGTTTCCGTGGTACTGCTGTTGAAGGTGCTCCTGCTGAAGTCAGCGCAGCTTCGCATGGGCAAGACCTTTTGTTCTTTCCCTTTCCAGTCTGCTTGAGACTGGGAGAGTTGCTGTCTGTGTTTAATGCCAAACACCAGCCTTTGCACCCTGCCTGGGCTTTGTTGGGCCAATTCTTGCAAGTTGTGAGTCGACTAAAACTGTCTTTTTCTTTTCAGTCTCCCGTATACCAGCAGACTTGTGAAAACTTTGCTATATAATTTTATCCGACAAGAAAGAAGCCCTCCTCCGGGGACCCATGTCTATCAGCAGCAAACAGATGGAGGAGGACTGCTTTACGGAATTGCATCTGGGGTAGCAAGTGAGTCTTATTTTTTATAAACTATATTTCAAATATTATAAAGTATTGCCTTTATATGAAGTAGGGGAATGGCCTGGATAGGATTTTTATAACATGTTGTAGTATATGCCTTTCCCAGTAGGTTGACTAATGTTTTTTCCTGAATAGTATGACTAGATTCTGGCTTTTTGTGGGTGGAATGTTTGCTCTAGAGAGATATCGCATGAAGACTATGAAAAGTTGATGCTGTTTTTTGTTAAGAAAAGGGTTTCTCATGTTTGTTATACTATGTACTGTGTTTTGGTTGGTGGTTGCTCTCTTCCCCGCACCAGATGTGTTTTACTGATGTGCGTATTACATATAAAAATTCTTCCTAGAGGTTTTTCTTTTCCATGTAATACAGATAAAATGCAATATATTACTAACAGTAATGTTATATGTTTTTTTTCTTTTCCCCGGATAAACTAAACACTTTGCAAGTCAGTTGCTGTTAAAACCGATACTATTTATTTTGCTCCTTTGTGAAATCCATTCACTGGCAGCATCCCCAGGGGATATTAAAGTTCAGGCCGCGAGTGGTCTGCCAGAAAATATTTTTACAGCCTGTGACAATGCGTGTGGATCTCCTCACGGAGGCAGTACAAGAGCACGTCTCCGTAACGTAGTGCAGCGTAGCCTAAACACGTCGCTGCTTCTGTGTGAGATGTGGTTATGCACAGCTCAACGTCCTGCTGGAACATACATCTCCTTTCTGGTTTCCAGGTGCTGCGCTCCAGGGTAGACCACTGCCGTGTTTGGGTTGTACCCGTGATATAAATGCGTCAGAAAACAGTTGCTTTGCAGTTTATTTAAACAGAGGAGACAAATTAATTAAATTGTTCCCTACAAACCTTTTATTCGAGAGTCTCGACAGGTACATTCTTTTCCTTCTTTTCGATTGCAAGAGAAAATTGCTCTTAAAATATTTTTCCAAAGCAGTTCTCAGTATGTGGTTTGTACTTTTGTTCGAGACTGAAGAGCAGTTCTTACTGCGTGTTTTGATACCTGTACTTGCCTGATGGTTTTATTCCTCTTGGCTTTAATCTCTGTAGTCACGCTTGAGTGTCTTTTTGTCTTAGTGCTACCACAGGCAAAATAGCTTTTTTCTGGTTCCTTGATTGATTTGTAAAGTCCATCCAAATTGCCACCGCTCCTGCCTTCTTTTTATTTCTTGTATATCGAGTTTTCATTTCTTAATGCAAACTCTTAAAGTTTCAGCCTACGTCTGTTCTTGTCTCTTCCTACACTTCCACCCCCTTCACTCCTCTTGAACCCTTCTCTTAACAACTCCCGTGGCATACTCCTACGCTTATTTTCTTGCTTCTTTCATGAGTACCTGAAGTGCCATCTCTTCTCCCAGTGAATTAAGTATCTTCATTTAAAGCTTTAAGTAAAAGAGCCTTTATAAAGAGCTTTCTAATGACCTGCCTGGCAAAGGGGAAAAAAATAAGTACCACATCCTGTTAGAAAATAGAAATATTTTTTTGTTTGTGCCCAAGCAGTAGATTAGTGGTTTTTGTATCGGATTATTTGTCTGTGTACAATGTTGGACTATAGGTGAAGCTTGGACACAATAGGATTGATAGAGTAAATGGCATATTCGCCCATCCATAATATCTCTGAATTAATCTTTTGTTTTATATAGCGTCAGGTACGTGGGTAGAGTGCAATACAGATTAGAAGACAGCAACACAAATTGGTCTATTATGGAACAGAAGCAAGTTTTGAGCAATGAGCAGATGTGGAAAACTTAAGACATGATTCCTGTATTGTGTTATTTTTGTGTGTTTTGTAATCTTTATAGGATAAGGATTGAAAGAAGAATGGAAGAATTGGAAATTCACTTTTATGTTGCTCATTGTCTTTTAAATACCACGTAGTGCTTAAAATAAGTTTACTGAAATAGTCTAAATATAATTATTTAGGATGAAAGGAGAGAGGAGCCTGGTTTTAAAAATCATTTATTTTTCGTACGAAATTTCGAGACATAAAATAATTATTGTACTTGTTAATTTGAAATTATTTAACTTGATACCACAGTAACCTACGTTACCATGCATTACATTATGCATATTTTGTAGTCGCTTGCACAGCAGCAGCAGATCAACAAACTCTTACAAGCACTGTATTTTCAATCCACCCCCCCTTTCCTTCCTTGTGATTCAACAGGAGTGATAATGATATGCGACATGAGCAGAAGTTTACCCTTTCCCACAGTTAACCTTCTCCTGCTTCTCATCCTTCATAGCCTGTTTTTTTTCCTCTCAGGAGCCTCCTTAACCCTGAAGCTGTACGGCCAACACCTCCCATCGATTACTTCTCCTTGGTTTAGCCTCTGACTGCGTGCAAGTTACCCGCATGCAAATTTCTTCATCCTGCATATATTAGAAATCAGAAGTTCATTTTTCTTGGTTCACGAGGTACAATGAACCAACTTACCTTCAAAAAATAATTTTTTATTGGTTTTAAATCCCCTCCTCTTTTTTTGGACTGTTATTAGTGTTTGCCAATTCATGGTCCACAGTTAACCAAGTTGAGCTAACTTTTTGTAGGCAAGCAAAACTTCTTCATTAGTCATTTCATTTCTTGCAAAATAAAATTCATGTTACAGTGAGGAACTACCAAACAGATGATATGCTAAGAGAGGAAAGTGTTAGTTCTACTCAAGACAATTGAAAAATAAGTCAATTTAAATAGTTTCATTTGAAATAGTTGATCCAGTTTATACTTTACTATTAAAAAAAAAATCTAAATGCATCTTTTGGTACTTAGGAGTTAGTGCAACAGTGAGATCTAACTGACTTTGTGCTGTTTAGATGATTATAGATGTAAGGGTACAATGTTGTACCTGTAAGAAACTAATGGATAGGCAGTAGCTGGATTCATCTTCATTAATCACCTAAGCAATCATCATAACTAATCTGACCGACAAATGTACTACTGTAGCATTAGTATAAATTGCAGGATTCAGTGTATAGTGGTCAATAACAACTCGTTCTCTCATGTCTGTACTCTTTGGTTGGAACTAGACAAACGTCCCTGACCATTAATGACTTTCTGTCGTGTAAGTCTGTACTTTACTCTGCATTATGTCATTCAATATTAGAGTACTTGAAGGCAACTGATGGCCTGTGTTGTACATCTGTGATTTATGCATACTATAGCTGCTGCTTCTTTTTTTTGGTGCTACATTCTGGTTAGTAGGAGCACTTGCATGGTTATCTTTGACTTTACGAGAAAACTATTTATGTCTGTTATTTCTTATAATGCCACCAAGCTTTTTTTCTACTTACAAATGTTTCAGGCTGGTTGTTTCTACCTTCCAGGACCTTTTCATGATGTGTCACAGATCTAGTGTATGATCTGCTACGTAACTACAACCATGTCTATCTCCCTGGTGCTTAGTCAATGTTTAGTTGACTATGTTCATGCTCACCATAATGAAAATGTACATCTGAGACTTCTTTTTTCCCATTTCTATTTGTTCATCTTCCTTCTTGCTTACAGTCTCTAACAGCGTCATCCTCTTGTCACTGTAGTCGTGGCATTTTGACCTGCCTGAATGTGAAGATTTAGTCAGTGTCCAGATCTTTAATCTTTCTTGTAGTTTCTCTAAGGATGTGTCTGAACTGGAGGGAAACGTGGCCATGGTTCAAGCGCACGTTCTTTGAGACTAAGTAGTAGAGTATATTAGTAGTGTAGCTGTGGCAGGCTCAGTCTGCAAAAGCTGCCCAGCAAGTTGGGTTCTAGAGCAACTTCATCCTGACTGAAATCTGTGCTTTGGTGCTGTGAGGACCATAGGAGCTGGTTTGAAGCTATATTGAACTACTGTCAGAGCGGTGCCTGAATGTCGCCTTTGAGAGTCTTCGTTGACTTTTTCATGAGATAAAACTCATTTGCTGTCTTAATTACAATAGCACAGCAAAACATTGCCTCTGGCATAAATCTCTGCAGGCCAGAGATGTATTCACTATCAAGCTCTTACACACTTCCTTTGACATACCCTGTGTTGTGGGTTTTTTTTTCTAAATCTTAATTTATCTTTGTGGTTTCGAATGTTGTGAGAGTATAGAACAGTTATACAGCAGTAACACTTGTGGTAGCATGCCTTGGCCTCGGGTCCACCAAACTCTTGGGGCTTTCAATCACAAGGATCTGAAACCAGAGGAGTTGTAGTATAATTATTTAAGAAATATAATTATTTAAGTAATTCTTCATCTTCACGAACGTGTTTTTCATAGTAAACCACCAGCGATTTAGACCTAACTGGACAGGTAGTGTAGACTTCTGCTCTGGGACCCCCGCTCTTTTCATAGGTGCTGATGGCAATAATAACAAAGCGTCCTTTCCCAGAAGAGCAATTTATTTTGTAAGTTCCTGGGCTTGATAGTACTTGGAAGTCTTCCATTGACTCTGGTGAGACACATTTGCAGGGAGCAAATGGTTGGGGTTTTTTCTTTCCTTCAGAGAGGTAGATGCTCCTGGGGACCCTTGGCTGCTGCCACTCCACCCTTAGGGCAGTGAGAAAATATTTCATACTAAACATTGTCAAGGCTTGTATGTTTTGAAGTCTTCTGTAAAGCCTCTTTTCTGTGATATCTACCGGACACCATCTAGGCTCGTGGTCTGCTGGGAGCTCTGCTACTGTGCTGACTAATAGTACCTCTTCTCCAGCCTCTCTCTGTGCTCATCCATCTTGCCTCTTGCCCTATATGTAGATTGCAAGCTGTTTAGGGTAGGCACCGTCGTTTAGTATGTACAATACGTAGCATAGCGAGGCTGTGGTTCATGACTAGAGCTTCTGATTTCTGTGGTCATACAAATCATAATTGTAACCATATGTTCCAGCTTGTTTACTGAGAGTGCAGCAGCAAGTTTCACGAGGTGTGTTGGTGATTTATCTCCCTGACATTTATCCTGATATTCCAAAACCTGAGCAGCTTCAAATAACCCATTATAAAGAAAAAAAAAAAAAACCACAAAACTATTGGCTCAAAAATGATTTTTCTTCTTTAATTCTTCAGGGGAAATTGCTTGTTAAAGGAAACCAAGAATCAAGCAGATGTATTGTAACAACAGAAGTTTTAAAACTTGATACCTTGCAAGCTTGAGGACTTGGAAAAAGGAATTTTATATTGGTGGAAAGGAGGCATTTCATGCTTTCCAAACTCTTCTTAGCTCTAGACAGTTCCAAAAACTGAAATTGAGAAAAATAGAATATTTATAATTATAAAATTTCAATAATCAGTTATTTTTTTAAAAAAGTGCTATACTTGAGTTTTTCTTAAGGTCCTGCAAATTTCACCGAGGGGGTGGTAAGAAATCCATACCTCTTCACTTGACAATCCAGTGTCAACAAGAGTGTTCATCTCCTACATAGCATTTATTTTAGCAATAAACCTGAAAAAGCTTTAAGAAGATTGTAAACACCTTTATTTCTACTTCATTTTTGAACATATTGCAAATGATAAAGAGGCTTGACCATGCCATCTAAGAAACGGACCAAAATATGGGAATGAAAGCGTTCAGGTTCAGCATCTTCTTCCAGTAGGCCACAGTGCTTCTCATAATGTATTAACAGATCATAAACTTTTTATGGTTAACCTTCTGGATGCTAGATACAGAGTATGTAGGGTTAATATGTGACCGAAAGGGTAGGGTTTTTTGCACTAATATGGGATATTAAAGTAACGCTTGTGGCTTATAACTCCGTAAGACATTTATTCTTCATAATTTTGAAAATATCTGCAGCGAACCACTCAGGATGTGGTGTTCTGCTGCACGTTTTCTGAGGAGAATGGCTCAGTAGTTAAGGAAAAAGGATAATAGAATCATAGAATGGTTTGGGTTGGAAGGGACCTTAAAGATCATCTAGTTCCACCCCCCTGCCATGGGCAGGGACACCTTCCACTAGACCAGATTGCTCCAAGCCCCATCCAACGTGGCCTTGAACACTGCCAGGGAGGGGGCAGCCACAGCTTCTCTGGGCAACCTGGGCCAGTGTCTCACCACCCTCACAGGAAACAATTTCTTCCTAATATCTCATCTAAATCTCCCCTCTTTCAGTTTAAAACCATTCCCCCTCATCCTGTCACTCCATGCCCTTGTAAAAAGCCCCTCTCCAGCTTTCCTGTAGCCCCTTCAGGTACTGGAAGGTGCTAGAAGGTCTCCCCGGAGCCTTCTCTTCTCCAGGCTGAACAGCCCCAGCTCTCTCAGCCTGTCTCCACAGCAGAGGTGCTCCAGCCCTCTGAGCATCTTTGTGGCCTCCTCTGGACTCGCTCCACCAGCTCCATGTCCTTCTTCTGTTGGGGGCCCAGAGCTGGACGCAGCACTGCAGGGGGGGTCTCCCGAGAGCGGAGCAGAGGGGCAGAATCCCCTCCCTCGCCCTGCTGGCCACGCTGCTGGGGATGCAGCCCAGGACACGGGTGGCTTTCTGGGCTGCCAGCGCACGTTGCCGGCTCATGGTGAGCTTCTCATCACCCATCACCGCCAAGTCCTCCTCAGGGCTGCTCTCAATCCATTCTCCACCCAGCCTGGATTTGTGCTTGGGATTGCCCCGACCCACGTGCAGGACCTTGCACTTGGCCTTGTTGGGCTTCATGTGGTTCACACGGGCTCAGCTCTCAAGGCTGTCAAGGTCCCTCTGGATGCCATCCCTGCCCTCCAGCGTGTCGACCACACCACACAGCTTGGTGTTGTCAGCAAACTTGCTGAGGGCGCACTCAATCCCACTGTCCATGTTGCCGACAAAGATGTTAAACAGGACCGGTCCCAATACCAACCTCTGAGGAATGCCACTCGTCACTGGTCTCCACCAGGATGGTCTGTTTGCTTTCAGATGCAATGATACCATATTATGAATGAGTTTACGCTTGATGTCTGATTACTGGTAGGTCCCTTAATGGGGTTGGAAAGTGAATGGGCAAGAGAAACTGAGCTGTGTTTCAGGGGTGAGGAACACTGATAAAGTGAGTCCAAAGAAGGGCAGTGAAGCTGGTGAAGGGTCTAGAGCACAAGTGTGATGAGGAGCGGCTGAGGGACCTGGGAGAAAAGGAGTCTGAGGGGAGACCTTCTTACTCTCTCCAACTGCCTGAAAGGAGGGTGTAGTGAGGGGGGGGTTGGTCTCTTCTCCCAAGTAACAAGTGATAGGATGAGAGGAAACGGCCTCAAGTTGCACCAGGGGAGGTTTAGATTGGAGATCAGGAACAATTTCTTCACGAAAGGGTTGTCAAGCATTGGAACAGGCTGCCCAGGGCAGTGGTGGAGTCCCCATCCCTGAAGGGATTTAAAAGCCATGTAGATGTGGTGCTGAGGGGCATGGTTCAGTGGTGGGCTTGGCAGTGCTGGGTTAATGGTTGGACTCAAAGATCTTAAAGGTCCTTTCCAATCAAAACTATTCTGTGATTCTGTGAAAGCACAACAAATTCTTTTTTTTCTCATTGCTCTGTGTCAGAATTTGGTTTTCAGGTCTGCTAATGGATTAAATCAATCCAAACATTAACTGGTTTCCCTTCATTCTCCTGCCAGATGTCTGTACCACTTTTTGGGCTGGCAGTCTTCGGCCATCAGGTCATTCGAATAAATCATTGCCCCAGTTCAGCATAGCAGGGGAGTTGCTTTGCCTCCTGGCTTGTGTGCGCACTTCAACTTTAACACCTTATTGTGGTTAAACTTTGTTTTTCCGTTATTGATCATGTCTGTAAAGACCAAAGAAATACAAAGGCTATGCTGTGGACTGCCTGGCTGGAAGTATTATTAGCTAGCTCCATTTTCCTGGGTTTTTTTGTTTGTTTCTTTTTTTTTTTCTTCCAGTAGCCTACTGGACTACCAGTTCTGTAAACTCGCCATGATATTTTGTATTTTTTCTTTATGATTTTATTTTTATTTTATTATTTGTACATTACAGGTGTCACTTGGCGAAGGTGAAAGTGTATCTGTGTGCTTTCTGTTTTATTCCCTGTTCCTTTTCGCCTTTAGCTACCTGCTCCTTCCCCAAAAATGTGGTCATGGATTTGTTTTTAGTGCATCTGCAACGAAAATCTGTATTTTAACCCGTACCTCAAATAACTCCTGAAATCTGGTAGGTTTTTTTAACAAGGTGAAAGAGGAGTTTATTCACATGATATCTATTATGTTGGGCATTGAAAGAACTACTGACCGGAGCAGAACAAGTCAGTTGTGGAAGTATTGTGTCAGGATCAAATTAGTTCAAGTTCTGGAAAGGTTTTATTTGCCTCAGTAAGAATTTTGTCAGGGGAGAGGAGAAGTAACTTCAAAGCTTAAAATAAATTGAAACAGCCTTTGCCTTGGAAAGGGAGTGAAATTGAAAAATAAACCAAAGAGTAGATATTCACCGTTAGGGGTGTAATGATATGTGGTTGGGAGATGAGGGAGGCAACATCTGTCACTTAAGTGGACAAGAGGAGCAGTGAGTTTGCTTACCTGTTAATTGTACTAAATCCTTAAATTAAATGCTTAAATTAACACAGAACTTCCTAGGTATACATCTTGCAGTTAGAGCAGAGCTTATGGTTTTCCAATCAGCAGCAGCAATTTTAATTTTTACCCCAGCAGGCTGTGCTGCCATTCAGCGAGACCTGGACAGGCTAGAGGGTTGTGCAGAGAGGAACCTTGTAAAGTTCAACAAAGGTGAGTGTAGGGTCCTGCACTAGGGAGGAATAACCCCATGCACCGGTACAGGCTGGGGGGTGAACTGCTGGAAAGTAGCTCTGAAGAGAAAGACCTGGGAGTTGTGGTGCACAAGTTTACCATGAACCAGCAATGTGCCCTTGGGGCCAAGAAGGCCAATGGTGTCCTGGGGTGCATGAGGAAGAGTGTGGCCAACAGGTCAAGGGAGATTCTTCTGCCCCTCTACACTGCCCTGGTGAGGCCACACCTGAAGTAACTGTGTGCAGTTCTGGGCCCTCCAGTTCAAGAAAGACAAGGAACTACTGGAGAGAGTCCAGCGAAGGGCTACAAAGATGATCAGAGGACTGGAGCATCCCTCTTATGAGGAGAGGCTGAGGGAGCTGGGGCTGTTTAGTTTGTAAAAGGGAAGACTGAGGGGGGATCTTATCAACACTTACAAATACCTCAGGGGTGGGTGTCAAGAGGATGGGGCCAGACTCTTCTCAGTGGTGCCCAGTGACAGGACAAGGGGCAACGGGCACAAACTGAAACATGGGAAGTTCCATCTGAATATGAGGAGGAACTTCTTTCCTTTGAGGGTGCCAGAGCCCTGGGACAGGCTGCCCAGGGAGGGTGGGGAGTCTCCTTCTCTGGAGATATTCAAAACCCTCCTGGACACAACCCTGTGCAACGTGCTGTGGGTGACCCTGCTTTGGGGGTGTTGGACTGGATGATCTCCAGAGGGCCTTCCAACCCCGATCAGTCTGTGATTCTGTGAAGAGGAGCAGTGGGTTTGCTTACCTGTTAATTGCACTAAGTCCTTAAATTAAATCCTTAAATTAACGCAACAGAACTTCCTAAGTATACGTCTTGCGGATAGAACAGACCGTATGATTTTCCAGTCAGCAGCAGACATTTTAATTTATGTAACGGATCAGATCTACTGTATGAATTTGGTATGAATATAACCTTAATCTGTGATGTCAGTTTACTCAACTTCAGAGTTTAAGTAAATGTTTAAAAAAAAAATAATAGTTTACATAAGGAGCTTGCAGATGAACTCTTACTTAATATGAGGCAAAAATGTTTCTTGCAGAAAGTGGTAGGTGTCTTACCAATACTTAGAATCTGTCCAGAAGGAGGTGGATAATTAATTACCTTGTTGATGAAGTCATTAATACAAGTAGAAAGATGTCATTCTCGCTGGTGAATATACGTGGTGCAAAGGAATACTGCGCTTTTAGGGTATGACGGTAGGTTTTGCAGGAGCTCTGAGGGAAATGAATCAAGACACAAGTGTATTACGAGGCAAAACTTTCACTGGTGCCAAGACTCAAAATCAGATGAACGCTTGAATCTGATGAATCTGTAATGAAAATATTTGTGTGCATCAGGACATCTGTAGTTCAAAATTGTAGTCTTGCAGATTCATACAGAAACTTTCAGCCTCACCTAGAAGCATAGATCTGTAGTTTTTATTTTGTTGTGTTACATTGGTTTTAGTTTGGTTCTGTAGTTAATTTTTGTGATTGCGGTCTGTATGAGAAAAGTACATTCTATTTGTATAGTGCAAGACACATATTTTGGGGAGTAAGTGGACATAATATGACAATCTTGGCTGTAAGGAATTTTGTAATTTTGAGGTAGTTCAGCCGTGCTGGAGCCACACAGCGTCTACATGTGGATCACAGTATGTTTTCTCATGAGCCTTGTTGGGTATGTACTTAAGAGCACGTATTTACAATATTGCCTGCATGGACTGAAATGTTTGACACTGATTTTTGAGGGTTGGTTTCACAAATAATTTCACTTCAGCAGCTGTAGTTTCTAATGAACAGTTTTTGTTCGAGAGGGAAAATGTTCCTCTTTACATTTGAGCATGAAAGAGCATGGAAATCTTTCCATCTTTCTTTGATTTCTATGAATTATAACTGTACTTCCTTGTTTTTGTAGACCCACGGAGGAGCTAAGCTCTGCAAAGAATGATCTAAGATTTAACAAGGCCTTTGACTAAAATCTTTGTCTTAAACCAACAAAGACAAACCATTAATACGATTATAACATAGTTATTTTTTATTTAATGTTCTAGAAGAGCCAGCGGTAATTAAATGTGTTCTGCCAAACTGTAGTTTCCAACACAAGTATGAGATTTTTACATAACCTGATAAATGGCTATTTTTCCTTTTGAACAAGCCATCAAAAACATTTTCCTTCTTTCTGCGAAACACTTCCCAGCCAAATTAGAGCAAAGCCAAACAGATCATGTGCTTAGCAGTGTATTAGTAGAGACTATTTTAACAGTTGCAGATTGAAATTTTATTTCCTTGTCCTGAAGCCAGTTACTATTGTTGAGTAATTTGGAACTTTTTATTTTCTGATTGAAGTTCTAAGTTATCGGTATGTGGTAGTTGTAGTATAGAGCAGTGGACATTAATTTTCATGACAGTTGGGTTTGTTTGTCAATTATTTTTCTTTCAAGTGAGTGGCATTTTCCAGAGTGACTCACTTTGGGGAAAGAAAAATACTATTAACAAGAAAAGAATGTGGCACCTAGGAATAGACATCTTGGTGAAAAGAATGAATTTCCATTATTGAAAAATAAATTTCTGTATTACATGGAAATCCAATTATTATCCTTATAGGAAAGTGTGAATTTTTGGTTGCTTCTCAGTAATTTGATTTTTATTTGGATTCTGAATTTGCACCAAGTCCAGAGCCGTGCTGCTGCCAAGCTGTGTCAGTCTGGTTGATGGCTGTAACTTTCACAGGTGGGGGGACATGGCTCAGACCTAAGTGACGTCCTGCTTTTGTGCACACTGTGAGGGCACAGCCACATTAGGACAGGCTTAATGACAAAGCGTCACCCTTAGCATTCTGTCCCCCCCACGTTTCTGCAGGAGAAGGGCTGGAGCAAGTGGGAAGAAGTGGCATTTTTCTGGTGTCTCTTGTACTAAGGATGCTTTGCTGATGACAGTGTAACATGATGGCATTGCCAAAGGTGTCCACAAGAGAAGATTTTTGAGTCTTAATACCTTTAACATTATCGTGGTGGTATAGTCATGATGATCTAGGAAGGGGAGGTTTGTAGAGAGAGGCAATATTTTTCATTAGACCAGTTACTGCAGTTGGAATAACACAGGGATGTATGTGATGTGTAATACCATATGTGTGCTACCCAAACCATCTTCAGATGGCAAAACTTCCAACAACTTAACCTTAGGAGAGGGCTTAAAGACTTTGATGTTGGCACCCAAAGGAAGATTTCCCTAACCATTGTACTGGGAACAGTATTGGGATGCTGAAATATAAATTCTGTTACCAGCACCGTAGCTGGAATACAGCTTTACTTATTTAATCTCTCGACAACAAATATTTGAGTTTAATAAAACTGAGAATTAGAAACTTACAGCTGTATCTCTTTCAGCATGGAATGTAAGGGAAAGAGTAGATAGATGAGAGGCTGGAGAGGAAGGCACAGAAGCAGATCCCTTATTGCATGAGTTCATAGAATCATAGAATGGGTTGCTCCAAGCCCCATCCAACCTGGCCTTGAACACTGCCAGGGAGGGGGCAGCCACAGCTTCTCTGGGCAACCTGGGCCAGGGTCTCACCACCCTCACAGCAAAGAATTTCTTCCTCATATCTCATCTCAATCTCCTCTTTCAGTTTAAAACCATTCCCCCTCGTCCTGTCACTCCATGCCCTTGTAAAAAGTCCCTCTCCTGCTTTCCTGTAGACCCTTCAGGTACTGGAAGGTGCTAGAAGGTCTCCCTGGAGCCTTCTCTTCTCCAGGCTGAACAGCCCCAACTCTCTCAGCCTGTCTCCATAGCAGAGGGGCTCCAGCCCTCTGAGCATCTTCATGGCCCTCCTCTGCACTTGCTCCAACAAGTTTCCCGTATTATCTTCTGGTCCTTTCCATCTTCTGTTGCCATCCTGTAAGAGAGGAAGAATGGGGATGGCGGAGAGATGCATGTTGGTCTGACAAGCTCTTGGATGTTATTTTTATTTAGCATGTTAAACAAATGCTTTTATGCTTGGCCTTTCTAGATAGGTTTCTGGATAGTATTTCTTCCTTTGTGCCAAGCATTGCCCTCTTTCCCACTCATTTCGGAGCATTTTGTCAGGTTTGAAGTAGACTGTTATCAGGGGAACTGCTGCAATTCAATGGACAGATTTTCCTTGGCTGAGGTCCAAACCTTGTCTTCCTGTTGTGGATATTAATAATGACAGAGTTGAGACCTTGTCTCTCTTGTGCTGAATAGTGTGGGTAATAAACTCGGAAACTAGGTTTCATAAGAGAATTCTGGTCAGGAACATGACAAGGTTTTCTGTCTAAATGAAAAATTTCAGAATGAGTTGAACTGTGGAGTAATTCCTAATGATTGTTAAAAGACTAAATTTCTTAGCATTCCTGCTAATATTTTGGATTTTTGCTCAGCATTAGGAGAATCTGTAGCTGATAAATATACAGACCTGTAGTCTCAGTCTGACTGAACTGAAAATTTTTACTTTCCCATTTGTCTTAGTCCACACAAACCCGCACATTACGTGAGATGATTTTATGATGCAGCTAACATTCAAAATCAGTTTAAGTCCATTTATTTCTTCCATGCACAGACATGAGTCTTCTCTATTAAACAATTGTTGTAGGACTTCAAGTTTTAACATGCATCTGGGGCAATGTACAAGTCTTTAGGGTGCTAGAGGGCGAAAGACATGTATTAGTACGTTTTCTCAGGTCAGCCTCAGCTAGCACTTAATAATAAGACTTCAATAAAGTATTTAAGGTTGGCTTCCCAGATTTATTTTTGCACTTCACATCTTGTGAAGAGTATACCTAAAATGTGCAGACGTTCATCCGAAACCCCATTCCTAGAACACAAGGCGATGATAATGGGATGCACAGGGTTGTCGAGAGGACAGAATCACAGAATCAACCAGGTTGGAAGAGACCTCAGGGATCATCGAGTCCAACCGCTGCCCCTACACCACCCTGTCAACTAGACCATGGCACTAAGTGCCATGTCTAGTCTTTTCTTAAGCACATCCAGAGATGGTGACTCCACCACCTCCCTGGGCAGCCCCTTCCAATGTCTAATAACCCTTTCTGAGAAGAAATGCTTCCTGATGTCCAACCTGAACCTCCCCTGGCCAAGCTTGAGGCTGTGTCCTCTCGTCCTATCACTAGTTGCCTGGGAGAAGAGGCCGACTCCCACTCTGCTACAACCTCCCTTCAGGTAGTTGTAGACTGCACTAAGGTCACGTCTGAGCCTCCTCTTCTCCAGGCTAAACACCCCCAGCTCCCTCAGCCATTCCTCGTAGGTCAGACCCTGCAGACCCTTCACCAGCTTGGTCGCCCTCCTCTGCACTCGCTCCAACACCTCAACAACTTTGAAGTGCGGGGCCCACAACTGTACACAGGATTCAAGGTGCAGCCTCACCAGTGCCCAGTACAGAGGGACCATCACTTCCCCAGACCGGCTGGCTACACTATTCCTAATAGAGGCCAGGATGCCATTGGCCTTCTTGGCCACCTGGGCACACTGCTGGCTCATGTTTAGCCGCCTGTCCATCAGCACCCCCAGGTCTCTTTCCACCGGGCCGCTCTCTAACCACTCTTCCCCCAGCCTGGAGCGCTGCAGGGGGTTGTTGTGGCCCAAGTGTAAGACCCGGCACTTGTTCTTGTTGAACCTCACGCCGTTGGTCTCAGCCCATCAATCCAACCTGTCCAGATCCCTCTGTAGGGCCTTCCTACCCTCCAGCAGATCGACACTGCCACCGAGCTTGGTGTCACCTGCATATTTACTGAGGGTGCACTCAATCCCTACGTCTGGATCATCTCTAAAGATATTGAACAGCACCGGCCCCAGAACTGAGCCCTGGGGAACACCGCTAGTGACCGGCCGCCAGCTGGACTTTGCCCCATTCACCACCACTCTCTGGGCTCGGCCATCCAGCCAGTTTTTAACCCATCGAAGAGTCCACCCATCCAAGCCCCGGGCAGCCAGTTTGTCCAGGAGGATGCTGTGGGAGACAGTGTCGAATGCCTTACTGAAGTCTAGATAGACTACGTTCTGCATCAGATCTTTCTTTCCGCCATGACACTTGTATATAATTGCCAGGACCCTCATCTGCTCCATCTGAAGCAACCAAATTTACTCTGCTCTGCCACTTGGAGTGTATTGTCAGTACGTAAGCCCTAGTTTTACATTACAGAAATTAAACCATTGAAAACCCTGAGATGTCTGTCATATAGCTAGGTTTGAACCCTTGACAAAAGGTGGATTTATAAATTCTTCTGAGCCTTTCAAACAAACTAGATCTCAGCAGCTCTGAATTAGGACTTAAATGAACCAGGACTTTGCAGGCAAGAAATAGCTCTTTCGCAACTGGTTCTTACTGTACCAGTCATGTAATATCTGCCTGAATACATTGCTTTGTCAAGTGAAATTCCGAAAAAGTGGGAAGGATTAGCCAGTAGAATATGTGAGAAGTGAATCATTTGCAGAGAACCATCTTAGTGATTTTTTTCCTCTGTATTCTCAAGGAAAATCCTGTATTATACTTATCAGGTTTACAAACTTTTAGTTTGGACTGGCAAAGGAACATGTAATTTCTTTAAACAGAAGTGGAACTAGAGGCTGCATGCCTGAAGGCTTGTCTTTTTTCCAACTGCATAAGCTGGTCTTAGATTACACTCGGAATACTTTGCTTTTGAAGTTTTTGTGTAAACATATCAGAAGCCCTGCAGTTCTTTCTTGAAAGAGAACAGACCTTGAGGATTGCCATTAAACACAGATGACAATGGCAAATTATAGGATGCGTGGTACAAAAGCCTTCCTATTGCTCTACGTGGCAAAGGACATGTATTTATGGCTTTAAAAGTGGGTACAGTGCTGATTCTGGGGTGTGGTTATGCACAGAGACATTGTGTGCTCGCGCAGCATCCCAGTAGGTTCAGTGGGAATCTTTTGAGATGAGAGCCTAAACTTTCAACTCTGTAGCTTTAGCAAAGGTACTGAATGCTTGTGGGGAAGAAGGGACACTTCTTGATGATGCTCTGTAATTTATAGTGATGGAGGAAATATAGGAGCATTTCTTTTTTGCTAGTATACCAGGTGGAGTATGGGGTTTTTTTTAAACAATTATCATAGAATAACATAATCGTTTAGGTTGGAAAAGACCTTTAAGATCATCAAGTCCAACCATTAACCCAGCACTGCCAAGCCCACCACTAACCCATGTCCCTCAGCACCACATCTACACGGCTTTTAAATCCCTCCAGGGATGGGGACTCCACCACTGCCCTGGGCAGCCTGTGCCAGCGCATGACAACCCTTTCCGTGAAGACATTTTCTGTTGAAAACGATCAGAAAGCTACAACTAAAACAAATGTAAAGTCACAATATTTAAGCATTTGAAGAAGGAAGATGGTGTAGCCTTACAGTTATAGACCAGGTGTGTCATATGGTACAACATCTGCAGAGCACCTTGGTGTCTGGTGGGAACATTGTGATAAAATGTCTCCGGCCACTTTCGCTCTTGAGCCTGTGTGTGACATTTTTCAGATGAAAGACCTTAAAGCTTATGATGCAATTTCAGAATTTCTTGATATCTAGATATTTAAATAATATTACAAAGAACTTGTATTTCTGTAGTCAACTGCGAACACTTAGGTGTTTTGTGGTGAGTGCTGTTTCTTCTAAAGAAGTGTGGAAAATGGAACAAAGTAAATCTAAAGAAAACAGTTTTACTAAACAGGGCATAATTACTTTATTTTCCAAGTACAATGTTTGGAACTCCACTGGGTTTCTGTGGTGCAAGGTCAAGCAAGATATGATGATATGGATGACAAACTACCTGTACAGGAAACTGTTCTTTTAGAATTTCAGAGGTTCTGAGATATAACTGCTATAAAAACATGGCTGGAAAATAGAATAGTAATAGGCAGTTTTCAAATTGTAGTAAGTCTAACAACGAATTGCTTAAAGGGTACTTGCTAGGATATATTAGTAAACTGTTTATGATCTTGTGGGGGGGTGGCAATCAGGCCCAGCATCCGAAATGCCTGTGACAGCTCTCTGATCAACAGAATTTGGCATTGTGCTTCTGAGACCTATTGACTGCTCCGAAAACAATTGGTACAACTGCGTGTATCTAACCAGAAAGAAGACCTGTGCTAGGTAACGGAATAAAGATTTGTTTGGGTTGAAAAGTGTCTCCTTGGAGAAAAAGCAGTTGTTGTAAATCTAAAAAATACACTGCTAAAAACACATGTTTTCTCTTTATCTGGAGGATTTGCTAGGAAGCTGTTACGTCCTGGTATGGAATATATACTAAATTCTGGCAGAAGGGATTGTTCCCAAACATGTATTTCAGACAGCTGATCAGAGGAAGTGAACTGGCTGCTTGCAACTCTTACCACCTGCAATCTCCTGGAGGAAAAAAAAATAAAAATTCCTCTTCCTAATAATCCAATGAAGACAACCAGCCTAGTTGGCCTGTGCTTACAAAGATAATTTGCAATATCAAGTGTTTTGAACAGTGATTTTGGACTTATTGAAATTAATACTTGGTTGAGGTTATGTAGGCTTGTTTGACCAAGATGTTCTTCTGGTAGTGGGAATAAAAGCAAAACCCCTCCTGGTCCTGCTAAAGCGAGTTCTGCTTTTCCATTCCACAATGTGGAGAGCCAAGACACAGAGAAATTGCGTCTCATCCAAGCATGCATGTGGCTGACTTCAGAGCTGCTCAGGGCACTGGTCCAGACTTACCCTAAAGTCATACCTTCAATGAGGAATTGTAATTCAGTTGAAATTATGGATATTGGAAATAAATTCTGTCCTCAAAAGCTGATAACTTTCTGGGAAGAGAAACAGAATTGTTGCTGTTCATGGTGAGGCACTAGTATGTGCTAGTATGTGCATGTGAAGGACTTGGTTCAAACATGCCTGATCTCGGTGCCCGGCAAGGTCATGGAACAGATCATCTTGAGTGCTATTACACAGCACATACAGGACAACCAGGGGATCAGGCCTAGTCAGCATGGGTTTAGGAAAGGCAGGTCCTGCATGACCAACCTGATCTCTGTTTATGATGAGGTGACCCGCCTAGTGGATGAGGGAAAGGCTGTGGATGTAGTATACTTGGACTTCAGCAAAGCCTTTGATACCATCTTCCATGGCATTCTCCTGGATAAGCTGGCAGCCCAGGGCTTGGACAGGTGCACTCTTCAATGGGTTAAGAACTGGCTGGATGGCCGGGCCCAGAGAGTGGTGGTGAACAATACTGCATCCAGTTGGTGCCCGGTCACTAGTGGTGTCCCCCAGGGCTCAGTACTGGGCCCAGTCCTGTTTAATATCTTTATTGATGATCTGGATGAGGGTATCGAGTGCACTCTCAGTAAATTCACAGACGACACTAAGTTGGGTGGGACTGTTGATCAGCCTGAGGGTAAGAAGGCTCTGCAGAGGGATCTGGACAGGCTGCATTAATGTGCTGAGACCAATGGTATGAAGTTCAACAAGGTCAAGTGCCAGGTCCTGCACTTTGGCCATAACAACCCCATACAGTGCTACAGGCTGGGGGAAGAGTGGCTGGAAAGTGCCTGGTGGAAAAAGACCTGAGCGTGTTGATCTATGGGCGGCTGAATATGAGCCATCAGTGTGCCCAGGTGGCCAAGAAGGCCACCAGCATCCTGGCTTGTACCAGCAGTATTGTGGCCAGCAGGACTAGGGCAGTGATCGTCCCCCTGTACTCGGCACTGGTGAGGCCACACCTCGAATCCTGTGTTCAGTTCTGGGCCCCTCACTGCAAGAAAGACCTTGAGGTGCTGGAGCGAGTCCAGAGAAGGGCAACGAAGGTGGTGAAGGGTCTGGAGCACAAGTGTGATGAGTTGCAGCTGAGGGAGCTGTGGGTGTTTAGTATGGAGAAAAGGAGGCTGAGGGGAGACCTTCTCGCTCTCTACAACTGCCTGAAAGGAGGGTGTATCGAGGTAGGGGTCAGTCTCTTCTCCCAGGCAACTAGCAACGGGACTAGAGGACAGCCTCAAGCTGCGCCAGGGGAGGTTCAGGTTAGACATCAGGAAAAATTTCTTCACAGAAAGGGTTATGAGGCGTTGGAATTAGGCTACCCAGGGCAGCGGTGGAGTCACCATCGCTGAAGATGTTTAAGAAAAGACTGGATGTGACACTTAGTGCCATGGTCTAGTTGACACAGTGGTGTTAGGTCAAAGGTTGGACTTGATGATTCCAGAGGTCTCTTCCATCCTAGTTGATTCTGTGATTCTATGTGTATCCCTATACAGTAAAATTAAGTTACTTGTATGTTTTCTCAGTGATCCAGTTGTTTAGTCTCAAGAAAACAAATGAAAAGCAACAAATCTGGAGCAGTTTTTTTGGGAATTAAAAAAACCCCAAAACCAACCAAACAGATCTGTTATGAGTATAATGGCAAGTCTGGGCATGACTCCAAGCAGACACATTCCCATACTTGAATAAATAGGGGACTCCATTGCTACAAACTCTGACCTTACTTGAGATTATCCATGGATTTTGCCGTTGCCGAACATTCAGTAGAACGAAGCAGATGACTGTAATCAGAAAACGATCGAGATGACTTTTGTTCCACTACTTTAAATTATTTTGCCTGTGACCAAGAAGGGAGAGGAGACAAAGTCTCATTCCATTGACATTTTCAGGAGGAGCATTGGTCTTTCAAGGTCTCTCTCAAAACGTCTGGAACATCTGCTCCCAAAATCAAATCTAAGATCTGCAACTTCTCGAGGTAGGCCTGCTGTTTCAACTCATCTGAATAATAGTTTGGTTGGTGATCATTGAGTGGAGTTTGCCAACGCATTTAACCATAATCTCATTTTGTTATGGAGAAACCTTTCGTTATTTCAGACATTGTTTTCCTCGACTTCCTTTTCTGTTTTTCAGTTTGGTGATTGTTTGTGTTGTCATTTTTATTAAAGGTTATATTAGGGATTTGCTGCATAACATCGTCTTCAAGGTGGTGGTTGTTGCTTCTAGGTCAGAGCAGCCAGGGAGATGGACAGAAGATATAGAGCCTCTGGTTTTTGTAACAGTTGTTCTTGGACAGGAATTACACATAATCTAGGTTAGAGAAGTGCTTATTATGTAAAGGCTTTATGCAGTTGAAAGTGCAGCATTTTACATTTCTGCAATTAAGAAAATTGTCCTGAAATAGTCTTAGCATAGATGGAAAATGTGCTCTTTAGCCACGTTCCTATTCTTGCTCAGTGTTCTGTTTAATTTTTCTGTAAAATTTTAACTTGCAATGGCTGCTGTCACTACGTTTTGGTTTGGTTTGGTTTTTTTATATATAATTGCTGTATTGGTTAGAATTGCTTATTAATGAAGATTTAGATAAATTTTCCCCTTTTTGAGATCTATTTACTTTCCCTATCCCGAGTTCTAAAACACTCTGAAGCTTTGCAGAAGTTGTACTGTATCCCAAATAAACAAATTTTAGCTGCTGTAGCATTCACAAAGCAAAGTCCTAGTGACAGCACTTGGTGCGACCGAGTGATTTAATTGCAGCATTAAAAGGAACAAATGCAGGGAAAGCTACTGAGTGTGGCTGGTGTGAGTGTATTTGCCATTTATGCTAGTGCTGCTTCATGAATTGAAAATACATTATGGTTAATATGGGCTCTCCTGGGACTGTGTAAGTTTACTAAGTGCATCAAGTGATACGAAGAAAACAAATAGTAGACTGTAAGAGTCTTGTTTCTTCCTCCACTATTTTTCTCTTCCCTTGGTGCACTCTGTCGACTTGTAAAAGTCTCTCAGAAATTAAGGTTTTGAACAATATCTAGAGAATAAAATTTAATAATAATTTCTAGATTTGTCAGGTTAATGATTTGTCGCATAATGTGTAGCTACTTGTGGAATTTTTGTTCTCGCTGAACAGAAAATGTTTCTCTTTGCCATTTGGCTTCTTAGTATTTTCACTGGAAGAAGAAAAAATAACGTTGTGCGGTTTTGCAGTTTGTGTATTGGAAAATAATGTGCTTTCAATCACTGTTAACAGTGTTTCTCTTCCTGTCTTTTTAATAGCATCTTTTTTTCCCCCCCTCTGTGTTTTGCATTTTCTCTCCCCACCACAAGCACCACCAGTCTCTTAAAACTCATGACATGCCCTGATATTTTCAGTCATTTTTTCAGTCATTTCAGCATCTTATCAGTATGTCAAGAACTGGCATATTTGCAAATTGCAGCAGTCAATTCCTAAAGTGCATGAACAGTGTAAAAGTTTGCTTCGACACGTATTTAGAGCTCTCAATTAATTTTAAATTAAATTTTCACTGTGGTTTGGCATATACTTGAAACAAGCACAAGGCAACTGCTAAAGGTGGAAACCTGAAATACTTGTAATTATTGCACCTTACATACAAATTAATCCCTGTGTTGTGCAGAGCTGACATTTTCCCTGTCACTTTATCTTCCCTGGGAGGCAGCTTTTGAAAAGAAATAATGACTGTATAAATGAAAATTTATAGTTCTGTCTGGTTAGTGGGGGTGTCATGCTAGACATAATTCCTTATGAAGTGTCGTGTCCATTATGGAAATCGTCATTGTATCCTTTCCCAAGCGTAGGAAGGGATTTTATAATATGCTAGAATGCCAAATGCTTTTAACGAGAACTGGATGTGGCCTGCTATCCATAAATTATAATCATGCATGCATGTGGGTGTCTTATCATTAAACTCTTATGTCTCTGTGAGAAGTGTGGGAGGTAATAAAAGCCTGGGATAGAATAGTTGATATATTGTACATTTTCTTTATAAAATTTGTTCTGAACGTATTTTGGAGTCTTTTAATTCACATCTTCCTCAAAGAAATTAATGCTCTGTTTGGTTAAAGGGATATTAATTAGCAATACTGTGTTTTGTTTTGTTTTTCTCTTTTGGGCTTGTACCAAATGGTGATTAAAAACTAGTTAATGAGGTCCGTGGGCTCTGCTCCAGTATGTAAGGCACGTTTACGCAACTTCATACTGATTTTAGGTATTTGAGTTAGAACTGCAGCTTTTACTGCAATAACTATGTCAGGAGATTCCTTATTGTGGAGGCAGGTGTTTCTGTAGCCACTTACGCTTTTCTTAAATGCATTAACAAGGCCAAGTGTCAGGTCCTGCACTTTGGCCATAATGACCCCATACAGCACTGCAGGCTGGGGGAAGAGTGTCTGGAAAGTGCCTGGTGGAAAAGGACCTGGGGGTGTTGGTCGATGGGCAGCTGAATATGAGCCATCAGTGTGCCCAGGTGGCCAAGAAGGCCAATGGCATCCTGGCTTGTATCAGCACTAGTGTGGCCAGCAGGACTAGGGCAGGGATCGTCCCCCTGTGCTCAGCACTGGTGAGGCCGCACCTCGAATCCAGTGTTCAGTTTTGGGCCCCTCACTGCAAGAAAGACCTTGAGGTGCTGGAGCGAGTCCAGAGAAGGGCAACGAAGGTGGTGAAGGGTCTGGAGCACAAGTGTGATGAGGAGCGTCTGAGGGAGCTGGGGGTGTTTAGTGTGGAGAAAAGGAGGCTGAGGGGAGACCTTCTCGCTCTCTACAACTACCTGAAAGGAGGGTGTAGCGAGGTGGGGGTCGGTCTCTTCTCCCGAGCAACAAGTGATAGGATGAGAGGAAATGGCCTCAAGTCGTGCCAGGGGAGGTTTAGATTGGAGATCAGGAACAATTTCTTCATGGAAAGGGTTGTCAATCATTGGCACAGGCTGCCCAGGGCAGTGGTGGAGTCCCCATCCCCAGAGGGCTTTAAAAGCCGTGTAGATGTGGTGCTGAGGGACATGGTTTAGTGGTGGGCTTGGCAGTGCTGGGTTAATGGTTGGACTCGATGATCTTAAAGGTCCTTTCCAACCAAAACGATTCTGTGATTCTAAACTCATGCAAGAGAAGTTTGGCTTAGCTGTAATTACATCTACATTGAGGATTCCTAGACATGAAATTAATATGACCAGTAAAAAGTAAAGATACACATTGCTTTAGTTTTACAGCTGAAGATCTGTAGTCCAGATACAGATAAATGCTGAGAATCCACACTCGATGTGGATATTGAGTGTTGTGGGACAATCTAAAAAGTCCACGTCTTAAAAATGAAATTACATATCTCTAATTCTTTGTTTGGCATGCTATTGTAACAGTGCTAGCCAGCTGCAGAAATGGTGCTGGTTTAGGTACAGCAGTCAGGTGGCTGGAGGAAAAATAAATTGTGCTTGGCCAACCGGATTGCCTTTGCAATGGTAAAATGACAAAGCTTGTAGATGGGGAAGAGGGGTTGAAGTTGTCTACCTGGCATTACTAAGGCTTGTGACAGTCTCCCATAGGATCTTTGAACGGGGTGTTATGGTCTAGGTGGGTAGACTACTACGTGGGTGAGACTGGCTTAAAGATTGGTGGCTTGTCCCCCCTCCACCACTCTCAGTTATGTTTCTGTCTCCCACCATCAGAACATCTAAACATCTTCCGGAGTTTTCACTTTGACCAGCCTCAAATCAAAGAGGCACAAGGGAAAGGGTGGTTGTACTCAAGAGATCTGAACATTGATCATTTTGCATTTTGGATGACTAAGGTTTGAGTTGACTCTTTCAGGGTGCTATCCGTAATAATTCTGAGACTTCTTTCTTGAATGGAAATAGTTAATTTAGAATTTGCTATGACATGTAGTTTAGATTTCTTACCCCACCATGTGTATCTATGTCTTACCTGGCATTTTTCACCCTAGTGGTTAGCTGGCATTTCATCAGGAGATTATTCTGTGACTCTTAATCACTTTAGTTTTGATGATCTGCATTAGATTTTTGTGCCTTCAGATTTTAACCCTTGAGTGCTTTGTTGGTTTCCGAGATATGTATGGAAAATCAGAGGTGTTAGTACCCCAGTTAGCTGTATGGTAATCTGAAGATAATCTTCCTTCATGATGCAGACTGACCATTTATTCCTTTATTTAGCCCCTGTTAAATACACAAATATTGGGTTATTTTTTTTTTTAGAAGGGTACAGAAGGTGGAAAGAAATGTGCAAAGGGAAGGAGCTGCTGGTTTTGGTGGAAGCTCTGTTAAAAACACCGTTGATGTACTCTGTATCAACTAGATTGCTCGTACACCTGTTTGTTGACTCCTGCAAAAAGTTTTCAAAGGTCTGTGAGATAAACATATGGATAAACGTTAAGCAAATGGGAAGGATCAGTGCAACTTTTGTGATAGATATGACTTACCGATGTAAGAGCCTGATTTGAATCTTCTCCAAAAATAGTAGTTTATCCATATGTCTCCTGCTTGTAATCACTGCTCTGCTTATGCGTTGCCTACAGGATGGTATGGAGGTCTCGTGTCCAGCAACCAAAGGAGCTCTTCACAGACTGATGTTGCAATTACCAGCTTATGCTTTATTAACAGACTCATTCTGTTTGAGGATTTTATAGTAGAGTTACTTTAGCGCTACCAGGTGAGCACTCTGGTCTTGATGATTTATGGCTGTTCTGAATTTCTTCCTGAGTCTTCTCCTGACCCTTCATATGAAGACTCTTCTCCAAAGGCAGCCTCCTGTTGAGCCTTAATCTGACTGAAGGTGGACTGTTGCTGAAAGAGGCTGAGGAGGGACACCACAGCAACTCCTCCTTCCACGGGTCTTGCATCAGATCTGCTGATGTTTTGTCCAGAGTGTGTTGGAAAATGCACCCAACGTACTTCATTTAACTCATCCGCTAGAGCCTGACCTTCTCAGAGTGCTCCCTTGGTGCCTCCATCGCTTTTTGGCCTCTCTGAGGAGCTGTCTACTTCAGATTGTTCCAAAAACCTTTTACTGTTATTTTTTTTATACCTTTAGCAAGCTGTTCCTAAGTTATTTTTGGCTCGACTCGATATGATTTAGCATTGAACTTGCCAAAGCTTATGTACCTTTTTCTTTCCTGATTTGGAAAAGACTTAATCTTTTTACATTTAATAGTCTCCTTCCTCTTCAGTTGAGTCACGGTGCTTTTTTGTTCTGTTCGGGGCCTCTGATATCTGATATACATCTTCTCGGAGCCCTTAATGGGGTAGCTTTAAGTTGTCTTACTGTCATTTACAAACAATTCATAAGCTGAGCCTGTTTCTTACCTGTTTCTTAATCTTTTGGGTAAATGCTGTTTCAACTCTGAGCTTGCTAACTAGCAAAATTAATCCCCTTTTGATAAGATACTTGCAAATGGGAAGAATCCTCTGAACGTTTTATAGTTATTGGTCTTTAATTAAGAATGCTTGTGGAAATACCTATGTGGGAGGTTGGTGGGGCGTTTGTTTTTTAGGAAGAAAATCAGATCATGACCTTGAACAAAGATTTTCCTTGCCTGCAAGAGAAGGGAAAGTAGAAATATGGGAGATTTCAGCAGAGTTTACTCTCAGCTGGAAGGAAAATCTGTGTCAAATTAATGCTGCCAAGAAAGAGAGAAGTTTTTAGGCACCACAGCAGTTGATGGGTGTTTGATAGCCACTAGTTCTGTATGTGTGTGTATGTATATAATAGAAATAAAATAGAGTGACTATATATATAATATATAAACATAAATACATTTTTGTAATACAAATATATATGAACTAGTATACTATATAAATATATAGTTAGGGTATATATACAAATATATACCTTGTAGGTATCAAGATACCTAGAGAGATTAAAATTAAAATATGCATGAATTATATATCAGAAGAGTTTGTTACATAAATATAAACAAGGAGAATATGTTATATAAATATAAAATATATGTAAATAAAATAAACTTAGATATATGAAGTATAGATAATATAAAAATATTGCTAGGAAAAAATGCTTTGGCTTGCATAATGTCGAGTTTCGTTTCAGGTTTATCGATGTAACGCACTGCTGATTTCTGAATTGAGCCTCAATAGTTTATATTTATGGAACTACTGCCCTCAGCAGTTGGTGTTATCAGAATATCTGTCAATAGAAGATCTGTCTTTATGTTTATACTTTAATCTATATATTTATATAATTATGTGTATATATACGTGTACATATGCATACACACAATGTGTGTATAATTTATTCCAATGCATATATATAATCTATTCTGACTCTCTTCAGTGAGTCTGAGATTTGTTAGGCGATTGGGGCATTAGCTTGGGATTTCTCACTGCAGCAGCAATTGGTCCCATCCCTGACATGCACCAGCCTGACGTTGTTTTTATTTCCCAGAGCAGGAATCGGGAAGCTGAGTAGTTTACTACTCGTTGATAATTGTTCTTTGGTCCAGATTCAGGAATCACTTATAAAGCTAAGGACTATTTCCAGAAATATTGTTTCACTCCCTGCCTCCATGGGAAAGTGTAATTACAAGAGTAGTTCTGGTAAAGCCAGTGAAATTGTTCTTGTACTCAAGTACCTTGCTGAGCTTGGGTGGTCTTGGGGGAGATGATAAATGGGTATTGTCCAGCACCTTAACAAGACCTAACAGCGCGTTCAGGCCAAGGTCATCGGGAGGTAAATGCCCTTATTAAGTAGAAAATTCTCATTTTTACAAGTAGGGGAAACAGAGGAAATAACATGCTTGCGGCTTGACTAAAATTATACAATGAGTTGACATTACAACTAGGAATAAAATTCCAGTGTCCTGATCTTTATCCTCATGATTCAACTGCTAAGCCTTGCTTCAAGGTTAATAAAACATGCTGTTTGCATGTGATAACTTGTGGAAGATTCTCATTTAATGAACAGTTTCAGATGACTTTATAAGACGTATATACAGCATACACGTGTCTCTTTTTGTCTGGTCTTGCTAATCATAATTCTTTGTTTTGCTAAGTGGAGTTTAGGACGTAGGCAATCAATATCCATTTTTCCCTTTGGAGGAAGCGTGTTGTCAGTATGCCTGAGGAGCGCCCATAATAGAGTAATTAATGTGAAACACTGTCGGATCAACTGTAATTTTGATAGAGGCAAATCACAGAATCATAGACTGCTTTGAGTTGGAAGGAACCTTAAAGATCATCTAGTTCCAAACCCCTACCATGGGCAGGGACACCTTCCACTCAACCAGGTTGCTCAAAGCCTCAAACAGCTTGGCAGCATTTGTGATTTTGCATAAAGCTAGCTGAGTCATGGTTGTACAAGTATGGAGTGAATGTTGGGGGTAGTGGAAATATTTTAATGAAAAATGTTATGATATTGTAATTCACTACTCAGAACCAGGGAGCCTGAAAAGGATTGCTTTGCATGAGTGGCAGCTGCTGGTGCTGGAGGCCTACAAAGCTTGTATACAACATAGGGCTTGCTTGGTGAAGTAGGGCTTGCCAAATAGTTTCTTCTGAAGATATTGTAGAAAATTCTCCAGGCTGGGCAGAGAATAGATTGAGAGCAGCCCTGAGGAGAAGGACTTGGGGGTGGTAATTGACGAGAAGCTCACCATGAGCCGGCAACGTGCGCTTGCAGCCCAGAAAGCCACCCGTGTCCTGGGCTGCATCCCCAGCAGCGTGGCCAGCAGGGCGAGGGAGGGGATTCTGCCCCTCTGCTCCGCTCTCGGGAGACCCCCCCTGCAGTGCTGCGTCCAGCTCTGGGGCCCCAACAGAAGAAGGACACGGAGCTGTTGGAGCGAGTCCAGAGGAGGCCATGAAGATGATGAGAGGGCTGGAGCACCTCTGCTCTGGAGACAGGCTGAGAGAGTTGGGGCTGTTCAGCCTGGAGAGGAGAAGGCTCCGGGGAGACCTTCTAGCACCTTCCAGTACCTGAAGGGGCTACAGGAAAGCTGGAGAGGGACTTTTGACAAGGGCATAGAGTGATAGGATGAGGGGGGACAGTTTTAAACTGAAAGAGGGAAGATGTAGATGAGATCTTAGGAAGAAATTCTTTGCTGTGAGGGTGGTGAGACACTGACCCAGGTTGCCCAGAGAAACTGTGGCTGCCCCCTCCCTGGCAGTGTTCAAGGCCAGGTTAGATGAGGCTTGGAGCAACCTGGTCTAGAGGAAGGTGTCCCTGGCCATGGCAGGGGGCTTGGAACTAGATGATCTTTAAGGTCCCTTCCAACCCAAACCATTCTATGATTCTATGATATGATTCTAAGAGAGGTCCATGAAAATCTGAGGGACTTTACAAAAGCGAGTGTAGTAGCCCTGGAGTCAGTGGCGCTGGCTGTCACCCTCGAGGGCAGTCCTGCTGCTCAAATCAGCATTTTTAATGCTTGGATTAGTCTTGTTCAGAATGAGAATTGTATTATAGGTTATCTTAAGAAGTTATATTAACTTCTCTTTCTCAAATGCAAGGCCTTAGACCTACTGTGGATGGTGATGGAGAAGGCAGTCACAGATAGTCCTCAGTATTTCCTAATTGCACTCGCTGAGAGCAAATGCTTTACTGTTTATGGCTTGGCCCTATTGCAAAATCCTTAAGAACAGGAAAAACCTAAAGGGATCCCTTGCCCTGTGGTAAAACATTTTTGGATTCTGAAGACGAACCATTTTGGAACTGAACATTCAGGCTAGAGACAAAATGAAACGCCTCGAAATGCAACTTCTCATATTGGGATAAATGCAAATCTTTATATATAATTCATGCCATAAGGTAGGTTAATAACAACTGGCAAATCAGTATATGGAACCCAAATTTTCTTAATGTGTTATATGTAATTTTAGTCTTCAGTAGTAAAATTGATGACAGCACATGTTTCTATATAATTTCAATGTTAACTATCAGTTTTTGTTGGGGAAAAAAATCTCTTTATAAAAGTATGTATATACAGGCAGAGTCAGTAATACTTAGTCAGCCTTTTTATCCCCCCATGGCACTGTATTTTTGTATTCAGCAAATCTGATACACCACAAAACCGTTCCCAACACCATTCCCTCCGTGCTGGCCATCAACCCAAAAGCCAAGCAACTTAATAGGTATTAGATGCAAAGGGGACTTCAAATAGGATATGCAGCTCCATTTTGTTGGTTTGAAGCCAACCATGGTGTCTGGTGACAAAAACTTGTTACTATCTGATGTCTCTGGAGTTGATTTCAGTTCAGAGACTGAAGCCAAAGGGCAAGTGCTAACATAAAAGAGCTCATCAACATTGTCAGTAATTTATGTCCTGCTCTGGAGACTGGATTCTCTCAGCTGAGGAGGCATTTTCTGCTAGTCAAGATAATGAAAAATTTTGCCCTGGTTTGCCTGCGATACGCTTGTCCTAGGGATAGGACTTCAGTCTTCAGGACGGCCATTTTTCTTAATGCTTTATCATTAATCATTTGAATAATGTTCATATGGCTGGAGCTGGTATTGATGCCTGTAGATAAGGCTATATAGTACTTTCTGTAGTGAAATATATATATAAGGAAGAAACTCTTCACGATGAGGGTGGTGAGACACTGGCCCAGGTTGCCCAGAGAGGTGATAGATGCCCCATCCCTGGAAACATTCCAGGTCAGGTTGGACGGGGCTCTGAGCAACGTGATCTAGTTGAAGATGTCCCTGCTCATGGCAGAGGGGGTGGACTAGATGGCCTTTGAAGGTCCCTTCCAGCCCAAACCATTCTATGGTTGTATGAAATCTGGTTTTCAATTGCTCGTAATTTTTTTTTAAAACTTCAGTTGTTTGTGATGAAACTTTTCATGCTGAGGATCTTCCTTAGGCTGATTTTTTTTTTCTTTTTTGGCACTGCGTTAATTGAAAACAGTTCTTCTGTTTCTGAGAATGAGGTTAGGGAAAAATGTTATTTAACCAATGCTTAATTCTTACATCTGTTTTATTGAGGAGTTTTAGAGACTTCATGCCTTGGAACAGGCTCTTGAGATTTGAAAAGGGGGGTTTAGGGGAATGAAACCGTGGACAAGGATGTGCCATTTGCAATTCCTCTTAAAGTTTACTAAATCTGGCCAAGTTACGAGGTCCTGAAACTTGCTCTTTTCATACGTTGAGCAGAAACTTGTTGAAAAACTGGCAGCAAAATTGTCTGAACATTGAGTTTTCATGAAGTGTGTTCCACAGAGCGTCATGCCAGCGAGGTTTGGGTTGTGGCACCCCTCATGAAGTCTGTGAGCCTGTTCTAGTATTTAGGGGGGACTTTCGCTGTAGTTGCTTCATCCAGTTGCTGGTGGACCAGGTTTCAAGCAAGAGGATTAACAATCGGGGACTTTCTCGTCCTTGGTACAGCAGGTGGTGTAGAGGAGGATGTTATCTCACTGCATTACAAAACGTTACAGCTTACAACAAAAATAGGGACGGGCAGGGGTGGATTAAAAAACAACTTGCCCATTGCATGTGTGCATCAGGGAGAGGTGGTGGGGTCCAAGGAGCATGAGCAAGTCTCTTCAGAAGTATGGGTGGCAGCCAGAGCACTCCCAAACTGTTTAGCACGGAGTTTTCCAACTCTACTTCTATGTGAAGTTTTATTTAGTTGTTTCTAAATGCTCTCGTGAAGGCTGTGGTTGTGAAGCTTGTTGGAACTGCTGCAGGTACCAGTGCTCAGATGCTTCACAAGTTCGGAGGAGTGAAACTTAGACTTAGCAGGGAAGCAGCAGATCTGTGATGACTTTGCTGTGCTTGCCATTCCTTCTTGGTTTTGTTTGGGACAAGAAACAGGAGGTTGGGATCTTTATCTGGCATATGTGCAGCAGGCTGGGGAAAGGAGCGGGCAGGCGTTTATTTCAACAGAAGGAAGGACATGAAGAAGCTGGGGAAGGTGCTGAGGTTTAGCTGTCGAGATGTAATTCAGTGATGGGATGTAGGGAATAATGAAAACTGGCACCAGGAGGAGAGGTGCATCCTCATAGAGCCAGGACCAGCAGATCTGCTAATGAGTCCGGTTGGGATTCAGGCAGTGAATTCACGCCTTACCTCATCCTGCTCCATCGCAGTTGCTTGGTTCTTGCCTGGTTAAACACAGACAGAGAGATGCTGAGTTTTGCCATAGTAAAGCTGACCCTTGTTGTTTCCTGAATATTGGATTGGAACATGTCTGGATTTGACCCCTTCAGTGATCCAATAACGAGCTCTGAAGTCCTCCAACAAGGGTTATGTCTTGTCATGGAACTGGGACATGTCTTGTCATGATATTTGCCATGGAAACTGAGCTGCATACATTCAACAAGTAAGGGAACAGAAAGATGAAAATTATCTTGTGTTTTAGGCAACTGAGTCCAGAAAAAAAAAAGTTCTCCCTTACCTCTTTGCATTTTATTATATTTTTTTTTGGATTTTAGGCAGATCGTTTTAGAGGGAGACTTTCCCAGGAGCCACTCGCTCATATTCCTCATGTTCTCATATCTCACTTAGGAAACAGGTTCATTTTGAATCAAGTGCCTGCAGTCACAACAAGTAAACAGGAGCAGTGTGTTAAACTTGCTAAGTGATATAAAATTTCTTAACTGCTCTGGAAGAGTCAGTTGTTGGATGCCTTGATCTATCCGACAACATTACAGGTCACTTCTGTCAATGGCAGTCAGAATTTCTTCTTTCTCCTCTATGTAGAGATGAAGTTCTTCTGAGGGTGCTGCTTCAAAAGCATTAATTAATATCTGATACACTGATTAGCACTATTTAAAAATAATACTGGAGTCCAAGAAATAAAGATTGGTGGTAGAAAGGGAAATTTGGGGGCTCTCGTTTATGATAGGATCATCTAAGGCATTGAAAATATGCATTCCTGTGAGTGTTTTAATATCATCTGCATAAACAAGAGAAAGAAACTGAGGCACGGTGTGGACAACCATGATTTTTGCAGTTTCCTAAAACAGTGAACATCTGCGTTGCTTGTGTATATTGTGGTTCATGATTGGACCAGCTTGACATTGAAGTAGAAGAAGAATGAGAAAGAGTTACAAACTTGTATTACTGCTTGTTTCAGTAACTGAACACCATTTTTTTTCAAGTTAGGTCTTAACGTTGTGTTTGAAGCACAGCAGGGCCTGTTTGCGTGGAATACCAACAAATTGTCCATAGGAGAAGCCCTTGGACTTGGAGAAAATTTGCGCTTAATGCATGCATTACGAATGTATGCTTATAAATGATGAGTGCTTTATGCTTCTGCCTTATTTATATGTTTATACTTGATATAATATATAATGTATTTGATAATTTAGGTAAATAGATTACATTTTATTATTTATATAAGTAAATGTTACGATTATATAAATTGTCATTTATATACACATATATAAACCCCAAAATGTATCCGTCTACATCTTAAAAAAAAAATAAAGTAGTATTTGGCCTTTTTGCTTGGAGAAAAATTCATCCTGACAGCCCTGTTCTGTTAAGTGGGCTTTAAAAGGTTTTTCTTCCCTCTCTCTGAAAGGGAGGTTAATCAAGGTGTGCATAAATTTGTGATAACAAATACTTGCAGTTCTCTGAGCGCACAGTAAACCAAAAATAATTTGAGGACGAGGTTATCAGGATAAATCCAGAGAGTATTCTGCAGTATGCTAGGAGCTATTTAAAAACTTTTTGGCTTCAACTCTCCAGTAAATAGCAATAAGACTTCCAGAAATGTCTGGCAGTCAGCAGCTCCAGTTGTTCTTATGCTTTATGTTCTACCCAGATCATTACTTGAAGATCTAAAACCTCTTCTGCAGTGTATAAATGGGAAATTATCTTGGAAATGTCTGTGTGTTGTGTTGTGTATGGAGCACTTTTGGACACTCAACCTTTGAAAGACTTCTCACTTTTCATTTTCTGGAGTTCTGTTAAATTCAGAATATTGTCTTACCATTATTCCATCTCCAAACTCACAACATCGATCACGTCTTCTAGCACACTCCTTCTCTGCCCACTGTTGACGTGGCTGCGTAGGCATTATTGCCCAGGGTAGTGTGAATGTGATCATCATGGATTTTTTTCCCAAGAAAAATCCCATGTTACTCTGACTATGGTCTTTCTTTTGTTAAAATATTCAAGGTGTTTATAGTTAGACTGCTCTCTACAACTGCCTGAAAGGAGGGTGTAGCGAGGTGGGGGTCGGTCTCTTCTCCCAGGTAACAAGCGATAGGACGAGAGGAAACGGCCTCAAGTTGTGCCAGGGAAGGTTTAGATTGGAGATCAGGAACAATTTCTTCACAGAAAGGGTTGTCAAGCACTGGCACAGGCTGCCCAGGGCAGTGGTGGAGTCCCCATCCCTGGAGGGATTTAAAAGCCGTGTAGATGTGGTGCTGAGGGACATGGGTTAGTGGTGGAGTTGGCAGTGCTGGGTTAATGGTTGGACTCGATGATCTTAAAGGTCCTTTCCAACCAAAACGATTCTGTGATTCTATAATTCACCTTGATGGATTACACTATACATTCCTTAATCATTCTTAACTATTATATAGGATATTAAACATAATTACCTTCTTCATCTGTTTTGTTCTCAATACCTTTCTTTCAGGGTTTGTATTTTGCCTTCTATTCTCTATTATAAACTCTTAAAACAGATGTGTGCTTTCTTTATACACACATTACAGTGCCTTGCGCAGAGGTAGGTGTTTGATTGCTGAGAAGTATCGACCGACTTCATTGCAAAAGAAATAACGACTGGCAAATACAGCTGAGCAGTGTTTGACTTGCTGGTTCTGTATTAGTAAAAATAACTTTGATATTGGTAAGTCAAGCTAGTATTCAGTTTGTTTTAAATGTTTGCCTGTGCCAGCACTAGGTCTGAAGATGTTCTTTAATTCAAAATACCTCCTCTTTGAGCATGTACGCATCTTAAAACCATTTCCCTGACAGTCCTGTGCACCTGACTTCAAATCTGTTGAGGGCAAAGGGAGGGATGAATGTGAAATTAAAAGGTCAGATCTCATTTTTCTTCTTGAAAAATTTATTTTGTACTTCTAAAAACATTTTTGTTGTTTGGCTTCCTTCTCCCTTAATCCTGTTTTAAACATGTAGGATTGGAGGGGGAATTTTTTTTTTCCGTTTTATAAATGAAGGATTAGTTTGAAAAGAAAATAAAAGATTCTGGAATCCTATGGAAATATTTATGTGTGAGGACCATGAGGGCAGTTGAGCAGTGGAGCAGGCTGCCCAGGGATGTTGTGCCATCTCCATCCTTGGAATTTTCCAAGACTCCACTGGATAAAGCCTGGAGTAACCTGGTGTGACCCCATAGCGGCCCCTGCTTGGAGCAGGAGCTTGGGCCAAAGACCTCCTGAGGTCCTTTCCAGCCTGCATCATCCTGTGATCTTACGCTCTGAAAAATACTTCTTCCTTTTTACTGAACTTCTCAAACTTCTCTGTCTTTTCCATCCTCTTCATCTGGTTTCTCTGAGGTATAGGTTTGGTCCTGGTAGCGTTTTTCTTCAGCGAACTAGCTTAATCATTTTGTTGTCAAAGTCAATGCCACAAATAAATGTTGCTCTCGCTTTGCCAGGATATTTTTTTGAACGTGTTTCCATGTTTGTTTTTGTCCCTAGTTTTGTCTGATTGTGTCAACAAAAAATGTTACTGAAAATCCCACTGTCAGTGGGATTATACACATTCACTGTGCTCCCTCCCACTTCAAGCACGGCAATAGAGTACCAGGACAGTACCCTGGGCAAAAGCCAGAGGAGTTTGCTATTAAAAAAAACCCACAAATCCCCCCCCCGAAAAAAACCCAAAAAAGACCAAAACCTCACCAAAATCACTCTCTGATCAAAAAAAACCCCATCAAAAAAACCCCAAACCAAGAAAAGCCCCCAAAACCCAACACCCAACAACTCCTTTTTAATGTCTCACTATATGAGTCTGTTGTTGGCTTGGTCTGCTGGACCAAGGATGAGAGCTGATCTAGTCAGACAGTTGTAAAATTGAATCCAACACTCGTTGGATTGCATTTTTTCCCACATTTCTCATCTGTTTTCCCCTCTCTCACCCTCTTCTTTTCTAGCTTGCACTTAGTTTCCCAGGTTTCAAATAGTCATAATACTGTAGTATTGTGTTCTTACATAATAACGTAAACCCCGTATTATTATTTTTGTATATTGTGGTCATATTTACAGCTTGACTTATAATGAAGAGTCTTCAAATGTGCAGCAGAAATCTTGTTCCATCTCAGAAATTGTATCGCTTGTGTTTAGAGGAGTTGAAATAGATGTTTCCAGGACTGGAGCTAATAAAAATATGTGAAGATTTCCTTCCTTGTTGAAGATGTTCCCTTTCTATAGTTTTTTTGAATATATTTCTTGAAGTGAATTAGTGGTTTATTAGCGTTATTTCCAGCTTTATTTAGCACCTTTATAGCCTTTTGATTCAGGAATGTGGTGGTGTAATTTCATAGAATCATAGAATCACAGAATGGTTTGGGTTGGAAGGGACCTTAAAGATCAACTAATTCCAACCCCCCTGCCATGGGCAGGGACACCTTCCACTAGACCAGGTTGCTCCAAGCCCCATCCAGCCTGGCCTTGAACACTGCCAGGGAGGGGGCAGCCACAGCTTCTCTGGGCAACCTGGGCCAGGGTCTCACCACCCTCACAGCAAAGAATTTCTTCCTAGTATCTCATCTCAATCTCCCCTCTTTCAGTTTAAAACCGTTCCCCCTCATCCTATCACTCCACGCCCTTGTAAAAAATCCCTCTCCCACTTTCCTGTAGCCCCTTTCAGATACTGGAAGGCTGCTAGAAGGTCTCCCTGGAGCCTTCTCTTCTCCAGGCTGAAGAGCCCCAACTCTCTCAGCCTGTCTCCATAGAAATTCTTTGCTGTGAGGGTGGTGAGACCCTGGCCCAGGTTGCCCAGAGAAGCTGTGGCTGCCCCCTCCCTGGCAGTGTTCAAGGCCAGGTTGGATGGGGCTTGGAGCAACCTGGTCTAGTGGAAGGTGTCCCTGCCCATGGCAGGGGGGTTGGAACTAGATGATCTTTAAGGTCCTTTCCAACCCAAACCATTCTGTGATTCCATGATATGATTTCTGATACAGCCGTGGTGTCAGAAGCTTTGATGGGAATGTGGGTCTCCAGCTGAGCTTCAAGCTCTTGGGAGAAGGTGGTCTTCTTTAAAATGAAATAAACACTATTTATGCACTGCACTGAGGAATATACTTCTTTATTATATTAAATCTATGCAGTTCAGTATTTGTAATCTTTTTCAGCTCGCAGGAAGCAAACTGGAAAAGACTTTCACAGAAAGGAAAGAAAAATCTGTGTATATAATTTGGCTGGGCCACAAAGGAGACATGACTGTGCCTTTTATTTAAAGGCTGTAAACGCTGAACTGGGGAAGAAATGTTTTATGGTATTCCATAGAACCACTTATAGGAATAAGTAGATGAAGTTGAACAAAGTAATGCTTAGGCTGAATATTAGGAAAAAAAAATCATAACATTGAGGTTTATTAGATTATGGAACACGCTTCCCAAAGGATGTGGTTCAAGCTCCATTACTAGTCCCTTAAAATTAGTGTGGATAGAATAACAAAATGTACTGGAGGGAACGCTGTTGCATGGGTAGGGAATGAACAGAGTTACCTAATATGTCTTCGCATTTCATGTGCTTCCATGATTCATTTCCTGAAAAACTCCTTCCAGAACGTGTTAATGACATCACGGCCCCGGCCTCCTTGGACACCTCGGTGCTTCTTGGTGCTGCGGCTTTTGGAGAGTTTATCCAGAGATTTGCTGGGCTGTCTTTTTTCCAGTGGCTCTGATAGCTCCACCATTCATCGAAGCTTCCCCGTGCTGCTGCAGCATTGCTGGGAGCAGTGGGGACAGGCAAAAATCAGGTGCCTGGGGTGCATTTTACCGGTCACAAGTGGTGTTCCCCAGGGCTCAGTGTTGGGGCCAGTTTTCTTTGATATCTTTACCAATGATCTGGATGAGGGGATCGAGTGCACCCTCAGTAAGTTCTCAGACGACACCAAGTTGGGTGGGAGTGTTGGATCTCCTGGAGGGCAGGAAGGCTCTGCAGAGGGATCTGGAAGGCTGGATCGATGGGCCGAGGCCACTGTGTGAGGTTCAACAAGGGCAAGTGTCGGGTCCTGCTCTTGGGGCACAACAACCCCCTCACCGCTACAGGCTGGGGGAAGAGTGGCTGGAAAGTGCCTGGTGGAAAAGGACCTGGGGGTGTTGGTCGATGGAGGCTGAATATGAGCCAGCAGTGTGTCCAGGTGGCCAAGAAGGCCACCAGCATCCTGTCTTGTATCAGCACTAGTGTGGCCAGCAGGACTAGGGCAGGGATCGTCCCCCTGTACTCGGCACTGGTGAGGCCGCACCTCGAATCCTGTGTTCAGTTTTGGGCCCCTCACTCCAAGAAAGACCTTGAGGTGCTGGAGCGAGTCCAGAGAAGGGCAACGAAGGTGGTGAAGGGTCTGGAGCACAAGTGCGATGAGGAGCGTCTGAGGGAGCTGGGGGTGTTTAGTGTGGAGAAAAGGAGGCTGAGGGGAGACCTTCTCGCTGTCTTCAACTGCCTGAAAGGAGGGTGTAGTGAGGTGGGGGTTGGTCTCTTCTCCCAGGTAACAAGTGATAGGATGAGAGGAAACGCCCTCGCGTTGTGCCAGGGAAGGTTTAGATTGGAGATCAGGGTCAATTTCTTCATGGAAAGGGTTGTCAAGCACTGGAACAGGCTGCCCAGGGCAGTGGTGGAGTCCCCATCCCTGGAGGGATTTAAAAGCCGTGTAGATGTGGTGCTGAGGGACATGGGTTAGTGGTGGGCTTGGCAGTGCTGGGTTAATGGTTGGACTCGATGATCTTAAAGGTCCTTTCCAACCAAAACCATTCTGTGATTCTGTGATTTTGAAAATACAGGTACACACATACACAAACTGGGTTGTTCCTGGAGAGGCTGTGATCAGGAGCAGGGCAGGCAGCAGGATTTGTGTTGCAGAGCTTGACTTCACAGAAAAGACTACCTTTTGCTGTTCTTGGCGAGTAGGATGAAATCCTAATCTCCTTTCAAACCATATTATTAGGTGTGAAACACCTCAAACAAATAAGCGGTACGCAGTCATATATTTCTATGAGCCACTGTTAGTGGTTCTGTTACGCTGATTTGATGAGAAGAACATAACTTTGTTTTAAAACGTGTCTTCTAGAATGGTTCTAAAATACAGTTTTAAAATGTCACTTAAAACATACTTTTAATCTTTCTATAGAAATGCAGTCGGTTTTCTATAGTATTTAGGAATTAAATACTGAAAATAAAGTATAATAACAATAGTAAAGCACCAGAAATAAAGCCCATGGCAATCCAGTGTGTAAATTGTTGAGACAACGTTTGTCCTTGGCCTTGCACAGCACTTTGGATCTAGGACTCAGTGGTAGTTTCATAGGCTTTTACGCCTAAATGTGCTGTTTCAACTGACCGTGCGTTTACTCTGATATAAATTCTTTAACCATTCCTGTATTCCGAAGAGTAAATGGAGTCAAGATGGACTGGTATATAGCTGTTGTCTCAAAATGCTTACAGCGCTGCACACAAACTTTTAAATTTAGTATCTCCCACGTGTGAATTCTTGCTGCAGCCTGCTGATGACTTAGAAACCAGCTAGCCTAGCACTATTTAAAATATGAATTTATTTTGCTAGACTCTGTGTTGCCCAGAAACTATGAATTTGTAATTGTTTTTAAAAGAGCTTTCCTTCTTTGTCTCAAGCTAGCTTGGGTTAATTCTGTTAGTCTAAGGCCAGACAGTGGAGAGCGTGAAAAATACTGCTGAAAATTAAAAATTGCTACTTTTGTCATTTGTATTATCATATCAGATATAATATTGCAAAAATCTATGGTTTGCAAGAACTTGTGTCAGCTGCAAAAGTTACTGCAATATTTAGGACAGGCATTTTTATTCTTCTGAGTTCTATAATTTCCCTACGTAAAAAAATCTACAGTGTAATCAGATCCACTTTTTCAGTCAGAGGTTGTAGCTTGTGTATACATCAGTGTGTTTATGCTCCTTAGGAGTTTAACGTTGCTTGAGGGTGTAATACTTAATGTGCAAGTTCATTAACCACATAAAAATTATTCCATATTTCCTATATTTCAGCTTCGCTAGTTTCTTGCTTTAATGAATCTTACAAAAACTTGCAATGGGACTTTCCTAAAATTAATGTAGCTGCTGTTTTTGTAGTCTTTTAAGCAAGTATACCCCGTGCTTCTCACAATTAGCAGTTTTAAGTTGCTTAGATAAAGACCTGAGATGTTAAGGACGTGCTTACAAAGTATAAAATGGCTTTAATTTGAGACATTATATGAGCTGCATCTTGATATAGCAGTTGCCTCCCTGATCCAGCCTCTCCCGTTTGATTCCATGGACCACTTTTTCCTCTCCTCTTCATTATCACGTAACATCCCCGTGGCAACTTGAGAAATTGCTTACATGGAAAAGTAATCGTAGGAAAGTATTCATGTATTTTTAGCTTTCTTCTAACACAATGTAGCAGCTGGAAACAAGGACAAGAGCCAGCACAACATGAACTGCCAGCTCTCCGTGGGCCACCAGAAAGTGTTCATCAGACCACAATGTGAGAACCATTGAATTAAGAAATGTGACAGACATCATAAGCATTACATATAAAAAAAAAACCCCAACCCTCAAGTCCCCAAAGCTGCTACTTGAATGTAATAAGAATGAAATACTAATTGTAATGTTTTTGACTGATACTTTATTCGCTGTTTTGGGTGAAGTATGTGATGGTATCAATTAGATGCAATGAAAATCACTTTTGCTTTAGTTCTTAATAATCTATGTTTACTGCTGCCTTAGATGTTGTTGCAACATTGAACAGTCTTCTGGATGCTGAAAGTTTGATAAATAGGAAGGCAGAGTGTGGAGCTAGGACTTGATTTGAACAGATTACTGAAACATAAGTTAGATCTCTTCTCTTTGGTGGGGTTTTTGTGGTTGGGTTTTCTCTCTGATGTTTAACACTTTTTTTACTGACTCTAGCCTCATCTACTTGTATTCTTTCCATTTTTGCAACAAGGGAGCAGGATTACCAGTTTGGAAAAGTTAAAATGACAGGAAGAGATCAAGATCGTGGCAGAGCCACGAAGAAGATTAAGGGAGTGGAACATCTCCCTTATGAGGAGAGGCTGAGGGAGCTGGGTCTCTTTAGCTTAGAGAAGAGGAGACTGAGGGGTGACCTCACTAATGTTTACAAATATGTAAAGGGCAAGTGTCATGAGGATGGAGCCAGGCTCTTCTCAGTGACATCCCTTGACAGGACAAGGGGCAATGGGTGCAAGCTGGAACACAGGAGGTTCCACATAAATATGAGGAAAAACTTCTTTACGGTGAGGGTGACCGAACACTGGCACAGGCTGCCCAGAGAGGTTGTGGAGTCTCCTTCTCTGGAGACATTCAAAACCCGCCTGGACGCGTTCCTGTGTGATATGGTCTAGGCAATCCTGCTCCGTCAGGGGGATTGGACTAGATGATCTTTCGAGGTCCCTTCCAATGCCTGACATTCTGTGATTCTGTGAAGAAGACCTTTTGAAGATCTCCATGTGTAGCAAAACTCTTACTTCATCCTTTTGAGTCTCAAAAGCAGCCCGGGGCTGCACCTCAATCCAGTGCACTCTGCAAAATAGTTTCAAAAGCAATAAAATTCATTGACAGGATGCTAATGACGTATGATAGGACTCGGGATGTGTGTATGGGGGAACGAGGAAAGGGTCTGCTCTGTTACCAAGCTCCAGTGAGGAGAGAAATGAGGATACTCAAAAAGGCTACGCCAGCATTAATTGAAATTTAATGCCTATATTTAAACTTAATGAAGAATAGGCCATTCAAAGGAAAACTTGATGAAGTTCAATTATTAATATGATTGCATTTTGTAACTGCTATTAAATAAACAATTTTTAAAAATTCTCCTTTTCCCAGAAAGATACTTTGAAATAAGTAAGACCAATTTCCTCTGCGTTAATTCAATGCTCTTGCCAGGGAGAAGCTCAGAGGGTTTCTCTTCCAAGCCTTCACACTGAAGACTGGAAAGTAAGATGTTTTTTGTGGAAGAATTACAACTAGTTTAATAAATACCTGAAAAAAGTTCACAAATCAATTATAGCTCACTGTTTGTTGATACACTAACTTGAAATAATGCTCTGCAGTTCAGCTGGCCATAAATTTCAATGCTTTATAATGAGTAAGTTTTTAAAGTATCCTTTCCGCTTCTACCTACTTTGGTTTGAAAATGTCTTTAAAATCAAGCTCTTAAAATTTTGCTTCGTCGCATGAAGCTATAAATAAGTACATTTAAACCGTTCTCCAAGTAGGTACAAACATGAACCTTATTTGTATCTTCTCATTGTGTAACAGACACCAGAGTGTTAGGCTGAGATTTCTGCAGGATTGTGTTTACATTAAATAATAGTCTGGTGAAAGTAAGTTCTTTTTTTGATCAATGTGTTATAACTTCATTTTGCCTTTAAGTGTAATTCCACAGACTGTCAAACTAGATTAAAGTCTTGGGTTTGTTTTCATTGCTATGAACAGTGTTTCTAGCTGTCTGACAGAAGATCTCAGATTCTCTATTGCAAAAAAAACCCCATACCTTGCTTTTAAGCAAGACCTGCTTTCCTTGCTGTGCCTTACGTAGAATTGTATTAATAGAGAAAAAAAGTTGTGATGGGTAGTTTTGTGGAAAAGAAGGAAAAAAATGGATCTGCTCATTCTGTTCTAAAGGTAAAACCAGTCTATTCCATCTCAAAGTATCTGTGTATTTGCTGGAAATAATTGGCAAAATTTTAATATTTCTCTGATTGACAAAAATTCTAGTAATGTGGTTCCTTGTGGAATTGAGTCAAGAAATCAAGTTATAGTAAAAAATCGCAGTTAAAAATAGACTACAGGTATTTTGCAGAAAACAGTAAATTGTATAGATGAAATAAGTGGTCCAAATACATAAATGTTGAAGAGACTGTTTTAGGGTTAAGGATTATTAACTTAATCAGGCTTATTAGCACCAGAAAGGTGGTAATTGGTAATGCAGAGCTTTTTCAGGAGTTTATAGAGCTTCAGAAGCACTTTGGGTCATGATGCTATTGCAGGTGCAATCCACCCCCTTCATCCATTTCACAGTTCAGTTGTTTTAGTTTTGAGAATTATAGCTCATCTTTGCCACTGTCCAGAGACATAGAAAGCTTTAAGTAAACTTCTGTAATTTGCATTTCCCTTGGGATAGGTACTAAAATGACAAGAGAATAGGAGTGACATTAAAAGGTGAAAGAAATCTAAGCACTATATGTTAAAGTGTCTTAAATATACCTTAATAATTTTGAAATATACATAAATGTAAAACCAATTGTAGCAAAATTATATTTCCAATATTGTGAATATATAGAATACAACTAGAAACACTGACTACTTATCTCTGTCCTCGTTATCTGTTTAGCACTTTAATCTCCTGTTAATGAGCAGAAACAATATTTTCCTTAGAAATGTCTTTTGAGGAGGTTGGGAGCACCAACCAATACTTAGCACCTAATTTGACATTGCATTTTGGAACTGAAAGGAATATTATGAACTCATTAGCATGGGACTGTTTTTTCTGGAGGAATACGTTTGCCAACAATAGACAGAACTTCAGGAGGTGACTTGGGTTATATATCAATGTGCAGATTTCTCTTGGACATAATTACCTCATTCTCCCTGGTGGAAGATTCAACTTACCGGTACTTTGGCTGTATCATTCTTTTCCTAACTATTGAGGAGAAGTGTAATAGTGGCAGGTGCCAGCACCAGAAGGGCTGGGGTGGTGGAAAATTAAAAGTGGTGGCTTAATGGAGAACTACACTAAAATTGAAGAGAGGAACTGTGCTGCACACGAATTCATTTAGCAAATGATGATGACTGTCATCATTGTTGCCCCCAACATTTTTTTCCCCAATGTTTTGGAGAACAAGTCTGTGAGGAGCGGCTGAGGAAACTGGGGTTGTTCAGTCTAGAGAAAAGAAGGCTGAGGGGAGACCTTCTCGCTCTCTACAGGTACCTGAAATGAGGTTGTAGCGAGGTGAGTGTTAGTCTTTTCTCCCAGGTAACAAGTGATAGGATGAGAGGAAATGGCCTCAAGTTGTGCCAGGGGAGATTTAGGTTGGGTGTCAGAAACAATTTCTTCACCAAAAGGGCTGTCAAGCACCAGAACAGGCTGCCCAGGGCAGTGGTGGAGTCCCCACCCCTGGAGGGATTTAAAAGATGAGTAGATGTGGTGCTGAGGGCCATATGTTAGTGGTGGGCTTGGCAGTGCTGGGTTAACGGTTGGACTTGGTGATCTTAAAGGTCCTTTCCAACCAAAACAATTCTATGATTCTATGAACATAAGAAGGACATGGACCTGTTAGAGCGAGTCCAGAGGCGGCCATGGAGATGCTCAGAGGGCTGGAGCACCTCTGCTATGGAGGCAGGCTGAGAGAGTTGGGGCTGTTCAGCCTGGGGAAGAGAAGGCTCTGGGGAAACCTTCTAGCAGCCTTCCAGAGGGACTTTTGACAAGGGCATGGAGTGATAGGACGAGGGGGAATGGTTTCAAACTGAAAGAGGGGAGATTTAGATGAGATATTAGGAAGAAGTTCTTTGCTGTGAGGGTGGTGAGACACTGGCCCAGGTTGCCCAGAGAAGCTGTGGCTGCCCCCTCCCTGGCAGTGTTCAAGGCCAGGTTGGATGGGGCTTGGAGGTAGCTGGTCTAGTGGAAGGTGTCCCTGCCCATGGCAGGGGTGTTGGAACTAGATGGGCTTTAAGGTCCCTTCCAACCCAAACCATTCTGTGATTCTGTATAATTATTGCAGGTTTTTGTAAAGAATTTCTTTGCACGTTACCTATTTTAAACTCATGTGAGGTTAAAATCTAACTTCATAGTGAGCATTTTTATTCAGCATTGTTCTGTTTTAAGGACAGTGGGTCAAAAACACGGTGATAAAGGATTATTAATGTAACATGAAATTTTTTCGAAGATGACCGTAATTATAGTCCTTTTTTTGATACAAACTCCTTCAAGCTGCTTAACACTGAATGGCATTAATTCCCTTGCCCTTGACATGGCAGTAATTGCCTTGCAGTTGTGTTGGTGAAGAGAGCGTTGGTTTATTACAAAATCTGACTATATAATTACATTTGAAGAAAAATACTCTTTAGCTGGCTTGAAATTTTGTAGGGCTAAGAGAAGTTGACATTCTTTTAATTAGTTATACTATACTTATGTTTTGCATTCAAATGGCTTACAGGTTTTTATCCTTTGTACCTTGAATCTCCCAGACTGAAAGATTGAAAATGAAACTTTCTGTCTTTGAGAAAGTGTCTTACAATTAATTTTTAATTTAGGCATTAAAATAATAAGCATTCTGGGCTCTTTTTAAAGTGGAGATTTATTATTTTTATGCTGTATAATACAAGACTTTGACCTATAAAAGGAATAATTAGATGAAATGCTCAGTCTCTGCCATAAAATTTCAAGATACACTCAAAAAAAATAAATGCTAAGCAGGCATTTGGGGATCAATATAATCCAATGTGACTGGGAGGGGTTGCTTCGTATCACCTGGGAATCTATCAGGAGCCCAGATGTGATAAAGGTAGAGTCCCAGTGACACTGAAGTTGTCACGTGCCACCATAGTCATGGGCGAGGAGGAAAGTTTTATCCTTTCCCCTGACTTTTTCCCCGGTAATGCTAAGTTTGCAGCATCTCTGCTTCAGTTTTGGTGCTTTTCTTCTTTATTTTCCTCAGTGTAGTACAGTCTCATGAGTGGTGGCAAGGAAATAAGGACTTATGGAGTTCTCTCATCCTCCCCTGCTGCTCCTTCTCCCTTCTAGCGTCCTGTTAATTGTTATTTGGGCACGTAGCTGGTCAGCTTGGTTCACCAACACTGCTGTAATTAGGAACAGGAATTTAAATATAGTAGTTTAATATTGGAGTTAATTTTTTTTAATGGTGTAAGGATTAGGCATGAAAACGACTCTGCATTTCAGGCTCAAACATCAAAGTTTCAACAGTATGATAATGAGAGTTTTAACAAGGAGCTTCGGGTGCAGCCTTAATACTGGAGCTGTATATGCACCTACATCGGGGGAGGGTATTCTAACACGCAAAGAACTGAGAGCTGGTGTGCAACGATGAGCTATTTCCATTTTTGTACCTAATAAATTTTTGCAGGTCTAAAATGAATGAAGTTTTGGTGCTTTGTTACATGTGGATTTTTGAGGCAGTCGTGAGACAGCAACAACCTGCTTACCCAGGAGGAATCAATCAGTCTGGTTTTTTTGACAGTATCAATAGTGTTTTGTTACTTCAAACTTTTATTTCTTTTTAGCTAGGTTTTTAACTTCAAATTGTTGTAAAGAGTTTGTACTTTGATACCTTTACACCTTATGTGCAATCTCTTAAAAAGGAATTTCAGAGCAGTGTAAGTACTTCCTACTGGAGTGCTTTTTCAAATTGTTTCATCTTCTGCAGGAACTCAAAAATATAAGGCTGAGTTTAATCATCCCTTAAAATTTAAATTTAAATTGCTGTTCATCCTGTCTATTTTTCCAAGAAGTTTATTATTTGCTATTATGTTGTCTGCCCACAATAACGAGCAATGATTATGATCTCTACAGGACTCTCAATCTGGAGGTTCTAGTTTAAGCAGTGTTAGTTTTTGTTACTTTGTTTTGCCTAAAATATGCTGACTTATTGAAGTTAGAATACAAGAGAAAAACTCTGCGTGATGGACCAGGTCGATTTTCTTAAAAAGGCAACGTAGAAACTCCTTTTCCTCTCATAGTATGTTAGCATTATCAGGATTGCTACCTGAATCCTTCAGCGGGTATCTGCTCTATGTTTAAGGTTCTCATCTTCAAACATATGCTTTTGTTTCATCTAATTTCTTTTTCATATATTCCATGAATTAATTTTCTTGAATTTCCAGTAATCTTTCAATTCCCACCTCTCCATGCCCACTGCTGTGTGACTCCTGAAATGTTCATTTTGAGAAATCAGGTAGCCAGACCTCTCATCTCATTGAATTGATTTTCCCTCTTCTCTCTACCTGTCTGTCATATGCTATCTTTTCCTCTAAAGGAGCTTTGTGCGTTAAAATACGAACACACATAATAGGTTTTTTTTCCTTTTCTTTCTAGCTGGCCTGTGGACAGTCTTCACGCTCGGTGGGGTGGGGAGTAAACCAACGCCGCAGCTGGAGCAGAGCTCCCCTCTAGCTAACCAGAGTCTACTGCTTCTGCTGGTCTTGGCTAATCTGACCGATGCTCCAGATGCACCCAATCCCTACAGACAAGCTATTATGTCCTTCAAGAACACGCAAGGTTTGTATCTGTTGTTACTTTTAAGCATGAATTGTTGAAAATGAATCATAGAATGGTTTGGGTTGGAAGGGACCTTTAAGATCATCTAGTTCCAACCCCCCTGCCACGGGCAGGGACACCTTCCACCAGCCCAGGTTGCTCCAAGCCCCATCCAGCCTGGCCTTGAACACTGCCAGGGAGGGGGCAGCCACAGCTTCTCTGGGCAACCTGGGCCAGTGTCTCACCACCCTCACAGCAAAGAATTTCTTCCTAATATCTCATCTAAATCTCCCCTCTTTCAGTTTAAAACCGTTCCCCTTTGTCCTATCACTCCATGCCCTTGTCAAAAGCCCCTCTCCCACTTTCCTGTAGCCCCTTCAGGTAGTGGAAGGTGCTAGAAGGTCTCTGCGGAGCCTTCTCTTCTCCAGGCTGAACAGCCCCAACTCTCTCAGCCTGTCTCCATAGCAGAGGTGCTCCAGCCCTCTGATCATCTTCATGGCCTCCTCTGGACTCGCTCCAACAGTGTTAAGTTGATGCACCTACTTAGAGGTTCTCTTGCCAAAATTTGTTTTCCCTCCAGCCAGCCAGTGAAAGAGCGGTAGTAGTGCAGTCTCTTCTGGGAATTTTGAGATGGAGTTCCTCAGCTGCTGGCTGGAACTTAATTGAAGGGACAAGGGGGAGAAGGATACTCTTTCCTTCAGACTTGAGGAATTTTAGAAAGCTTCATAATTTCATAAAATATAAATAAAGCTCACCTATAAGGAGGTAGGTTATCTAAGAGTCTGCAGGAGTCACCTAAAACTTTATAGCACTTGAGGAAATTGTGGATGAATAGAGAGAAGCTGTGGCTGCCCCCTGCCTGGCAGTGCTCAAGGCCAGGTTGGATGGGGCTTGGAGCAACCTGGTGTAGAGGAAGGTGTCCCTGCCCATGGCAGGGGGTTGGAACTGGATGATCTTTAAGGTCCCTTCCAACCCAAACCGTTCTGTGATTCTACGACGTTCTGTTTAGCTATCATGTTCCTTAGAGCTAAGAGAAGCAATTGAATTGCGAAATGTTTTGCTAACTATATTCTTGTATTGCAAATGTGAGGAGAAATCGGTTAACATAAACATTTTTATGAGACTTTGTATATAGGGAAAGTTTCAGAGTCGCTTCAGTGCTTGCCTGGTTTTTGAGAAGGCTGGTTCCAGTCTGTGTAGCAGGTAACTGCAGGTGTGATGCCATACAGACTCAGTGCCCTGCTGCAGAGGGTCTTGCTTGGGACACAGTAATGCCCTAACACAGCTTCAAAACTGTTAGACGTGTATCACTATAAAATCTAAAAGAACCTATTCTATGTCAAAAGTATCATGAAAAGCCATATTTTTTTCTAGATGTGTACATTTATAGAATGACTTGTTGTTCCCTTAAACTCATTTCCAGTGTTGATATTCATATAACTGAGCTTAAATTTGATTCCTTTGAACATTCTGAGGGGCTGGTAAAAGGAAAACGATGTGAAAAAGAAAGGCTCGTTATGGTCTTAATGATGTATAGTGTGTGACCATAAAATGAAAAGTGGCTTTTTTGTTAAAGTAATTTATTTAATTTAATTGGGACAGAACTAATGAAATTCAGTTTAGTTTTCTTTATTCTACATGGTCTAGAATAGCTTAATTTTTCTGTTGGTCAGTTTAACGTTCTGTAGAATAATACAGGATATGCTGCTGTTGCTGATAAGTTTCTTTAATACTGTTTAGATATTTTTTTTACATTTTTTTAAATATCCTTTAAGAAAACAGAGTGAAGTGCTGTATGTATGTTGCATGGTTTAAACACCCACAGTGAAGCTTGAAAGTCAGTGAACACTCTTCAGCTAATGAACTGTGGCATTAGGTTGCTGCTTAATAGAACATGTTGAATTGATCTGATTTTGCTGCCTACATCCAAATTTTCCCTAGTAAAGACAAATACTTGCCTGAAGCAGGATGGCTTTAAACCAATCTGTCCATAATCACAATCAGTGGACGAAGGGGACATGGAGGCAGAAATTTGGTCTCTCCTCTGCCTGTTGCTATGTTGTTTTGGGGAGAGGCAGGGTTTCCATCATCAATGAGCTGCATTTCACTTCTGCGTGTGTGGCAGTGCCTCCCCCGTCCTGCATGAGGGAGAAGCGTTTGCTCCAGTGCCTCCTGCTGAGTTCTGCTGAATGGCTGGAGCCATCACCCTTCTCCCAGGCCAAGAGAAGCAGCAGCTCCCCGGCACGTCGTCTCCGCTGGGCCCTCAGAAACCCAGTGGGAGCCAGGGCTCCTGTGGGGCTCCTGCAGGTCTTCCAAGCACTTTTTCCGTCCAAAAAGGATGGAGATGTTGTTCAAAATAAGTGACAACTACCACATTCTTCCATGCTGAAAGCTATTTAGAAGCTTTCCTAAGAACAGGGGCTAAAAAGACAGGGGGAAACGTAACACCCACATCTCAGTGGGTGTAGGGAGTGTTTGTGTGATCAGTATAGAGGTTTCTTCAGAAGAATGGGACAGTTTGGTAAGAAACCATTTGGTAAGAAACTTCTTTGAGCAACCTGGTCTAGTGGAAGGTGTCCCTGCCCATGGCAGGGGTGTTGGAACTAGATGGTCTTTAAGGTCCCTTCCAACCCAAACTGTTCTATGATTCTATAATTTTTAATAAACAATAAACGATTCAGAAATCTGTAGTCTATTATTGTGGGAACTAAGGAATTTTAGTTAAATTCTTCAACTTTGGACATCTTGTTTATAGTAATATGGAAATTTTGAAGTCCAGACCTTTAGTATACTAGAGTATCCAAACTGCTGTTGTTCCCTGAATATAATCTTCACATAAAATTGCTGTAATTTTTCAACATGCATAGCTTGTTTGTGTGCTCAGAAAAGATAGCCTTTGTATTCAGTTGACAGGATGCCGAAATAATTCAGCCCAAAAAGGCAGACTCATCCTACCTCATGTATCCTCACAGAAGATGCGTGTTTTGGTTGGATGTTTTTGAGCAGAGCTGGACAGGAAAATGGTTTATACAAGTTTGTGTGAAGCTTTTTGGAAGTCAAGAAATGTACCTGCTCTGCACTGGAACAAAGCCTTGTACTCTCAAAGGGTTTTTTTTGTGAAGAAAGCAAATGCAACATCTCTGACTTAGGGAGATCAGGAGGCTGAATAAGGACATGACTCTGGCTTTCTGACATGAGTATGAGTGCACTGACTGTCCCACTTGCTTTTTCCATTTCCACTGGAAATTCCTAGATGTTAGAGACCTTTGCTAATGGATGGTTTTGTTGAAACCGGTAAAGCTTCTTGTGAAAAGGTTCTGTGAGCAGAAATCCGTTTTATTGTCACTTCCAGCTCTGGCACAGATTATAATGTGGACATGAACAAACTGCTGCTAGTTTGAGTGACGTTAGACTATATGACGTGGTGTTTTAAATAGCTTTAATTACACACTAAACTCCCCCACCACAAAAAATTTTCGAGTCCTGACAATGCTTATGTTTCACTGAAAATACACTGATAGTCTCGACCTGTGCACGTCTGCCCTTCATGCCAAGAACTGGATAAGAGATAACTCCACCCTGATGCCAGTGAACTAAACCTGGAAGTTTTGGTTTCACATGAATCAGTACATCATCATAGCATGGTCTGGGTTGTAAGGGACCTTAAAGATCATCTAGTTCCAACCCCCTGCCATGGGCAGGGACACCTTCCACCAGACCAGGTTGCTCCAAGCCCCATCCAACGTGGCCTTGAACACTGCCAGGGAGGGGGCAGCCACAGCTTCTCTGGGCAACCTGGACCAGGGTCTCACCACCCTCACAGCAAAGAATTTCTTCCTAATATCTCATCTAAATCTCCCTTCCTTCAGTTTAAATCCATTCCCCCTCGTCCTATCACTCCATGCCCTTGTAAAAAGTCCCTCTCCAGCTTTCCTGTAGCCCCTTCAGGTACTGGAAGGTGCTAGAAGGTCTCCCTGGAGCCTTCTCTTCTCCAGGCTGAACAGCCCCAACTCTCTCAGCCTGTCTCCAGAGCAGAGGGGCTCCAGCCCTCTGAGCATCTCCGTGGCCTCCTCTGGACTCGCTCCAACAGCTCCGTGTCCTTCTTCTGTTGGGGGCCCAGAGCTGGACGCAGCACTGCAGGGGGGTCTCACGAGAGCGGAGTAGAGGGTTCCAGATAAGACACTGTAGCTGCCCTCCATGCAGCAGCTCCTGGGATTGCCTTCTGTTCTAACAGAGGAAGCCATTTGAATGAACAGAGTAGCTTTAGGAAAAAAGCTGAGTGTCTTGTGGAGATGCAGAGGTCTTACTGGAGCTCGTGTGGGAGGACAACCTCAGCTTTTTGGCACAACTGAAGCTTCCTGAGACCTTATTAAGGTTTTTGACTGTCAGTGATAAGAGTCATGAATTATTTTTGTTTCCTTCTTACTGTGGTGTCTGTATAAAATATTTCCAACCATAGATTTTTATGAAGTTAACAAATAGCTGGATGGTAAATGTGTTTGTTAAAGATTGGTTTTTTTGATTTCTTTATTTCAGATAACACTGCTTTTTCATCATTAAATCCACATGCTTTCCAGATTAATTTTAACAGTTTATACACAGCTTTGTGTGAGCAGCAGAAATCTGATCAAGCGACTCTTCTTTTATACATGCTTCTGCATCAAAATGGCAACGTACGGACATATGTGTTAGCACGAACCGACATAGAAAATCTTGTAAGTATTGCTCTGCTTGCATTATACTCATCATGAGGGGCTGGTCCTGGAAGCTTGGGTGTCACCAGCTGCCAGCGTCTCCTGTTCTGCGGTGGGAGCAGTAGATTCTGGTTCACTTATTCACCAGTTCTAGCTCACTTATTCATTTTTATTATGTCATCTCAGGAGTATGATGCTAAACATCTCCATGCAGTAAAAGATAGTACTGGACAGGCTGAATCGATGGGCTAAGGCCAATTGTATGAGGTTCAACAAGGGCAAGTGTCAGGTCCTGCCCTTGGGGCACAACAACCCCACGCACCGCTACAGGCTGGGGGAAGAGTGGCTGGAAAGTGCCTGGTGGGAAAGGACGTGGGGGTGTTGGTTGATGGGCGGCTGAATATGAGCCATCAGTGTGCCCAGGTGGCCAAGAAGGCCACCAGCATCCTGGCTTGTATCAGCACTAGTGTGGCCAGCAGGAGTATGGCAGGGATCGTGCCCCTGTACTCGGCACTGGTGAGGCCACACCTCAAATCCTGTGTTCAGTTTTGGGCCCCTCACTCCAAGAAAGACCTTGAGGTGCTGAAGCGAGTCCAGAGAAGGGCAAGGAAGGTGGTGAAGGGTCTGGAGCACAAGTGTGATGAGGAGCGTCTGAGGGAGCTAGGGGTGTTTAGTGTGGAGAGAAGGAGGCTGAGGGGAGACCTTCTTGCTCTGTACAACTGCCTGAAAGTAGGGTGTAGCGAGGTGGGGGTTGGTCTCTTCTCCCAGGTAACAAGTGACAGGACGAGAGAAAACGGCCTCAAGTTGTGCCAGGGGAGGTTTAGATTGGAGATCAGGAACAATTTCTTCACAGAAAGAGTTGTCAAGCACTGGCACAGGCTGCCCAGGGCAGTGGTGGAGTCCCCATCCCTGGAGGGCTTTAAAAGCCGTGTAGATGTGGTGCTGAGGGACATGGGTTAGTGGTGGGCTTGGCAGTGCTGGGTTAACGGTTGGACTCGATGATGTTAAACATTATTCCAAACTACAGTGATTCTGTGATAAAGGTACCAGGCTGTCTTTGATTCACTCTTTCTCAGTGCCACTGCCTGATCCAGGTCAAACTTGCTGACCTGTGGGCATGGTGTAAAGAAACTGGTAGCAGATATCATACTATTCATGATTTTATTTTTTGTTTTTAGATACTCAGGCCAAAAAGTTACACAAGCTTACTGTGTGCATACGTGGATAACAGGTCAAAAATAAGCTGTAACTTGACTAATATGCCAAATTCTTACAGGGTTGACCTGAGGCTGAAACTCCTCAAGAGGCAGCTGTCAGATTTTATAGAAATGCAACTGTAGTGACTTTTGAGCTGCTTTAAATAGGATTGTGGTTAGTGGCCAATATAACAGACACCTGGTACAGTTTTTGTAGGTTATAAATTAGCTTATGCTCCCCACTACATTTAGTAATGTCACAAACCACTTGAACAAATCTTACTTACTAAAAAGCATTCCTTTAATAAGATAATGGCTGTCTAGGGGAATCGGTAACGGAATAGAGAGCCCTTTCCGTTTTAATGTTTGAAATCTTGCCAGATAATTAAATCCCTTCCCTGTTTGACGGCAGATATGGAATGAGTTTGGTCTCGGTCCAAGTTCTAGCAGATGTATTGCTAAAAATCAGAGTTGATAGAGACTACTGTTGGCAAACTGAGGTGATGGTTGGTATTGAATTGATTCAAGAGTGAACTCTTGTGTAGTCCACTGCAGATTATCTAGGTGGGGGCTGAGTCATTTTGCATGAATTCCATGAACAAATGGTCATATTTGATTTTCTGGACTGTTAGTATGTGATATGACATGTTTCACAGCTGCTAACCATATCAGTTTACTTTAGAGAAATAAAGGTTAAGTGTGTGTGCATTGTTCTGTCGTTATAGTGTCTGATACATTGTAAAACTTCCAGAAGAAGCATGAGGTGCATGTTTCAAAACAACTCCAGATGCACGTAGTCAGATCCTCTGCAATGTGGGATATTTTCATATATTATCACCTGTCTTTCCTCCCCCTCAGAAAAAAAAATATAGAAAATCAGAGAATCTCAGAAATAATCAACGATATTAAACACTTTGTGGGAAAAGCTGTGAAAATTGAGAAAAGCATCACTGAAAAGTCAACAGCATGTTTGATTTATTTTTTTTAGTACCAACATTTGAAACTGCTGTTATTTTACTCTTCGTGTGTACTGTTGCTTTTTGTGATCACTACTGACCCATTACTGACATCCTTGTGCAATCCTCTTGTTTTTAGCAGGCTGGTAGGTAAGGATGAGCAGCGGCCAACTGAGAAGAGCAGTTTTATTCGCTAGTAACGCAGGCTGAGCCAGACACAGAAAGGATTGGGGGTGAGAGGGTTACTGGCCAAAGAAATCACAATCTCCTAATTACAACCCTGTGGTGAAAAAAGGCTAATTCAGTCTTGGGCTTGTAAATGAGACGAAGGGGCAGGAGTAACGGAGCTGGTTATTTCCTTCCCTATATGGCAACTGCAGGAGTGGTGCTAACATGTTGTATGCTATTCTGGTGGTGTACTACCATACTTCATAAAATATTTACAGGCTATTGGAAAATAGAGTCTAGAGAAACTTTTTTTCTGGCTTTAAAATGAACAATAAATCTGTGAGAGGCTTAGAAAGCCAACTTAGCTCAGTTGGTCAGAAAAGAGCTTGAGAAGCATTAGGATGTCCCCGTGCCTTCAGAAGGAGAAAGCCTTGAAGAGAAAGGACTCTTTGCTTGCAGAGAGGTGTGATAAGAACTGAAGCGTGGAGGTTGAACCCCACAACTTAGAGATATGGGAGGAAAACAGTTAAGGTAATTAATTCTGAAAGAGGGTAGATTTAGATTATATATTAGGAGGGAATTCTTTGCTGTGAGGGTGGTGAGACCCTGGCCCAGGGTGCCCAGAGAAGCTGTGGCTGCCCCCTCCCTGGCAGTGTTCAAGGCCAGGCTGGATGGGGCTTGGAGCAACCTGGTCTAGTGGAAGGTGTCCCTGCCCATGGCAGGGGGGTTGGAACTAGATGATCTCTAAGGTCCCTTCCAACCCAAACCATTCTGTGATTCTATGATTCAGAGGCAAAACAGTGCTCTCTATAGATATCTTTGAGGTGGATGACTTTTTGGAGGAATATGGCATACGTTAGTGGCCTCTTCATACAGAGGCAGTTGGGTGAAGTATAAGAGTCTGCTATATGAGAGATCAGGTCAGCTGAGGGCTCATCTTGTACTTCTAGGGGTTTTGCAGGTTGTTCCTGTTTCGCTGCACTCAGTGCATCACATTTGCTGTGTTTTCCCCTTATTTTAATACTTCTCGGTTTTGGTGCCCAGGAAGCATCACTAGCAGATGTTCTGCGACATTTCCTAGGGGGTTTTGGAAACCTCTCTTTGCTCTTTTGTAACTTCAGTTTAATTTGTAAATTGATTCAGTGTGGTTTTGTTAAGTGTTGTAATAGATAATGTCTCACCTTGTTTCCTCATTTGCGTATGAATCTACCTATGTCAATTATATATAAATATCTGTCAATTATATGTAAATATATATACATTCATCTTCTGCTGTGCTTTATAGTGCTTTATCATTAGTAAGGCAGTGCATCTTTTTTGCTCCTATAATAACAGACTGCTTGGTAGAATGAATAGGATGTTTGTGTGTCTTCCATAACTTTTATAGCATGTCACTTTATGTGATTGTATAAAATGAGTTAAATATCTGAAGCTGTTAGGGATGTTCACATCTGGAATGTGGCTATCTTATTGAAACTATTTGCAAGGATTCTCCAGGACATGGTGGAACTGGTGAAACAGGGGTTAATTAGCTAATTTTTTCCATAAGTGTAGTGTTGTGGTCCATGGATGGGAGAATGTTGAGCCTTCGTATATTTGTAAGAGCATTTAACACCCATATTACAGGTAAAAATGCTAGTGAGACACCTGCTTGTAAGAAATAAGCTATTTCTGTTGAATATTTGCTGTACATTTTGTTGCTGCTCAACATGTCTGGACTGACGTAATGTATGTGATAATGTATTCATATTAACTGATGGTATGGCAATATTTTTTTCCTGTGGTATCGATTTGGCTTAAGCAGGTTACTCATGTGGCTATGCAGTCTTGTATTTTATTATATGCTAAAGACAAGCTATTTTAAAACTCTTTGCTGGGGAAACTGTTCCTGACCTTGGACTGAATATAGCACCTGCAATTTTCAGTGTGTGTTTTTACCTGCCCCTTGTCTTGGGGCTTAAAAGTAACTTTTTAGTGGTTGCTGTGTCTTGCCGGTTAAAAGCTGCTCCTGATGGAGGAGTGTTAGTAGTAGTCTAGTTTAATAGTTTAATGACTGTGAGTAAAAGGGCCAGCAGTACAAGAAGTGGTTATTGTCTTCTCAGTACATGGCTGGACAATGCCAGTGCATAAGATAATAGTTTTCATGTATATGTGTAACATCAAAGTGTATAAATGCATTTTGGTTACAATTCTAGATAAATTTTAATATAATTAAAATTTTAATTTAATATTCTATTCTAACTCTTTTTTTTTCTTTAAGTGGTGCTTCGTCAAATATTTTTTGTCTGAGAACAGTAATACTTGTCCTAAAGGTATATGTACCTCGGCAATCAGTATATAAAGGAAAAAGTGTTCAGAGGAGGAAGGGTTATAGAAACTGTATGAATTGATTCAATTTTCATCTGGAAATGGCAAATAGAGAGAATTAAGTTACTATTTGCCTCCTTGAGTTAGGTCTGGTATGTAAATGGTAAGAAGTCTGAAAGAGGAGTGGAAAAGAAAATGTGGCCAGGGGAGTGGAGATGGGAAGGGGTTTTGAAAGCTTTTGGGGTTTGTTTGGGGCAGGAAGACTGAATGCAGCGATCTGGGGAGCCAAATCCCTCAGTGAGTTCAGTAGCTGCTCTGAAATCTTTAGTAAAAGTACTTTCACGTATCGGCTCACATGGAAATGTCTATAATGTCTCAATGTCAGAGTCAAGGTACCCTTTTTTAATGTCGTTTGCAGCAACACGCTTTTAGGGCTTGGAGCACTTAAGGAACATGAATGCACTTTTTCAGCTGTAGTTTGACCTAATTTTAATGTGTGTAGACAGAGGAGAGATGTTGGGCCATTCTGAAGGGATACACAGGTATTTGGGAGCTATTGTAAAAACTCAGAAGTGGTTCCCCTGCTTACCTTCAGAAAGGCTTTTTGTTGTTCTCCCTGCAAAGTCAAGCTGTAAATGCAATTCTTTGGTAGTTTTATATTGCTACGTGCTATATACAGCTTATCGTAACGCCTGGACCTGGAAGTGACTTTCAGCTTATGCAATGCAAAGCTATGTACAATATAAATGATCAAATATAAAAAATAGATGATGAGGCTCCAGGGAGACCTTCTAGCACCTTCCAGTACCTGAAAGGGCTACAGGAAAGCTGGAGAGGGGCTTTTTACAGGGACAAGTAGTGACAGGATGAGGGGGGATGGTTTTAAACTGAAAGAGGGGAGATTGAGATGAGGTATTAGAAAGAAATTCTTTGCTGTGAGGGTGGTGAGACCCTGGCCCAGGTTGCCCAGAGAAGCTGTGGCTGCCCCCTCCCTGGCAGTGTTCAAGGCCAGGTTGGATGGGGCTTGGAGCAACCTGGTCTAGTGGAAGGTGTCCCTGCCCATGGCAGGGGGGTTGGAACTAGATGATCTTTAAGGTCCCCTCCAACCCAAACCATTCTGTGATTCTGTGATAAATATTTGAGCTGGAAATAATTTGAACAGTGGGCTAATGCAATGATTTTTTTTCTTCTTTTTCCCCCATCTAAGGAAAAGGACTACGTTTGGGGTTTTTTTTGCTATATGCTAAGTAGATACTCTAGGAAAACTTGGTCTTTACTCTCAAGACCAATACTCACAAAACAGACATCATCTCTAGTTTTAACTGAGGAGAGATGCTTGTGAAGGAGCTTTTGATATAGAATCATAGAATCGTTTTGGTTGGAAAGGACCGTTAAGATCATCAAGTCCAACCATTAACCCAGCACTGCCAAGTGATATGGTAAAGGAAGGGTGTTTACAATGAGTAAATATTTTTTTCCCTTTGCCTTTGTTGTGGTATTGTGTTGACCCTGACTGAAACATCTGTTGAAAGGTTTTGTGGCCTGCAACATTTACATCAACTTCATTGGTTTTAATAGAAACTGCTGTGTGTTTTTAATATGTTCCAACTGTTTTGGGACTGGTTGATAGTAAGAGAACATTCTGGTAACTTCAGAGGCTGGTGAAGCACTCGGTGTCCTGGCTGCTCACCAGAATAGGTTTCACATGATTCATCCTGCTGCAGTCGGGCCTGTTTTGAAAAACAGCAAGTCTTTAGGTGTCTAGAAGCTTCTTGGAACAAATTCTGCATCTCATCCGCTATCTTGGAACTGAAAGGTTTCTCCAGTTCCTTTTTCCAGGGTATTTTGCGATTTAGGCCTATTTCTGCAGCCTGGGGAAGCCACGTTGTACTGAGCCAGTGGAAAGCTAATTTTCAGTTGGTAGAGAGACAACGTTTGCATCTGGATTAACTTTAGACTAGCATTCAGGTATGCTTGCTGTTGCAGTGAAATCTCATTTTCATTATTATTTCAAGACTTTGGCTTAAGCTGTTCATCCTGGTGGAAATGTTGCAAGACCTTGGGCTGAACTCTCATCGTAATGTCAGTTCTCTTTGGCTACATATTATGTAGAATTGGAAAAACAAGCCTTTTCTAGTTTTAACACAACCCAAACTCGTTTTCTTTTGGGGATTAGCTCCACACACCAAAATGGGATTTGAATTTCAGGTCTCAAAATGCCTCTGTGCATCTCAGCTCCAATGTACCTGGCTATATTTGATGTGGAAGATCCTTTCAGACAAGGCTTGTGCTAGCACACATGGTTAGAAACAATTGTTTTCTTGCTTGAACATGTGAAAATCTTGTTTAACAATTTTATTTTCCCATGGTCTAGAGGGGAACTGAAGCTTTCAGAGCCTATGGTAACTGGTATGACTGGAAATGTCATTTATTAGGAGTTGAAATTCCATGTCTGACCACAAGAAAGGATTTGTTTAGACTTTCTTGTGGAGACAGAATAAAACAGATGGAAGGTGTTTGAATGACGTACGTCACTATTTAGGGGTGGTTATTTACGGAGGGAGAAATTGGTATGATATTGCTAAGGGCAGGGTGATACACGGGAGATTTAAGAGTCTCCTCTGTTTATTGTCGGAGAGATTTGAACGACTAAACTAATACACAGGTTTTTCCTTGTCCAAAGGTTCTACCAATTCTTGAAATTCTGTATCACGTTGAAGAAAGGAATTCACACCATGTTTACATGGCTCTTATAATTTTGCTGATCCTTACAGAGGATGATGGCTTCAACCGATCCATTCATGAAGTGGTGAGTTGTTGTTTTGCTAAATAATTCCTCAGCTCTAAAACTCATTTAAATATTTATTTTTATAAAGATGCATCTGTGTATCTGTTTCCTCAGCAGAGGCTGTGTTCATCCAAATTTGATGTCATGTACATATTTATTTCTTAAGGACTAGAAGAGTTAGAAGAGTCATATCAGAACTTTCCGGAGTGAAATGAATGAACACACTCCCTCTTGTAGAGAAGATGCTGCATATACCTCTTTTTCTGTCTTTTTTTTTTTTGTGTTTACGTTACAAATTAACATAGTAATAGCCAGACAGTCTTCCTCAAAGATACTGAGTGTTTGCCGTGGAAGTGGAGGGGCTAGAAGAGACAAAAAAACGAAAACCTTTTTTATTTCTCATAAAAAACTTTGCTTAACCAGTTTAATGCAGCTGAGAGGAGCTTTTAGTTGGAGTTTTATTTTCCAGACTGAATGTTACTTCCTTACTTGGCATTTCTTTTTCTTTCTGCTAGATTAATATCAATTTTATGTTACCTGTATAATATGGTCCAAATTTTGACTAGGTTTGATGGGCCTTGACCCTCTGTGCTGGAGAACACCTTGGATAATTACGTTCTAGTTTTCTAGCTTCTAAAGCTATGATAATGCAGAAGATACCTGCACTGATTTTATTTAATTTTTTGACTGGTACATGGAAACTCTCTTTTGGGGTTATGTGAAATTAATGAAATAGAAAAAGCTGGAATCAAGTGTCAAGGTATCTAAACAAAACTCTTCTCCCAGGTAAAATTTCAGCCTGTTTTGGGGGGAAATGGCATTTTTTTCTTGGTGCCAAGCGGCTAGAAACTTACAGCATTTATTCTTTGACATTTCAAATTATCTCCTACAGACATGATGTGTGATGTGTATTTTTGGGTTCCATATCACTAAGTCATTTAACTGCTCTCATAAATTGAGCTTGTTGAGGGTTAGAGTACAGCAGACAAGGTTTCCCTCCTGCCTCAATCTCTTCCCCCGTCACTCTTCATTTTAAAGGCGTTACGCATGGTCTTTCAATAAATTCCTTACCGGATAAGTAAAAGTGGAAGATTTCCCTAAAATTGGTAACGAGGATCCAGCTCTGGAATGAAGACATGAATCAAGTTTTCTTGTCCAGTTTGTTCTTGCTTCTGCAGCTATCCCTGCCAATATAGTTGTATTTTCTCTGCAATGTGGATATTAGTTTAATACTTCCATTTTAATAAAAACAAAATCAAACCCCACCTTGTTCCTTTTACCTTGCACTGATTTTTTTCAGTCCTGCCTTTGCTTCTTCCATTTTCTTCTCAATTTAATCTTTGATTTTACTTCAGATTTTCACTAACTACTTCTTTCTTTTACTCTTTGGTTGTGTTTTCCCACTCCACAGTGTCTGGTGAGAAGCATCCATTCATTAATAGTGTTATGTGGCCAGAGTTTTGCTAGTTTTGCTTCTAAGATAGGTAGTGAGAGGTGGCTGTGAAGTGCCTGAGCCTGCAGGCTTGTCTCTGTGAACTTCTCTTAGCCCTACTGCAGAAAAACCTGTGAAAAAGGAAATTTTTACCATCAAAAGCCAATGGAGTACTATGACCCTGCAGAGGATAGATGTGGAATAACCTTAATTCTTCTTCCTGTGCTCCTCTTTTTCTTACTATTCTTTCTCTTACCCTTTTCTCTATTCTGTGATGGATGGGGGCATGTTTCATGCCAAAGGAGAGAGCGAACTTGGAAGCTGAGCAGAATGTTTTTCTACCCTTGCAGTGCTTTTCTTAGTGAATTTGAAGGCTTTTCCTTGCCTCCTGCTCCTAAATCTTGGTGTTACGTGGAGGGTTTGGATGCAGTGAAGGAGAAAGAGGAGATCTCCCCTTGTTCAAAACTTCAACTGTGCACTCCAAAAGTCACCTAAATAAACTATGATACAGGCAAGAGAGTTGCTGACTGTGATACCAACTCTAAAGTATTCCTTATAGAAAGGATTTCTTATCTATAGAAAAACAACATTCTGTTATACTTTAAAAAAATAAAGTTACCTTCTTGATCTACTTATCTATGGCATTCCTGAACTTTCCAGAAATATGTGGATATCAAAATACAAATGTGAGCATTGCACCTTGTCTTGTGAACTGTTGGGGAATGGATGTATGGGTAGTGGGTTCTTACAGATCCTGTGATGGGGAGTAAGTGTAATTAGCACCCCACTTTCATAGAATCACAGAATGGTTTGGGTTGGAAGGGACCTTAAAGATCATCTAGTTCCAACCCCCCTGCCACGGGCAGGGACACCTTCCTCTAGACCAGGTTGCTCCCAGCCCCATCCAACCTGGCCTTGAACACTGCCAGGGAGGGGGCAGCCACAGCTTCTCTGGGCAACCTGGGCCAGGGTCTCACCACCCTCACAGCAAAGAATTTCCTCCTAATATCTAATTTAAATCTCCCCTCTTTCAGTTTAAAACCATTCCCCCCTTGTCCTATCACTCCATGCCCTTGTAAAAAGCCCCTCTCCAGCTTTCCTGTAGCCCCTTCAGGTACTGGAAGGTGCTAGAAGGTCTCCCCGGAGCCTTCTCTTCTCCAGGCTGAACAGCCCCAGCTCTCTCAGCCTGTCTCCAGAGCAGAGGGGCTCCAGCCCTCTGAGCATCTCCGTGGCCTCCTCTGGACTCGCTCCAACAGCTCCATGTCCTTCTGTTGGGGCTCCAGAGCTGGACGCAGCACTGCAGGGGGGGTCTCATGAGAGCAGAGCAGAGGGGCAGAATCCCCTCCCTCGCCCTGCTGGCCACGCTGCTGGGGATGCAGCCCAGGACACGGGTGGCTTTCTGGGCTGAGAGCACACATGTGGGCACTTTGTGGAGGAAGGATTCAAAATCATATTGATAAATCACTTCCTCTCACCCATCTTTTAGAATTATTTAAATAGTGTTTCCAGGTATGAATGACCAAGTTACTATTCAAAAACTACAGTATAAAGTAAGAAATCAGTCTCATACTTTCTTAAATATTAACTCCACATCTTGTAAAGGCTGAGAGCGAGTTACAGGGCAGCAAAATGAGTGGAGTCAGGAAAGCTGTATAGGTATTTCTGCAAAATGTGGACATCTAGTGTCAGTTACGCAACTGGAATGAAACTTTTATTTACTGCAAATATTTCTCAAATTTTAGCAATTACAGCAGGATTATTTTTTTCCCCATCACTTGGGTAAAGTACGAAGAAAAAAAAAAGGATTTGATGTCTTTCAGGTCAACCTGTTTTTCTCTCTGCTGCTGTGTAGTGCGTGTACTGTTCTTATAAGAAGCATGACTGTACAGTCCATTTATGGGCTCTTTTCCTTTGTGGTGTTTAACCCACATTTATTTATTGTTTTTTAAGATTAATTTTAGTAAGCACAGTTTTATAAATCGAGTGATTATAGTGACTGGTAAAGAGCTCAGGAAACCACAGAAACTCTTTTTGATTGCTGAAGCATGTTTTATTTTAAATGAATGTGGTCTTAAGCGCCTGGAAAATACGATGAAAACCATAGGTCCTGTTCCTACAATTGGCTTAATGCAGTTAGGTCCCTGTAATCACGTAGAGCTCAATTTCTTTCACTAATAATATTAATAATAATAGAGTAAATTAGTAGATGCAGCATGTCCCTAAAGGAGGCAAGTATTGGTGATTTTTCTTCTCTGATTCATGAAACTGCAAATAGAATGACATTGTATGTCAAAATAACATCCAATAGTACTTTATGTAACAGTAACCTATAGTACTGCTATAGTACTTTATGTTGTAATAAATAGTGATAGACTGTAAATCATAATTTAACTTTTATTGTGTTAGGAAATAGCCCCAAGCAAAGTTATAGGAAACTGAGTCTGAGAATCTCAGTGCTCGGTATATATAGAACTGAGTTCCTGTTCTTTGCATCTGCAGTTCTTGCACCCTGAGTTGTAGGTGTCCAGGCGCCTGGTGTTAAAAAGAGTAATTAATAAAATCCTCTTAATTTTAATTATTTTAAAAAATATTCTTGCAAGACCACCCCGCGTCTGAGCGTTTTGTTTTTCTTTTTTCCCTTTTTAATATTATCTGCAAACCAATGAGATTGTTCAAATTGTGGCACTGATTTCAGGTAGATGATTTTGAAATTTAAGATACTTTCATGTTTCATGCTTTTGAAACCCCAAACCAGGGGAGGGATGGTGGTCGTTGCTGTTGCTGTTTTAAAAAAATAGGCATTTCATTGCCTACCTGCTCTGGTTGCTTTCTTCAGTATAGGAGAGAGGAGAGTAGAGGTGACAGGGACTGGTATGTAACTTCTTAACTTTGAATTTTGAGGTGTTTTTTAAGAGTTGTGGACTATTCCAAGGCATAGTTGTCTCAGTGAATGTCATTTTCCAGCGTTGGTGTTTTCAAAGTTTCAGTGAGAACTATTGGCCATTTCTGGAGTGAGACTAGGGCAGGAACATGTCTTGTCCATGGTTACAACTGTCAACGTGTTCTTTAACAAGCTCTGGTAACTTCATGTTTTGCATTAGGAGCTTGAAATTTGGCAGGTGGTCTTTGTGCTAGGGCTCTGCTGCTGATAATCTGACTAAATTTGACCAAATTATAAGTCTCCGGGGGAAGAGGAGCAGTCTGTTTCTATCTGCACAGCAGATACGTAGCCGGAGGTGGCCTGGTGTCCGCGGTGATTGAATATTCTCATTTTGCTGCTCCCAGAGCCAGCTGGGCTGTTGGCATCCCCTCCTGCACAGGAAGCATGTTGAGGTCTGTAGGGACAAGCTGGAGCTTGTGTAAGTGCTGCTTCCAGCTCCTGTGGGATAGGACTGTGCTCCCAGTGATGCTTATGTTGCTGTTTGGTGATGGTTGAAGCCACTTAGAATCTCCTTAATCTGGAGAAAACGAGATTCAGGGGAGACCTTATCGCTGTCTACAGCTACCTGAAGGGAGGGTGTAGCGAGGTGGGGGTTGGTCTCCCAGGTAACAAGTGATAGGATGAGAGGAAATGGCCTCAAGTTGTGCCAGGGGAGGTTTAGATTGGAGATCAGGGACAATTTCTTCACCCAAAGGGTTGTAAAGCATTGGAACAGGCTGCCCAGGGCAGTGGTGGAGTCCCCATCCCTGGAGGGATTTAAAAGCCGTGTAGATGTGGTGCTGAGGGCCATGGGTTAGTGGTGGGCTTGGCAGTGCTGGGTTAACAGTTGGACTCGATGATCTTACAGGTCCTTTCCAACCAAAACGATTCTATGATTCTATTTAGATTAGAAAAGACCTTTGAGATCATCAAGTCCAACTGTTAACCCAGCACTTGCCAAGTCCACCACTAAACCATGTCTCTAAGCACCACATCTACTCGTCTGAAGAAAGCGTATAGGATCAGGAGCCTGACATCACAACAGTTATGAGAAACTGGAAAGAGGCTGTGACTGGCTGCAGAAGGAACATGGGGTGGGTGCAATGGGGGAGACAGAGATGAATTAAACAAGAAAGAGGTAAGATTTGGGATTGCTGAGCAAAGAAATGAGGAAAGAGATGGTATAGGAGCAGAGTGACAAAATGCTGGAGAAGGTGAAGTCAGACTTCTTTTTGATGGGAGGCTGGAATGGGCAAGGTGTGGGTGGGGGAACTGGGAAGAGAAAGATCTGGGGAGGAATGGGGTCTGGGGGTGCAAGGAGCTGGATATGGGCTACAGGGAGGGAAAATGAGAAGGGTGAAGGCTTGTGCCTGGCACAGGGAGCCATAGGTAGATGAGAAAGATATGGTTGGAGATGTTGGAGGGCTTCAGGTCCTACTTGAGGTTATCTAACACGTTCTAGTCCCATTCCTCTTGTTCTGTGGGGACACCCTTGGTGAGAAAGCATGTGATGGGACCTGAGACTCCTGAATTCCATCATAGTGTGAATCAAGGAGCTTCCACTTTGCTTGGTAAAGTACAGGGATGTGCCTTGCAAAATAAAGCCAAAGGGGGTGGGAAGAAACATGGGCCTCGTTTTATCTGTGGCAGGAGGTTGCTTTGCTATTTTGCTCATAGGTGAGAGGCTACAAGAAATAGCTTATTAGAGATTTGATCAGTAAGTTGATCTTTTTTTTTTGTTAGGGTAAATGTATTTTATCTCAGGGGGGGAAAAAAAACCAACCCTTAGGTATCACTTTAGAGCAAACTGAGTAAAATCCTTTCTTTTCAATAAGCATCTGGAAATATGTCCCTTTATGTGCTATTGCTTTGGATTTCCATTATGCGTGATGTCAAAATAAATAGTATTTTATACTACCCATTGTCATAGTTATATTTTGTTTTTAAAAGTATGTTAAATTTTCAGTACTCTAAGCATTCAGAAGTCAGGCAATGAAATGTGCAACCACAGGTTAACCTGGTTGTATTTATATATTACAGAATGTAACCACTACTTAATGATCATATACGGTTCTTCAAATAACAGTTTATTTTTCTTCTGCAAGATTCAAGTGCTCAGCTTGAGATATTTTTCGTTGACAAAGTGGTTCATTTATTATATAAAATCTCTTGAAAACAGATACATTCACATGGTCATAAATGAGACTTTAAGAAATAAATAAGAATAAATAAGATTTTAAGAAATCACAAACAATTAATTGCGACTGAAGTGACTGTCTACACTCATTTTAGCATTTTGCAGCTGTGAAGTAACCCACTAACTTGCTCTATTTGATCATAGGTTTGTTCTTGGCAGCTTTGGATGATCAAGTTCTTCTCTAGGAGAGTATCTTCTTGCAGTGAAGTTTGTGTAACTGATTAATTACACAACTAAGAGCTTTTTGACTTTTCAGTTGCCTGTTCTGTGAAAATATGTGAAGGTTTTTTTTTGTCTTTCAGGCTGTTCCTGCTAATCATCTGTATTGTCCTTGCTGACTAGTTGTCCTTATTTGCTGAAACTCCTTGGATGACTTGCTTTCATTTTGTACCTTCATCACTTTGTCTTAAAATAGTGACTTTTTATAACTAGAAATTATACTTAATGCTGCATCCACTCATAGCCTTCTACATCTGGAAACCTTTCTTGTAGTGATTTTATGTTTCCTATTTGTTCCTCAGCCTTGACGATTCTTCTCTTAAATACGTCTCAAGTCTTCCCCTCTGCCCCATACTCTGATTTTTCTGTCTTGTAGCAAATGGCGTTTACCAGAAATTGTCACACTTGAGCCTGTTGCTGGGGATGTTTGTCACCTTAGACAGCACTGCACTGCTATGGAACAGTGGTTTTCCCATCTATGTTATAGTCGTTGGCTTTGCTTTAGAATCATAGAATCATCTTGGTTGGAAAGGACCTTGAAGATCATCAAGTCCAACCCTTAACCCAGCACTGCCAAGGCCACCACTAACCCATGTCCCTCAGCACCACATCTACATGACATTTCAAAGTCAGGTACTAGGTAGCATGTGATAATGGAGATATATTTATTTTCTTCTATTTTGATGATCTGAACTTTTATTTTGTCTCTTCACATATGGTACAGCAATGACTTCTGTATCTCACACTGACCTACTAACATGCATTCCCTGAGCCTACCAAATATGCCTTTGGTGGCTGTATCTTTTTTTCATTTTGGTGTATCTAGTCTGTAATGGTATTTGGGATGCATCTCTTGTTGCATAGGCCTTTGTATGCACAATTTTCAAAGCATAAATGGGTAAGAACCCTTTTAGGAGGTTCTGGCTTTTTAGGATGTTCATCAAAAACACACCAAGATCTTTCAGCATAGGCAAATGCATTCTTCCCTGAAATACTTAATGAAAGAGAAGCTTTCAGGTATGCTAGGAAAGAAGTGAGGGAGGAAAGAGTTTGCTGAATCGGAATTAGGATGCTATTGCAAATGTCTCTTGTACTGTGAAAAATCTTCAGGAGACACAGAGTTAAGGTGAGAATGAGGGTGGGAGGTAAATGGAAGAAATGTATGTGCATGTGGAATTTGCAGAGCCTAGAAGGTTAAAAAATGCTTGGGGAAAAAAAAACCCAACAAAAAAGGCATTTTAAGGATAGTACTTAAAGTATTACCCTTTCCTAGAACAAGCTTAATAGAATTCTTTTTTTTCTACTTCGATTTTGCTTTAGAGTCTATTGGCTAAGAATTTTGATAAAAAATATGTGTAATTTTGATAAAAAGTATGTGTAATTTTGTCTTGAGTGTTAAGTATTACTTACGGTAGGATCCTACACAGTACTAAGGGAAATATGCCCCAGTGCTTTGTATTAAATAATACCCTGATTTTGCTAGCAATACTCGATCACAAATGCTGGGAAAAGCCACGGTGCCCGTTGCAGAGCTCAGTTTGGAGTGCTTGTTGGTGGAGTACTCGAAAAGCAAGTGTCTCAGTGGCGGTCAGGGATGGGTGGCCTGGGCAGCTGAGCGCTTATGGGGGACATCAAGTTGGGGGTGGCCAAGAAAATCAGGTGTGTGAAGGTGGTGGCTGCTTCTCTGCCCCAAAGGAGGAATCCTATAAGAATGCTTACTTTAAAAAATTTTATTTTTTCCTTTTAATTTTGCTGCTTTGAATGCTTCTGATTAACCATATATAGGGTCATGATGGCAAATTTTGTTGTGAGAGGAACTGTTAGATGCATTTCTCAAAGGTACTCATTGTCATTGTGCTGTATTTAGTATTTAGTAGGATTTTGTGTTTGGAGGTGATAAAAATGCTTTTGAAGGCATAGGTGGGAGTATGGTGCGGAAGGGAAGGAGGACTTGATTCCAACTGATAATGAAAAGAAACCCTTAAAGCAAACAGAGCCTGTGATGTGTGTTTGGGATTTAAGGGCAAAAGCTGATGACACAAAACTGGGAGGTGTGGCCTATACCCCAGCAGGCTGTGCTGCCGTTCAGTGAGACCTGGACAGGCTGGAGAGTTGGGTGGAGAGGAACCTCATGAAGTTCAATAAGGGCAAGTGTAGGCTCCTGCGCCTGGGGAGGAATAACCCGATGCACCGGTACAGGCTGGGGCTTGACCTGCTGGAAAGCAGCTCTGCAGAGAAGGACCTGGGTGTTCTGGTGGACAACAAGTTCACCATGAACCAACAATGTGCCCTTGGGGCCAAGAAGGCCACTGGTATCCTGGGGTGCATGAGGAAGAGTGTGGCCAGCAAGCCAAGGAAGGTTCTCCTTCCCCTCTACACTGCCCTGGTGAGGCCACACCTGGAGTAACTGTGTGCAGTTCTGGGTCCCCCAGTTCAAGAAAGATAAGGAATTACTGGAGAGAGTCCAGCGGAGGACTACAGAGATGGTCAGAGGACTGAAGCATCTCTCTTACGAGGAGAGGCTGAGGGAGCTGGGGCTCTTTAGCCTGGAGAAGAGCAGACTGAGAGGGGATCTTATCAATGCTTACAAATACCTTAGGGGTGGGTGTCAAGGGGATGGGGCCAGACTCTTCTCAGTGGTGCCCAGTGACAGGACAAGGGGCAACGGGCACAAACTGAAACATGGGAAGTTCCATCTGAATGTGAGAAGGAACTTCTTTACTGTGAGGGTGCCAGAGCCCTGGCACAGGCTGCCCAGGGAGGGTGGGGAGTCTCCTTCTCTGGAGATATTCAAACCCGTCTGGATGTGACCCTGTGCAATGTGCTGTGGGTGACCCTGCCTTGGCAGGGGGTTGGACTAGATGATCTGCAGAGGTCCCTTCCAACCCCAACCAGGCTGTGATTCTGTGATAAAGCAAAGCAGAATGATATGTACATTATAGGGGGTTTTGAGTATGTGTTTCAGAGTAGGTGATATAAAACAATTACAGTCTAACCTCTCTCTTCTCAACATTAATATGGCTTTCATTACTGCAGTGTTTGAGTACTTGCTGGGTCCTCAAAACAGCTCAGTACTTAAGGTCTTTGATGCTTCACAGATTGTAGTATGAATCATTTGCTGAGTTTATGGGGCTTTGTGGGAGGCATGCACTCTGTTATGTGGCTTCAACTTACTGCAAAAATTAAGGCTGCTGACTAGAAAAGACATTCAGCGATAGGTGTGCTGTAAAATCCATCAAACTGCCTTGCTGCGACTCATATTTGGAAGGGTTGGTCAACAGGGGTCTGTTGGGTGGTTATAGTGGTGATATTCCACACCCAGCTACAGGGAGCGTGGGGAAAATTCAGTACCAAAGCAGGCTGATGGAAGAGAAACAAAGATCAGGAAGATAATTATAAAGGGTGAATAAGAACTTCCTAGTTGAATTGTTCTTTTATAATACAACTTTTAAAGTTCTCTCCAAAGAAATGTGTTCTATTTAAAAACAAGTCGACATCTGCAATGACAACTGTGCTGTTAATGTTCTTACAGGACTCCTATATTGCCTCCTCATATTCCACTGTGTGAAAACTTATAATGTATTAAATATTTCAAAAATCAACAACTTTGAACTGTGCATAAATCCTATCAGTGCATGCTTTGGGTTTGTTATTTTTGAGTGGTTGAAGGCTCCAGGGAGACCATCTAGCAGCCTTCCAGTACCTGAAGGGGCTACAGGAAAGCTGGAGAGGGGCTTTTTACAAGGGCATGGAGTGATAGGACAAGGGGGAACAGTTTTAAACTGAAAGAGGGGAGATTGAGATGAGATATTAGGAAGAAACTCTTTCCTGTGAGGGTGGTGAGACCCTGGCCCAGGTTGCCCAGAGAAGCTGTGGCTGCCCCCTCCCTGTCAGTGTTCAAGGCCAGGCTGGATGAGGCTTGGAGCAACCTGGTCTGGTGGAAGATGTCCCTGCCCACGGCAGGGGGGGTTGGAACTGGATGGTCTTTAAGGTCCCTTCCAACCCAAACCAGTCTGTGATTTTATGATTAATAACCAACTATGTTCACTAGCATTAGGATTTGATTTTTTGTCTTCTTTTTAAATATAGCAACCCATTACAATTATCATGTTAGGCACTGGATATTTAGTATATGTTTGGACACGGTTATATTAACTAAAATTAGTCCCTTAGCTTCTGATAAAGACATGGATTGTAAATGCGGCTGCTTTAGAGGGAAGGAAGTTTTAATATAGGGAAAATCCCTGTTAAAGAAGGTGTTCTGGCAATTCTGAGGTTTGATTACAACAGAATAAAAAATAAATAAAGAATAAGGTATACATAAGGGTTGTTAAGTGCAGTACGTGAAGCTTCAGCTGTTTTTGTTGCTTGTTAAGGATCTTGGTCATTGATGTAGAGAGAGATGCTTATAGATTGAGAGTCTGCCTAGTCATTTTTGGTGGTGATTCAGGAGTCAGTACAATTGTCATCTCTATATTCAAGGCAGGTCATTATTTTGATGACAGCTGCAGCATTTGATTTTTAAAAGGCTTTGATTTGCCACCTGGAAAATTTAAAACCCAACCAAACCAAAACCAAAAATGCAAGATTTTGTTGCGTGGTGACCCAACATGACAATAAATGGAAGAAGATGATCCAGCTACCAAATGTAAATCTTAAGGGAGAGGAAGTGCTTATGCTGGTCAGGTGGGGTATCATAGATAGTAGTGGGTTTAAACTGGTAAATATGGTAAACTAAAATACAGGTGGAAAAAATTCCTAATATTGAAATGTGTGAGCTCTGGAATATTCTACCTAGTGGCAAGTTGATTGGTTGAGTCATGTAAAATAGGACTAAACAAAGATTTTATTTTTTTTTAAATATATTTTTTTTTTCAGTGTAGGCTCTAACGCCCAGTGCTGTTTTGGCAATGGGATGGGATAACTCATTTCTTTCCAATTCCAATACAATTTGATGATTCATAATTTCCATAGTAGTTATAAAACAAAGCGAATTGCTGTTTAAATGTGTTCAGTGTGTGTAATGCTGTGGGAAACAAAAGCCAGCTTCAATGACTGATGATATGGGTTTCAAAGTGAATACAATATTTTGTTTGTTAGCTCAAGTATGTCCTTTCTTCACCTCAGCTGTGAAACACCTTTGCCTTTGTTTCTGTACCTTGTCAAAATACAGTCATCTGCTAATGTGCAAATTGAATTTAAAAGTAATTCAGAAAGTTTTCCACAGATCCAGGCTCTGGGCTGAATGGAAGAAGATGTATTAGTCAAATAGCTCTTGGTCTCCTGCTTCCTTCTCAAATCTGCGTGAAGACAAAAAGATTGTTTAACATATTGCCTTGGAGCTCAACAGTGTGCGTGACCTACTAACCCCCTTAAATATAGAACATACAGAATTTCAAATGACGCGTTGACAACTGTGGAAACTAAAAATTTGGGGTGACCTTTTCAGATTCCAGTTCTGTGCTCTCTTAGTGATTAGCAACCTAATGACTACACCATTTAAAAACATGACATACAATTGTTTGTAAAGCAATCAGCTAATTATCAGAGAATTTAGTATTATGTTGCTTCCTATGTAGATATCATTGCGAAGGTTATCTTTTTTTTATTCAGGTAGCTGTATGAGGCTTTAGATTTGAAAGTGCTGGTTTTGAAATATTTCAGAATTTCACTAAAATAATATATATATGATTATAGTTTTGCTTTCCAGGTAGCCCTTCTTTTTCACAAATAAAATTATGTTTCTTCCGATCACAGTTTATATGCATGTATATATCTTAGAAGGAGTAAATAGTACAAAATCAGCAGCAGCCTGAAGTAGTTCCCAGCATTGCCTTTCCCTTTGTCATAGAATCATTTTGGTTGGAAAGGACCTTTAAGATCATCAAGTCCAACCGTTAACCCAGCACTGCCAAGGCCACCGCTAAACCATGTCCCTCAGCACCACATCTTATCTTTTAAACACCTCCGAGGATGGTGACTCCTCCACTGCCCTGGGCAGCCTGTTCCAATGGTTGACAACCCTTTGGGTGAAGAAATTGTTCCTGATCTCCAATCTAAACCTCCCCTGGCACAACTTGAGGCCATTTCCTCTCGTCCCATCACTTGTTACCTGGGAGAAGAGACTGACCCCCACCTCGCTACACCCTCCTTTCAGGCAGTTGTAGAGAGTGACTTGTCTTCTGCAAGTCATTCAGTGGCCACCTCTCTCTGTCTCCTTATAGGAAATCGGTTGCTACTTCTTCATCCTCTCTCTTACGGAAAGAAGAGGTTTTGCTAGGAGACCTTCATAGTGGGAGGAAAAGGGAATTCTAAGAGCAGAAATTATATAAAAAGAAGGGCTATAGTCAGAAGTGTTTACATCTAACTTTTTCAGAGAAGAGGTTAATTAATAAAGTTGATTGTTGAGGTTGATGTGGTTTGGATTGTTTAAGACATCTGTGTTATTTTCAGTGAGCATGAAGTTTCAATGATACGTAGTTAATGTATTGAAGATGAAGGTATACAGAGTGATAGCTTTGTGTGCAGTAGTCCTTGTTAAGCACATTTTTGTTTCAACCCAGAATAACCTCGAATTTTTAGAAGATCTTCTCCATGTGTTTAGGGCAGTTCCTGTTGATGCATTTTTACCAGTCCTTTAAAGCAGGGGAGTTCTTTGTGCTTATGTTTGCTGTATTGCTCCATGTTCACAGAATCACAGAATCAACCATGTTGGAAGAGCCCTCTGGCATCATCGAGTCCAACCATTGCCCTGACACCACCATGGCAACTAGACCAGGGCACTAAGTGCCATGGCCAGTCTTATTCTAAGAGGAAAGAGTGGATTGATTCTCCTTCTGCAATAAACTCAGAAATGGTAGTAATCTTCATCCACCCTGATAGTGGAGTGCACTGAAAGATAGGAAACACGGGAAGTTCCATCTGAATATGAGGAAAAACTTTTTTCCTTTGAGGGTGCCAGAGCCCTGGCACAGGCTGCCCAGGGAGGGTGGGGAGTCTCCTTATCTGGAGATATTCAAAACCCGCCTGGACGTGACCCTGTGCAATGTGCTGTGGGTGACCCTGCTATGTCAGGGGGTTGGACTAGATGATCTCCAGAGGTCCCTTCCAACCCCAGCCAGTCTGAGATTCTGTGATATGAAGCTCTTAACCTAGCTGTTGACTTTCTCTAACCTGTTAAGGGAAGAAACCTCACATCTGGCAAAAGAAAGGCTTCCTTGTGAAGTCAACAGTTAATCTGTTCATCTGCTCAGCGACCTTCAGCATGTGTGCTCTTGCTGATCAGTCAGAGCTCGTATGTGCTGGCTTTTGCCCAGCTTGTAATGAGGGAAGATGGGAAGGAATTGGCAGCATTATTCAAGTGTCTAGGGTGGAACTGGAGAGCTTATAAAGTGTAAAGGGTAAGACCAAAAAGAATATGGGGTTGGAACTGGATGATCTTTAAGTTCCCTTCCAACCCAAACCATTCTATGATTGTAATGGAGTGTGGTGGCACAGGGCATAGAAATTAGTGAATTGCCAAATTTAATCATCTTTCTACACATAGTGTGTTTCCACGTGACATATAGTAAAGTTGATGAGATCTGCTAGGTGATAATACTGCAGAGGGCTTTCTTTTTTTTTATTCTTGCTTTAGAATACAATAGGCTTTGGTCACATTTGAGGCTGGAAGGTAATTTACCTATCTTAAGGTATGTGAGAGTCCAGGCAACTTTCTGTGTTCTTATTTAGACTTGGGTGCTGATGAATTTCCTTCTTTTTTTTCAGATATTGAAAAATATCACGTGGTATGCTGAGCGTGTCTTAACAGAGATCTCACTTGGGAGTCTCCTGATACTAGTCGTGATAAGAACCATCCAGTACAACATGACACGGACGAGGGTAAGGATTATGTGGAATTTTTTTCATTCTGTTACGACCAGTTGACATCTGAATTTACAGGAGGGAAGGAATGGGAAGATCAGCCGTATTAACGAAGCGCAATATTAAGTGGTTCTGCACTTGTAACACCATCCCTGTGTTATTGTTCAATTCACTGAGTAGGTTTCTCTAAAGTCAATGATTCAGGCACCAAACTGCTCATCTTCAGATGAGAAGGAAAAGTTCCTTAGGTTAGTGAGAAGAAATGATTCCTTATAGGTTGTTCGTCTCTATTCAGTTACTCAGAAGTGGGAATTTCAGCTCTAGTTATTGTTAGTGTTTTTATGAAGTAGGACAGTGACTCGGCCATAAGACCTTCTTGAGCTCTAGCAAAGCAAAACTGTTTCAACTTTATAGCCTTGTATCAGGTGTTTTTGTGTGTTTTTCAAACATTTGATTCTATACCTTATCTCAAACCTATAAGCATGATATCATGCACTTTTGAGTATTTTCCACAACTAAAGGCACAGAAGTTTTTGCATGAAAAACGAGCAAAAAATATTTAAATATATTTTAAATTGGAAAACTCAAGGATTTCGCTTTTATGTTCAAAAGAATTGGAAGAAACACAATCTTGGCATATATTTGTAGGTTTTGGAATCTATTATGTTATGTAAATGCATATTTTAGACTTGAATAGGGAAGTAAATCCTTGTTGGATTGGATAAGTGGACAAGTTTGGTTCTGTGAAAACCCTTGACTGTGATAGGGCCATCATTTAAATACTTATCTGGTCAAATAGTTTCAGGGATGCTAACATGGGGACCAGATCAGCTCTGAAGTGTTGCATGGTTATAGTTGGGGGATATATAGAATGCTTTGAAAGAGTTAATAGGGAGATGAGTTATGAAGCAGAAAATTTTAGGATAAGACTACAAAAAGGAGAGAGAGGAAGGGAGAAGGAGAAGAATGTCTTTCAGTATTTGTTACATCTATGATGTCATTGTAAATCAGCATTGCTAAAGATACGAACACATATACGTATGTGTGTATACATATACACTCTGAAATCTGTATGAAAATCACTCTTTTATAAGCTTTATATTTTAAGAAAACATATTTAAAGCATCACCAAGTATATACACTTTACATTTTTGCTGCATGCTTTTGACCATGTCCTTTAAAGCAACATATATTACTCAGTCTTTTGAATGATTCCTGCAATAAGTGTCAGTGTATATCAAAAGGACAGTTTGATGCGGAATTTGTTTTTTTTTCTCTTCTTTCTGACAGGATAAATACCTTCATACAAATTGTCTGGCAGCCTTAGCAAATATGTCAGCACAGTTCCGCTCACTTCATCAGTATGCTGCTCAGAGGATCATCAGGTAAATATAAAACTTCAGAAATAAAAAACTTCTTTTTAAACACATCCTTGCTGAAACTCAGGGGTAGAGGAACTTGAATTTTATATGCCTTAATAGATACTGATGAAATAAATAGGTGAAATGATAATTGAATAACTAAATAATCCCATAATAAATCGTATTTGCTTTATACTTGAATCTGTTCTGAATGCACAGAAAATATTAGTTTCTCTGTTTGGGAAACTTCAGACTTTTGATTCTCTTAACAGAACAACTCAGTAGTTGCTTTCAAACCGGAAGGTTTTCAGGGATTTGTGTGAATTATGCTTTTTTTAGTCACGTGTCACGCTATTATAAAAATGCACTGAGAGGTGGTTCTGAAGGACTGTGCAGACTGGATTTTCAACTTCCTTTATTTCTTCCTCCATATTTGACAAAAGATCTATTTGTTAGATCAGACATAACGCAATGATCATTTTGAGATGAGGCTTGGCAAATATGGGCAATAAAACCTACACACGTGCTTTTCAACTGATAAAGTTTATTGGTAATAAATTGTCACTATCTGCTCTGGTTCTAAAACAGAGCCATAACTTTAAAGAAGTAGACACTGAAATTGAAATATTTTGTATCTGTGCTGCAGACCACTTTGTAAAGGCAGGTAATTGTGCATCAGGCATCCTTCTCTTCTTGTCAGCCAGCCCTGCTCCACACTCCAAGGGAAACCAGGAGGGTCCTTGTTAATACGATCTGGAATAAACTGTTACAGCGCTTGTCAAGTACAGACAGTGTGCCAAAAATAATTAATGATAATTGCGTACCTTTACACTTTGTAAAGGACTGGGTTGACAAGAGAGACATCTTGTTCTCAAACCACTGCTCTTTAGGATTTAATTATCTCCAAGCTCCCCTTCTCTTTTGGAAATGGTTGGTTGTAAAAGTAAGGACAAGTAACCAGGATGAATGCATTGTGCCATTACCTTTTCCCTGTTTGATACTCGCACTTTTCATACCCTTGGCAGTGATAATGAGCGTTCAGAATGTGAATTGAAGCTATTTTCCCATTACGTGTCACAGACGTCTTAAATACGTGCTCTCTTTATGTCTCAAATCATAAACATGGAGTCTGAGTTTTCCGAGCATTTGCATATGTTGGCCTCTGAAATCATAGATCCCAGCATGGTGTGAGGTACGCTACCTTGACGCTCAAAAACTTGGTCTGGTTTTTAGTGTGATACTTTGTTTTCCACTTCAGAGATTTTTTTCTATGTTCCCGGTTTCTGATTTTGTTCCATTTTATTGTACTGCTGTTTCTGCAGACCAAAGCGAGACGTGTTCCTCTGGTTATATATGGGCCAGAAAGAGGTTATTTTGCTAGTCCTGTTACAGCTGGCTGTTATCACCACTCAGTAGTCATCTAGCGTAATTGCATGTGTATTTCTGTATTTCATGTGTTGATCTGCTGGAGGGCAGGAAGGCTCTGCAGAGGGATCTGGACAGGCTGGATCGATGGGCCGAGGCCACTGTATGAGGTTCAACAAGGCCAAGTGTCGGGTCCTGCCCTTGGGGCACAACAACCCCACGCACTGCTACAGGCTGGGGGAAGAGTGGCTGGAAAGTGCCTGGTGGAAAAGGACCTGAGGGTGTTGGTTGATGGCAGCTGAATATAAGCCAGCAGTGTGCCCAGGTGGCCAAGAAGGCCACCAGCATCCTGGCTTGTATCAGCACTAGTGTGGCCAGCAGGACTAGGGCAGAGATCGTCCCCCTGTACTCGGCACTGGTGAGGCCGCACCTCGAATCCTGTGTTCAGTTTTGGGCCCCTCACTGCAAGAAAGACCTTGAGGTGCTAGAGCGAGTCCAGAGAAGGGCAACGAAGGTGGTGAAGGGTCTGGAGCACAAGTGTGATGAGGAGCGTCTGAGGGAGCTGGGGGTGTTTAGTGTGGAGAAAAGGAGGCTGAGGGGAGACCTTCTCGCTCTCTACAACTGCCTGAAAGGAGGGTGTAGCGAGGTGGGGGTCGGTCTCTTCTCCCAAGTAACAAGCGATAGGACGAGAGGAAACAACCTCGCGTTGTGCCAGGGGAGGTTTAGATTGGAGATCAGGAACAATTTCTTCCTGGAAAGGGTTGTCAAGCATTGGAACAGGCTGCCCAGGGCAGTGGTGGAGTCCCCATCCCTGTAGGGATTTAAAAGCTGTGTAGATGTGGTGCTGAGGGACATGGTTTATTGGTGGGCTTGGCAGAGCTGGGTTAATGGTTGGACTTGATGATCTTAAAGGTCCTTTCCAACCAAAATAGTTCTATTCTGTTCTGTTTGGCTTGGCCTTTGTCAAAATGTTCTGAGTTGGAACATGGATGTCTACTGTTCAAAATTTAAACTTGTGGATCCAAGTAAACACACCGGAAGGCTGCGTAGCCATTCAGAGAGACCTGGACAGGCTGGAGAGTTGGGCAGGGAGAAATTTAATGAAATATAACAAGGGCAAGTGTAGAGTCCTGCATCTGGGCAAGAACAACCCCATGTACCAGTACAAGTTGGGGACAGACCTGTTGGAGAGCAGCGTAGGGGAAAGGGACCTGGGGGTCCTAGTGGACAACAGGATGACCATGAGCCAGCAGTGTGCCCTTGTGGCCAAGAAGGCCAATGGCATGCTGGGGTGTATTAGAAGGGGTGTGGTTAGTAGGTCGAGAGAGGTTCTCCTCCCCCTCTACTCTGCCCTGGTGAGGCCGCATCTGGAATATTGTGTCCAGTTCTGGGCCCCTCAGTTCAAGAAGGACAGGGAACTGCTAGAGAGAGTCCAGCGCAGAGCCACGAAGATGATGAAGGGGGTGGAACATCTCCCTTCTGAGGAGAGGCTGAGGGAGCTGGGTCTCTTTAGCTTGGAGAAGAGGAGACTGAGGGGTGACCTCATTAATGTTTATAAATATTTAAAGGGCAAGTGTCATGAGGATGGAGCCAGGCTCTTCTCAGTGCCATCCCTTGACAGGACAAGGGGCAATGGGTGCAAGTTGGAACACAGGAGGTTCCACATAAATATGAGGAAAAACTTCTTTACAGTGAGGGTAACCGAACACTGGAACAGGCTGCCCAGAGAGGTTGTGGAGTCTCCTTCTCTGGAGACATTCAAAACCCGCCTGGACGCGTTCCTGTGTGATATGGTCTAGGCAATCCTGTTCCGGCAGGGGGTTGGACTAGATGATCTTTCAAGGTCCCTTCCAATCCCTAACGTTCTGTGATTCTGTGATTCTGCAAGCTCAGCTGGATTATTTTGATTTAACTGGGTTATGAAATGGGTAAGCATGTGGTCTGCTGGCTTATCAGAAGAGGTGGCAGCCATCAGTAGAGGAACAGCAACCTCAGTACCTTTGCACACACACGTTTCAACTCGGAAACATGAAAGGAGCCTTTATGTGCTGTGAGGCCTCTCCCTGCACCAGCCTCTTCCAGGCTTCTCAGATGTGGTTTTCACCGTCTGGAATGGCATCTTTGAGGCAGATAGACTCCCCGATGTATAAGACCCATCTCAAGACCCAAGGAAGGATTTGCAACATCCAGAAATTCTCTTGCACTCCTTGTATGCAATGTTTCAACAATCTGCTGTGTCATTCTGGTGCCTTATTCGTAATCTCTCTAGACATGCATAGTTACAATGAGACTTCAACATTGCTGCTTGATTTTAGTTGTGAAATAATTGTGCTAATATTCTTATTGAAGGCAGACAGGCTTCTGTTGTTGCTTAACACTGGCGCATGTGGAAAGGAGGCAATAGGGGTGAATGGCAGAAAACAGGGGAAAAAAAGTTCTATCATGTTGAAATTGTCTGTCAAATTCTCTTTCCTTTATTGTGTGAAGGAATAACAAAGCCACACTAGAAATGCACCAAATAGAGAGAGAGACCTTAGAGCAAACACATAGTACTGGCATATTTGAAGCTCATAGTTCTTCCAAAGTTGAAAGCTCTTAGTAAGTAGAATCATAGAATCATAGAATGGTTTGGTTTGAGAGGGACCTTAAAGACCATCTAGTTCCAACCCCCCTGCCATGGGCAGGGACACCTTCCACCAGACCAGGGTGCTCCAAACCCCATCCAGCCTGGCCTTGAACACTGCCAGGGAGGGGGCAGCCACAGCTTCTCTGGGCAACCTGGGCCAGTGTCTCACCACCCTCACAGCAAAGAATTTCTTCCTCATATCTCATCTCAGTCTCCTCTCTTTCACTTTAAAACCGTTCCCCCTCGTCCTGTCACTCCATGCCCTTGTAAAAAGCCCCTCTCCAGCTTTCCTGTAGCCCCTTCAGGTACTGGAAGGTGCTAGAAGGTCTCCCTGGAGCCTTCTGTTCGTTGGTTTCTGTATGGCTTTTAGCAGAGAGACTTTGCATGGGACCTGAGCTGGCCAGTGTTACAAAGAATAACCAAACAATATCCTACCAACTGTAGTGTGGTAGGATAGGAGTCTGCGAAGGATGCTGGTTATACCAACCATTGGGTGCCAGCAGGGTTGGAGTTGTATTTTTATAGTTGCATATAATGTAAGGATAGGTACAGAAAATGGACATACTCATCAACTGAAAAAGCAAACCAAAAATGCAATACAATGTATATTATATCATATATAATATGATATTCTTACATAGTCCAAAAATATTCCACGCTCTTATTTTTAAGCTGCTGCCTTGTTGTAGCCAGATGCTCCATATTAGTATAGTGTAGAAATTGTAATGAAGGAGGTGAATTTAAATTTAAAACTGAAGCAGAAAATCAAGAGCAGGGTTTAGGGAATGTGTTTGATTTACGCCTTCCCCTCAGTTTTTATGCGTAACGTTGACTGAAGATCTTATTTTGCAGGTAGAAAACCGTGTATCTGGACAATAGGCAAAAAATGGTCACCAAGATTGGGATTTAATTTCTCACTATGATCGTGATTCCTTATAAATCAAAAGACCTTACTATAAAAATGTATTAAAATCTGTTGTAAAATTTCCTGTAGGACATGACAGGCTGGCAGGAAGAGTCAGTTCCAGGGGCAGCCCGTCTCCAATAAGACTTTACTGTTAGTATGGTAACATTTTCTTCTCAGGAGCTTTACAACCTTGGGTTCCCTGGCAGGCTTAAGCACTATAAAAGAAGGATTTTAACCTGATATCCTCTCAAGATACACAGTTTTGTTATAAAGTTTCATTTATCAAGAAAAGCAATAGGAATAAATAGTTATGAACACGTATCTTTCATAAGAAATTGATGTTTTGAGGCATACATTGTCCTTTGTTTTCCTACCTTATGAAGTCTGTTAGCCACTATTATTAAATTTAGCCAGCACTGGTGGACCCAGCTTGATCCATGATGCCAACGCAGAATATTTATATTTAAATTCCAATTCTGGTTCTGCCATCAGAGTTGAAAGCATCGCTGAGAGAATAAACCACAATATCCATAATGAAAAAGTGTTTTCTGTGAAAGAAAAGACTAAAAAGAAGTTGGTACTTTATATTACATAAAGTATTTTAGGGTATAGGTTTTTAAATTAAGTAGCTATGAAACACTTAATTTAAAATCTGCTTAGCAATACAACTGAATAGACAATCATAATTTAAGCCTCACCAGATGCTCTAATGATGCCTTCCTTAATGTGAGAAGTAATTCCATTTCCATGCAGGCTTTTTCCTAATCCTATTCTGAGCAGAGACTGACAATTGTTTTACATTCTGAAGACTGTTTTCTATGAAAGAATTATCTGAGAATAATCAATATAGTGTACTTGAGAGCTCAGTAAAATACAACTTCATAATGGTGGGTAATTTGTATCACGTTCCAGCAAGCATGAAAATTGACAGATTTGTATAAATCTATCACAAGTGGCTGCTGGAAGTAAAAAGAGATGTAATAGATGTTCTATAATAGGATCTAGGGCAATATTCATTTAATGTTGAATGTCCTCTGATGTAGACTGCCCTGACTTTGCGATCCTTCCCTCCTCTATCCACTGGTACCACTGGTTTGTTTTTAAATGCACAGAGCTATTTTATCAGCTCAGTGCCAAGGGTGATATTGCACTGCGCTGTGTCTCGCTCATATTTGTGGAGTGCTGACATTTGTAGAATCCTTAAATTATATTGGTAGACTATTTTAAAAAAATAAAATTAAATGTTGATGGTATTATTGTCACAGGTGACTACCAGAAGTGGCTGTAGAGTCCCAAAGCAACAAAGCACAACCAGCTGGAGAGTTACATACCCACAATGAGGGCAGGTTTTTTCCTTTGCTTAGTTTCTGTTCTACAATTCCCAAAAAGGAAAACCATGCACCTGACTAGCATATTAGTGCAGGTATTTGGTTTGTCACTTAAAACTGCAAGTCAGTTAGCATTAATTCATAGAATCATGGAATGGTTTGGGTTGGAAGCGACCTTAAAGACCATCTAGTTCCAGCCCCCTGCCATGGGCAGGGACACCTTCCACCAGACCAGGTTGCTCCAAGCCCCATCCAACCTGGCCTTGAACACTGCCAGGGAGGGGGCAGCCACAGCTTCTCTGGGCAACCTGGGCCAGGGTCTCACCACCCTCACAGGAAGGAATTTATTCCTAAGATCTCATCTAAATAATTCCTTTCGCCTGTTTGGAAACAGCTTTTGTGATATTCAGCTCTTCTACCTCCAGCCTGCCAGCTCTGGTGTGTGTGGCACTTGGAAATGAGGAGGAGAGTCTTTCCCTCAACAGCTGTATTCTGACATCTCATTGCCGCGTCATTCTAATAAAATCAGTGACAAGAAGTTGACTGATTACTTAAGGCAAACGCTTTTCCCATGGCTTCATATATTGGAATGTTTGCTGTTTTCTGAGCAGGCATGTACCACTAGAGGTTCCCATACACCTCACTAATTAGATGTGCACGTTTAATGTTAAATGACTTCATGGAACTAGAAGCACCATCCAGTTTCCCTTTTTTCCCTGCACTATCACCGCAGCTGTTCATGTGCAGGGCTCTGTGAGCCACTAAGAACACTTTGTGCGTTGCACTTCTCCCTGTTAGATGACTTAAGGAAAAGATGGCACCTCATTGTATCAATGTTATATTTTGTTGATTTCTTTGGCTATCGTAGTAGTTCAGTGGGATTCAGGGAATGATGTGAAGCAAGATGTTTCTGTCATCCTCCTGATGCTCATAGGAGTCAAGTGGAATGAGGAAAAAAGGTGTGCTTGAAAGGGATACGGATCAAAGACTTGACCTTGTGCATGCTGGAGGGTGCAGGATGTTGTCCTTGAGTGTCCTTGTAGCACTGCTATACCTGTTATGAGAGGAAAGCGTGAGACGTAGAGCCGGCTGTACTGATTCTGTTCCTGTCTGGAAGACGCAGAGATGGTAACTCTGCTTCTCACTGGTCAGCCAGCCTTGAAGCTGATGGTGATGAATGCTCTGGAGCATGATGCTGGGCACTGGAGTAGTTCAATGCTGGGTTTTTATTATGATTATTTTTAAACAGAGCTGTAAGTAGCATGCTTAAATATCCATGCTTTATAGTAAAGGATGGCTGCATCGCTGCGGTTGCCTGAGTCTCTCATCTGAGAGGAGGCTGAAGCCCTTCTTTCCCTTTGCGCTCTTCAACAAAGTCTTCATCATTTTGTAGAATTAATTATGTTTCATAAGCTCCCAAGAAAAATTCCCATCCATTCTGATACGTGCTGCTGTCTTTGAGAAGATTCACCTCCGCAGACAAACCAGTTGTTTTACCATTTTCTATGTTAGTAATTTAGTTTTTCTGCTACGGTTTCCTCTTATAGGAGTCTTGACAGGATTTTCTTGAGTGAAAATATTTATGACAGTTCTTTCAGAATAAGAATATGTGATGTTGCTTTAAACTGCACTTCTAAAGCTCAGTTTAAGATTACGCTGGATTAAAAATTGTGTTTAATTTGTAACGTGAGTTTCTGTCAAAGTGTTGTATCGCTACTACAATGTATTTATTAATAATTAAGTACTTACCAACTGCAAGTGGCTTTGATCAGCAAATTTTGTGCTGAATGAGAAAAAAAAACTTACAGTAGTTAATGCTACAGAGTGAAAAATACGTGTGGTATGAGGAGAAAATGCATTTCTCATAACTGTTTTTTTAACTTGACTTTTTCCTCAGGGACTCTGAATTTTGATAACAGATGCATGTAGCTCTGTATTTTATATTCCTGCGTATGAAACCGTGTAGCTACTTTTTAAAAATATGGAGTACTGTGTATGTAGAATCTAGTGATTTCGAGTTTTTCAGCCGTTTTTCAGTGATGACCCTAATTGCTCTAAGCAAAATTCAGAGCTCTGTAAAACTTTTGTGATTAAACCAGTAACTCCAGGTTAAAAAGTGAATTATAAAAACATTTGCCATGAAATTTTTCTTCTATTTTAGCACACAGCTTTTAATCATTTAAGTGTGCGCCTTGTTCTTGGCTACTGGTATAATTCTTGAACCCTTGGGTTTGCAGAAATAAATACTAGTTCATTTGCAGAACAGAGTTCACTGCTTATCCAAGAATGGGTTTTGCTTACGATATAAATATCTCTTGGGCTTGTGAATTTGAATTTTAATTAGTTCACAGTGTCCCCTAATAAAGTAAATTTTTCTTCCAATGCTTTTATCAGTCACCTTAATAGAATTGCACGTCTTTGTAATGTTCCCTGTGTTATTTGATGAGTGGACGACATTGCATTTTTCCTGACTATATTTTCTCCCCACCTTTTTATAGGCTGTAAGTAATCAGATTAATTATTAGTACTGTCAATTTTCATATCGTATTGTCCTTAAAGGAAGAATGCATATTACTTCCTCTGCTTTCCCCTAGATTATGGCAGTTATTGCTTTTATAAATTAGGGATAAGGAGGAAACTAATGAAAT